>NC_091326.1:12533725-12666225 GCF_038502225.1 Cherax quadricarinatus | reverse complement strand
TATAAACTACTACTGCTGTTAATATAAACTGCTAATATAAACTACTACTGCTGTTAATATAAACTACTACTGCTGTTGATAATATAAACTACTACTGCTGTTAATATAAACTACTTCTGCTGTTAATAATATAAACTACTACTGCTGTTGATAATATAAAGTACTACTGCTGTTAATATAAACTACTTCTGCTGTTAATAATATAAACTACTACTGCTGTTGATAATATAAAGTACTACTGCTGTTAATAATATAAACTACTACTGCTGTTAATATAAACTACTTCTGCTGTTAATAATATAAACTACTTCTGCTGTTAATATAAACTACTACTGCTGTTGATAATATAAACTACTACTGCTGTTAATATAAATACTACTGCTGTTGATAATATAAACTACTACTGGTGTTAATATAAACTACTACTGCTGTTAATAATATAAACTACTACTGCTGTTGATAATATAAACTACTACTGCTGTTGATAATATAAAGTACTACTGCTGTTAATAATATAAACTACTGCTGCTGTTCCCCTCAAGGGAGGTTCCTTGACGCTGGTGAGGGGGTCTTGATCTAGGGTATTGGATCTCTGCTCCGGCTCTGAGAATTGAGCCTGAATGCCTTCCATCCCCCCCACGTGCGCTGTATAATCCTACGTGTTTAGCGCTCCCCATGATTATAATTATATGTAATTATAATAACTGCTACTGTTGATAATATAAACTACTGCTACTAATAATAATAATAATAATAATAATAATAATAATAATAATAATAATAATAATGGATGGTTACGAACATATAAGGTGTTGAACCAAGCCGAGACAGGAAAATACCTTTTTGGGTAACCTGCAAACATCGATTCAGAATTAGACATGATATTGCTCAAGTAGGGCTTGGTGCCAACTGCCAGTCAGTTTAAGGTTAAGAGGCGGAACCCCACCCTCTCGTCCCTCACCATCCACACACACTGTGGGTGTCGTGGGTATGGTGCTCGTGTACCTACATGTGTCGTTAGGTCACAACGTTGTCTAGGTGATGGTTTGGTTTACAAGGCTTGTACCCCTCACACGCGTCCTCAAATATGCGCAGTTGGTGCTATGACACCAAATAGTTGTGATGCGTAGGACATGCGTGTAAGTCACCAGTATATAGTTGTGATGCGTAGGACATGCATGTAAGTCACCAGTATATAGTTGTGATGCGTAGGACATGCGTGTAAGTCACCAGTATATAGTTGTGATGCGTAGGACATGCGTGTAAGTCACCAGTATATAGTTGTGATGCGTAGGACATGCGTGTAAGTTTATTCAGGTAGAGGTACACACAAATTACAGTTACATAAACTATCATATATAGCAGGATGAGATAATAACTAGAACAGAATATACTACAAACTCTGGCCATACAATAGAGCGGAAAAATAATGTAAGGGACCTGGGAGTAGTAATGTCTGAGAATCTCACTTTCAAGGATCACAACAGTGCCACGATCACAAGTGCAAAGAAAATGATAGTTTTGGATAATGAGAACGTTCAAAACGAGAGATACCAAGCCAATGATGATTCTTTTCAAATCACTTGTTCTCTCTAGGCTGGAATACTGCTGTAGATTAACATCTCCATTCAAAGCAGGTGAAATTGCAGATCTAGAGAGTGTACAGAGATCCTTTACTGCACGTATAAGTTCTGTCAAGCACCTTAACTACTGGGAACACTTGGAAGCACATAACTTGTACTCGTTGGAACGCAGGAGGGAGAGATATATCATAATCTACACTTGGAAAATCCTGGAAGGAATGGTCCCGAATCTGCACACAGAAATCACTCCCTACGAAAGTAAAAGACTGGGCAGGCGATGCAAAATACCCCCAATTAAAAATAGGGGCGCCATTTGTACACTAAGAGAAAACACCATAAGTGTCCGGGGCCCAAGACTGTTCAACAGCCTCCCATCAAGCATTAGGGGAATTACCAATAAATCCCTGGCTGCCTTCAAGAGAGAGCTGGACAGATACCTAAAGTCAGTGCCGGATCAGCCGGGCTGTGGCTCGTACGTTGGACTGCGTCTGACCAGCAGTAACAGCCTGGTTGATCAGGCCCTGATCCACCGGGAGGCCTGGTCATGGACCGAGCCGCGGGGGCGTTGATCCCCGGAATAACCTCCAGGTAACCTCCAAGTATGTATAGATTACCTAGGATAACCCAAAAAAGTCAAAGTAATTTATTTCCTTGTAATGTCTTACTATTTAGAGAGGCGTAGGGCATGTGCACGTAACCTGTGCACGTAACGTGCACGTAACCTGTGCACGTAACCTGTGCACGTAACGTGCACGTAACCTGTGCACGTAACGTGCACGTAACCTGTGCACGTAACCTGTTCACGTAACGTGCAAGTAACCTGTGCACGTTGAACAGGTGTTCTTAGGGTGTGTGCGTAGTAAGGCTTGTTATTTATGATTTAACATATAATAGGTACTGGATGTACCTATGTATAGATATGAAGATTTAGACACATGTGGAACATCTGGGTATCTTTATTATAGGCGTTTCGAAATCCAGAGACTTGATCAATACAAGGACATAATTGGAAGACAGTGGAACTATATACAAAAGATGAGGTAATGAGTCCCTCAGCCTTGGAGTTGGTGAAGAACAACGTAGTCTTGAAGTCTGTTTTCCACTACGACACTCTTCAACTTTAAGGCTGAGGGACTAATTACCTCATCTTTTTTACATAAAGCTCTACTGGGTCCCAATTATGTCCTTGAATTTGTATTGACGAAGTCCCTGGATAGCGGAACGTCTACAATAAAGATGCCCAGATGTTGCACATTAGTGTAATTCTTCATCTTGTCGGTATTATATACCGTACATGTGCATAGATATTTATATTTATTAGTACGGAATGTGAGTACGTACTCTAGGTGTATACCTCCTTAAATAGAATGTTGGGTGAATGTCTCAGTAGTAGTACCAGTTCCAGTAACCAGTTACCAGTAACCAGTTACCAGTAACCAGTGTACCAGTAGATGACTCACTACCAACCGTCTCTGCGTGAATCACTGTCTGTATTCATATTGTGCTGACCACAGCAGTATTTCAAACACCCCCTCACATATGGGTACTGGGGTTAGTTAGTCTTACGATAGAGAGCAGAGAGGCAGGCCGGCTGTTTGGCGCTTCCCACATTATCCGTAATATACGTACTTCCAGCGTACGTGAGTATTTATTTACCCTATCCACGTGTTCGAACCCCACATGATAAATGTGTACATATGAAAAAGGATAGTAAGTGGCTTGATGATTTTAGTAAATATATAATTGGCAGAGAAATTGTGTACGCACGCACACACACACACACACACACACACACACACACACACACACACACACACACACACACACACACACACACACACACACACACACACACACACACACAGCTTTTAGAAGAGGTATGATAAAACTCATGGAGCAAGGAGAGAGTGGACAGGCGAGGCCAGGAGCTATGACTCTACCCCCTGGAACCACAGTTAGGTGAATTGGAGAGGTCTGAGCTTTGCTCACACCTCTGTAACACAGTTGTCCTCAAAAATTTATTAAGTTATACTATGAATTAAGGAAAGATCCTAGACTTCACCTTACGAAACAGAGAAAGCAAATGCGATAGTAATTATTAGAAGACAGGGGGAACTTTGTGCCTCGTTAAGTCCACACCCGCCATATCACTACCTCATTCCCCTCACAACCCAGTATTTTGTATACTGAAGGATATCCTCCTTGCCCTGCTGAGGTCTCCCAGCCAAAGCAGGCTGGGAAACCTCAGTAGGGAATTTGACGGGAAGAGCATAGCTTTTGTTCCCATTGTGTAACTATCAGGGATGCAGCACATTGCTGATGTATACAGTTTTGATAATAAACAAAAGCTCACCACTTTCATTGAGGTGCCTCTCAAACTGCTTCCCATTGACTCCATTCAACTTACCTCATAGCACACAAATTATTATACAGATTTATAGTATTATTAACCTGGCCTCGCATATTCATCCAACCTCCCTCCCTCCCTCACTTTCATATATGGGTCCTGAGGCCTCACCTTAGATACATATAAATCAAGCTTGTGCCAGTTTTTCCAACCCAGTTCTTCATATATCTCCCCCCTCCCACCAGTCAAGTACCGGTCTCCCCCCTCCCACCAGTCATGTACCGGTCTCCCCCCTCCCACCAGTCAAGTACCGGTCTCCCCCCTCCCACCAGTCATGTACCGGTCTCCCCCCTCCCACCAGTCATGTACCGGTCTCCCCCCTCCCACCCGTCAAGTACCGGTCTCCCCCGTCCCCCCAGTCAAGTACCGGTCTCCCCCTCCCACCAGTCAAGTACCGGTCTCCCCCGTCCCACCAGTCATGTACCGGTCTCCCCCCTCCCACCAGTCATGTACCGGTCTCCCCCCTCCCACCAGTCATGTACCGGTCTCCCCCCTCCCACCAGTCATGTACCGGTCTCCCCCCTCCCACCAGTCATGTACCGGTCTCCCCCCTCCCACCAGTCATGTACCGGTCTCCCCCCTCCCCCCAGTCAAGTACCGGTCTCCCCCCGCCCACCAGTCATGTACCGGTCTCCCCCCTCCCACCAGTCATGTACCGGTCTCCCCCCTCCCACCAGTCATGTACCGGTCTCCCCCCTCCCACCAGTCATGTACCGGTCTCCCCCCTCCCACCAGTCATGTACCGGTCTCCCCCCTCCCACCAGTCAAGTACCGGTCTCCCCCCTTCCACCAGTCAAGTACCGGTCTCCCCCCTCCCACCAGTCATGTACCGGTCTCCCCCATCCCACCAGTCATGTACCGGTCTCCCCCCTCCCACCAGTCATGTACCGGTCTCCCCCCTCCCACCAGTCAAGTACCGGTCTCCCCCCTTCCACCAGTCAAGTACCGGTCTCCCCCCTCCCACCAGTCATGTACCGGTCTCCCCCATCCCACCAGTCATGTACCGGTCTCCCCCCTCCCACCAGTCATGTACCGGTCTTCCCCCTCCCACCAGTCATGTACCGGTCTCCCCCCTCCCACCAGTCATGTACCGGTCTCCCCCCTCCCACCAGTCATGTACCGGTCTCCCCCTCCCACCAGTCATGTACCGGTCTCCCCCCTCCCACCAGTCATGTACCGGTCTCCCCCCTCCCACCAGTCATGTACCGGTCTCCCCCCTCCCACCAGTCATGTACCGGTCTCCCCCTCCCACCAGTCATGTACCGGTCTCCCCTCTCGCTTCAAATATCAAAATCCATCTCATTTATATACCAAAACTCCTCTTCCTTTATATACCACAACCTCCCTCCTTTCATATAGCAGTCCGCTTCCCTCGTATACTAAATTTCACCTCCCTCATATCAAAATCTCATTCCCTTCATATACCAATATCCACCTCCCCTGATATATTAATCCCTATATCAAAAACCCCTTCCCCTCATATACCAAAACCTCCTTCCCCCTCATATATCAAATCCCTCTTCGCCTCGTATACCAAAATTTTCTTTCCCTCATATACTAGAAACCCCAACATACTATTTCCCTAAACTAAGTATTAATGAACTTCAAGAGGCCAGAAGTCATTTAAAGCGTTTCGGAATTTTAAGCGGTAGGGCAAGAGCCAAGACTTTAATTACACCAGTAAAGACAAATCGCTGAGTGCTCAAGGGGTTACTTCAGCAGTTGATCTACGACTGGCAAATGTAAGAACTGCCTTAAGGAATCTGAAATGAAAAACACTGAAAATATTGTATTCCATTTTTCTTAAGAGAACGCTGTGTCATCATACGTGGTCCAAGACTGTTCAGTCTGCTACGAGCAGATACCAGACACATGGTTGGAACAAGTGCAGAAATTTTAATGATGAAAGTGTATCACTACCTCCACCAAGTACATGATCAACCAGGCTGTGTGGGCCAGGTGGTCGCCAACAGCAACCGCCTGGCTAAATAGGCAATCAGCAGAAAAGCCTGGCCACAGGCCGGGCGTCGAGGGTAGAAAAACACTAACTAGTCACTTAGTATATCACAGGTACCCGAGTATGCAGTACAAGTGTGGAGCCCTCACCTAGTCAAGAACATAAAGAAGCTTGAGAAAGTCCAGGGATTTGTCATCCAACTGGTCCCGGAGCTAAGGCACGGGAGGTACGAGGATAGGATAAAGGTTACAGAAGCTAACCCTCGCTGACAAGGTGGACAAGGACGGATTGTTTGACATGAGAGAGGCCAGAGTAGACCATACATGGAAGACCAGCAGTGATGAGCCACAGGCCAGCCGGTTCTCGCAACACCAATGATAAACGTTCACAGTTGAACGTTTCCTGACTTTCCCCGCCCTCTTCCTTGTCAGACAACGCCGCTTTTTTGTAGTTCGTTTATTTGTGGTTAAATTGTCTTTATGGGTTTATATAAACCACTTATCCTGACAAGCCTAACCCAACCCACCAACGAAGTGTTAAGAAATTGACGTTGGTCACTACACCATGGAATTGACATAGTAAAATGATGCTAGGTTGCATAGACACGTTAGGAAGCACCTTCAGAAGTGTTGCTAACGAGTGGAATGAGCTGCTTGATGAGGTTGTACAAGCAAACCCCAGATATTTATTCAGAAGCGGATATGCAGAATAAATGTCACAGTACCATGGCTGCTTCAATTTGCATCTTGCCCACAATTTGTAGAAGAAAATTTAGACGACATTTCTGCCTGTCTTGATAATGATCCTGGACAGACTAAAACGTCGTCTAAAAATTTCCTCTGCAAATTAAGGGTTGGTCGTGGAGAAATGATATACAGTAAGTGCAAGCACTCTGCACTACTCTCACTCCATTTATTTTTTTTCATCAGTGGCTTATACCTCAAACCGGCGGTCTTTTCCTTGAAGCTCTTCACTTTCGCTTACTCTTCTTACACCTAAAGACAACATTCTCCTTGCATTCCACTTTTTTTTGTACTTTTAGATAGCACTAAAATAACGCTGAGATATTGTCACTAGCTCCTGTATAGCCATGCACGTCTGAGAGCCTCATGCGCTTCAACATTTCATCCACTTTTTTTTGTACTTTTAGATAGCACTAAAATAACGCTGAGATATTGTCAGTAGCTCCTGTATAGCCATGCACGTCTGAGAGCCTCATGCGCTTCAACATTTCATCCACACTCCATCTTGTGCATCGAGGATAACGTGGTTTGTCTGCACCATCAGTCAGGACCCAGGGTGCTGTCCCGTCTTATCTGATTACGTTATCAAGAATCAGTGGTAGTTTCTCCGTTTCCTCTTTGGGTATTTCAGTGTCGTTTCGGTTGGCTGTTTTTGGGCATAATTCCGCAGCTCCTATGACGGTTTGTTTAGAGGCTGGAAATGTTTTCGAATGGCAAGTTTGAGACAAGTGGACAGGAGTGTATTCGTTTAGGACATCTTTACCCAGAATATTTCTATCCTTGAACCTTAATTATTTGAAAAGTTCAGCGACCGAAACGTCTTCGGTAAAGGTGTCTCATTTGTGCCTTTTTTCCTCACGTTGTCCGCGGTCAGTTGTCTTCCTACTACGGTGGAAGGGGTTACCAACAAACATGGTAAGAGGACAGTATTCTACAGATTATTATTATTATAATCAAGGGGGAAGCGCTAAACCCGGAGGATTATACAGCGCCTGGGGGGGGGTGGAAGGCATTCAGGCTTAATTCGGGGAACTGGAGCACAGATCCAATTCCCTAAATCAAGAGCCCCTCACCAACATCAAGGAACCTTCCTTGAGGGGAGTATTCTACAGAACAAACTTTTATTTAAAAATCCTCATGTCCCTGTTCCTCGGGGGTTTTGATAATGAGGATAAAATAAACAGTAAACCACGGAACGGGTGGGGTTTGCACCACTTGCAGGTGAGTCCTAAAACTCCAGGCCTGTCGTCTTAGGACTCACTATGGGTTTACACCCCACCCGTTCCGTGGTTTGTTTGCAGTCGTGTTGTTACGATTTCATGAGTCGTAAACAGAGTACAGATCCTCCCCCCGACTTAGGTCCGAGTTCCGTTCCGACCGAACTGTCGGATCTCGAAATCGACGGATGTGGGGATTATGTTAGCATGGCATATAGAAGTCGTATACCTGTACAGCATGGTTTTAACCTGATAAATTTCTGTCATGATTATCTCATTTTTTTTATCAACCTACTTTATTACCCTAAGTTTCATTACTCACAAACTAATGTTCCTTACTTGTAGGTATAAGAACACAAGAAAGAAGGAACACTGCAACAGGTCTACTGACCCATGCGGAGCATGGGTCAGTAGGCACACGGAATAGGAGAATTTTTTTCCTGGGTAGAGGCGTGGCTGACAAATAGGCAGCAGAGAGTTTGCATAAATGGGGAGAAATCAGAATGGGGGCATGTCACAAGCGGTGTTCCTCAGGGGTCAGTGTTGGGCCCGTTGTTGTTCACAATTTACATAAACGACATAGATGAGGGAATAAATAACGACATAAGCAAATTTGCTGATGACACCAAGATAGGCCGTCCAATTCATTCTAATGAGGACACTAGAGCACTCCGGGATGATTTGAATAGACTGATGCAATTGTCGGAGAAGTGGCAGATGCAATTTAATATTAACAAATGCAAAGTTCTAAATGTTGGACAGTTAGATAACCATGCCGCATATAAACTAAATAATATAGATCTTAATGCTACTGATTGCGAAAAGGATTTAGGAGTTCTGGTTAGCAGTAATCTAAAACCAAGACAACAGTGCATAAGTGTTCGCAATAAAGCTAACAGAATTCTTGGCTTCATATCTAGAAGTATAAATAATAGTAGACCTCAGGTTGTTCTTCAACTCTAAATATCCTTGGTTAGCCCTCATTTAGACTATGCTGCTCAGTTCTGGTCACCGTATTACAGAATGGATATAAATGCTCTGGAAAACGTACAGAGGAGGATGACAAAGATGATCCCAAGTATCAGAAATCTTCCCTATGAGGGTAGACTGAGGCCCTGAATGTATCATTCATAGGCTTCACAAATAACAATGCTTTATGGAATATAGCCTAGACAAGGCTATCAATTTTATTGTTACTCATTATTTCAACATTGTCTTTTACCTTCTTTGTCTTTTCATAATTTTAACTCAATACTGTAAGTATATATTTATCATTTTTTATTTTCTATTTATTTTCTGTATTTACTTACATATATTTTTTTTATTTTTCTAACTTTCAGTGTAATTTTTTTCGGTCGTATGTGCGGTGGACGTAAGTCGCATACGTCGGAAGTCGGGGATGATCTGTACTTCGAAGTGTGGAAAGCATGAGCTCTTTCGAGCGAAACATAACGTTTTGTTTGTGGATCTGTTCCTGGGATTTTATATAGTTTATCTGAGATACATATATTACATAGCTCATTGAGACATATCAGCTGTGGTCAGATGTGTTTAAACACAGGTTTATTCTGCAACCAATGTGTTCTTACCAGAGTGGTAAAGAGCGCCAAGTTATTTCCTCAAGGATTACGTCTGTCAGAGACTTGAATGAGTGCCATAACCTCGCCAGCAATGCCACAGATTTTGTGGCACCTTGACCCGGTCCACCCCGCCATGATTATCTGTTAAAGATTTTGTGGAACAACTCCGCAGCATGCTGCCCACCTCAAGAGTGGAATAACTCTCCACATGCTCTCTATTTCAAGGGAAAATCCTTGATGCTGGTGAAGGGTTTAGCCCTTCCCTAATATGCAAAACCCCCATGGCAGCACAAACAAGCTAACACGCTGCCGACGTCGAGGAATATTTCATTTGGTACCCGTGTCGTGTAGGTAGTGTGAATTATTATTATTATCGGGAAGAGCTAAATCCGCATCATATGGAGTCGGGGGAATGGAAGGAAATCGGGTTGGGTCCAAGGAAGAAAAAGATCAGCGCAGTTTCTTGACTCACAAGCACATCCTCGGTATCAAATCACCTCCCTTGATTGGAGTATTATATTGTAATTAATATATCTTTTGGTATAAGGTATTAATAATCTGAACATCCAAATACATGATAATTCTAATATTTCAAGCTACCTGCATCACACCCAGCCTTCATGCTCTCCCATTAAATTGTCTTTACAGCAGTGAAATGTCTGTGATTAAGAAGACGGGCTGGATAGGTATAGACTGTAGAGGGGACAAAAGATATTCATAGGTTTTTTTAGATCTGACTGGGGATGGATAACAAATATTAGCATTTTACTGAAATTTCAAGTATTTAGAAATGGAAGCACGTCAGTCGTGTAAAACAGGCTGCCCTGATTGAAATACAGGGAGTATTTATAAAAGTCTACTATTCGCTGTTGCTGCAACCTAGACGAGAACCCACGTCATGGCCTTCATAACAAACCATAGCACGGGCGGGGGGGGACTGAACTCGTGGCGAGTGAGACACCACAAGTTCACTCCCCGCCTGTGCTATAGTTTGCAATCGTGTCATTATGATTTCGTGCTTCCATAACAACGTCGGTGGTTTAACTGTACAATAATACAACCCACTCAGCTATGATTACCTACATTAGTTTAGGGTGAAGTTCGCCGCGTCTTAGCCGAAACCCGCGTGAGTAGGTTCTCCCAGGGGCATATTTATGGAATTTGGCAGAGATAGCGGTGTAGGTGGAGGCCAAGTGCTTGTTGTCCTCGACCTTGGTAGCACCAGTGGTGAGCCTTACACGCTAGTATCATCTTGCTGTCTTGCCTCCCTTCCCTCTTTGTTAGTTCACCTTCAAAGCTTGTTCAAGAATGGCTGAAACCTTATATTAATAAAGTTGTCTATCTACTGTCAGTGTCTTTTTAGAGCCTTTATTGCGTATCGACTGATCAAGGACCATTTAGACTGCAAATCACCTTTACACTGGCATCAAGAATCTTTTTTAATCTCTAAAAAGAGAATTCAGGTGCATTGATATATATATATATATATATATATATATATATATATATATATATATATATATATATATATATATGTGTGTGTGTGTGTGTGTGTGTGTGTGTGTGTGTGTGTGTGTGTCGTGCTGAATAGGTAAAACGTGCAATTTTGGCTTAAATAGCAACGCTTTTCTTGCCGAATAAAGCAAGCGAAAATTTGTGTGTGCAATAATTCGCAAAAATCATTCTGAACCTAATGAAAAAAATATATATCATTGTGTTTGTTCATTATTAAATTTTTGTAAACTTATCTAAAATATATTTAGTTGGATTAGGCTAAATTAAATTGCGCTTATGATAATAAGGTTAGGTGAGTTTTCTAAGGTTATTTTGTTACAAAATTATTAATTTTTACATTAACATAATTGAAAAATATATATCTTTAAAAGTATAAAAGAAAATTTTTAGAAAGGACTTAATTTTAAACCAGTTCTTGTTAATTGACCAATTTTACCTATTCGGCACGACACGCACACACACACACACACACACACACACACACACACACATATATATATATATATATATATATATATATATATATATATATATATATATCAGTGCACCTGAATTCTCTTTTTAGAGATTAAAAAAGATTCTTGATGCCAGTGTAAAGGTGATTTGCAGTACACACACACACACACATGTATGTATGTGTTTGTACACGTGTACGTGTACAAACACATACATACACATATATTTGGGTACGACGCCAGTAAACAAGTGATTAAAAACCTCTCATAGCTGGAAGTCGTACTCCTCACATCGCATTAATGTCCAGATATGAGAAATATGGTGCTTCAATCCACTACATCAACCTTTTGTTTGTAAATAAGTTTAAGTCGACGGTGTTTCGTCCCCGCATACCAAACCAAATTCGGGATCTCTTGTGATGTGCAGTTGTAAGAGTTTCGTCTTGTCACGCTGCACGGTGTCAGTCTTGATTTTTTTTTTTTATCAGGCTACTACGCCACAAAATAAATGGAATATTATAAACATTTGTTAATGTCAGCCGATGTGTAAGGGACTACTACGTTTAGCGGGAAACCGCAGCTATCTCCCTGCAACCGATATTTATCTCACTTCCTTTAGATGTGTATATTGTAGTTATCTTGATACATTGAACGGCAGCCTGCAGTTATCTAGATACATTTATCTGCAACCAACAGTTATCTCACTAGATTTAGTGGCAAGTTTTAATTATTTGGCTGTCTTATTATAAATGATATACAGTACCTAAAAGTGGATATATGAAACACGTGCAACACTTAGGTATCTTTATTGACAAAAAGAAAAAGTGTTGAACATGTGTGTTGTATGTGTGTTGCGACTCCTCATCTGGCGTGAGGTGGTAAGTAAGTAAGTAAGGTGCGCGGCAACACACAAATGTAGCATACTGTGTGTCAGGGAATATATATTTAGTTTACCAAGAAGTTAAACAGGAAGAAGTTAGGCTTCAAGATAGTTGTTTATTTGCACTGGCTAGCGTGGGAACCGAGTGAGGTGACAGCTTGACAAGTGTTGGAGAGGGGGGGAAACCCACTAAGATGGCAGCAAGCTTGTTTTCATGGGTGATCTATAATAAACACAGTCTTCTTTACTCATAGGCGAGTATTTATAACTTCACATATTAATTTTACGCAACAATCACAATTTGGTTAGGCAGTATTTGACACTGTATAGTAAGTTGGTAGACAGCAACCACCCAGGGAAATTGAATCGTCCTGTCCTATTGAGGGTGAAATGAAAGCTTGTTAAATGTTTTGCACTCTGACAGTATTTATCTTTTCTGTTCGTCTTACGAACATATATGATGGCAAGTAAGTCTTCGAATGGTGAATTTCGGTGAGGTTTTAAGATAACCTAACTTGTTTCCGTAATTGTGTATGCAAACACATTCTTACAAAGTTTACTGCAAACCAGTCAGCAGGAACGAGCTCACGCATTTTTTTCTTGATCGGCTTCTTCTCGAGAGCCTACAGAATCTTCAGCGCCGAAAACCGTGACGAAGAATGTGGTGTTATTTTTGACATCTTCACCACACTATATTTTCTTCCATATATCATCCATAGTTAAGACAACGAGCCCAAAAAATACTTTTAACACTCAAAGGAAAAGATTCTGACAAGCGTCTCAGTTTCCCAACAGGAAACACTGCTGATATAGTCAGGTGTTGATGAGAAGTAACATCTATATCGTAGTCATCACTTCAAAAATCATATACGTATTACCGCACCAGAACACAACACTTTGAATAACACTAGCACTGGAGTCTACAACATTCCTTACACCAGATGTAACAGATAATAACTACTAGAGAGCTCTCGCTGTTTAGCTACCAATATGTTACCAATAACATATTTGTCGTCGAGAGACAAACATTCAGCAACCTATGATATGACAAGGTGCCATTATGAAGGTTGAAAATAGGAGACCAGAAGATGTTTACAAGCAGTAATTATTGGTACACAAAACACTGAAAAAAAATGTGCGAACAGTTACCAACGATGTGAACAGTTACCATGATGTTTCGGTGCGGACCGAAACATCGTCGTGAGCCCCTCTCTCCTATGTGCGGGTTATTTGTGTATTCCAGTCACGGTATTATACCTTTTTATTCTTTAACAGTTACCAAATTTAGCAGCGTTTCTCTACTCGAACCATCGACCCAGGGGCCTAACCTATGATTTTTCACCCTTCATTTATTCTGAATCAGGCGACCACCATACCCGAGAAACCTCACCTCTGTTCACCTAGAGTACCAAAGGTATGAAGGTAAGGCAGGTAGGTTGGGCATGATAGAAGCAGATGAGCGTTGTGGGAACGTGTTAGGGAGATCGTGTGTTTGGGAGGACGCATGATGTTGATCATGTCTGATGGGGAGGTTATTTTAAGGATGGTGTGTAGGTTAATGAAATGGGTGTTTTAAGGGGCACGTTAGTTTCCCTGTCTTCTAATGTTATTTTTTCCCTATAATCTGCCTTGTCCATAATTAGTATCGCATTTGCTTTGTCTGCTTTCGTAAGGTGAAGTCTAGGATCTTTCCTTAATTCAAAGCAGAGTTAAGACAAAGTAAATGCGATAGTAATTATGGACAAGGTAGATTATAGGGGAGAAATAAACATGATATTAGGAGACAGGGAAACTCACGCGCCTCTTAAAGAAAGGTGTGGGAAGAATTTTTGAGGTAGTAGAAGTTTTTTGGGAAAGGATTTGAGTATTTCATGGTTTACGTGGGGAAGGTGACCCAGGTGTGGGTTGAGTGGTGGTGTGCCAACACAGACCAGTCCACACTTACCTGCTTCACCTGTTGCTGGGCCACACTGCTCTTGCTGCTTCGAGTGGTGAGGCTGCTGCTGTGATAGGCATCACTTTTTTTTTTTTTTTTTTTTTTTGGCTGGTGAGAAGCTCTTGATCCAAGGAGTTGGAGCTACCCTTTCCTTCCTTGCATCAAAAAAAGTACTTTCTATTCCCCAGGTGCTAGATAACCTATACGGGTTTAGCGTTTCTTCGTGTATGTAATAATTATGTTGCCTTAGTTCTTGCCAGCTCAGTGTTGGGCTTCGTTTACCTCTGTGGGTTGAGCTCCCGCTCCTGGGCCAGCCTCTCTTTTTGATCAGCTGTTTTGGCTGTTATATATATATTGTCTGTTTTTGCTTCCGGGGATTATCGCCTCCGCGACCCGGGCTTGGTGCAGGCCTCCTCAGTTAGAAAGGAAGTGTACTACAGAACTAAGAACTGTTAAGAAACACACACAGGAGAGTAAAGACGGATTCGCACTAAACATAAATAGAAGTTTGTGAGATTTGCTGCTGTCTAAAATATTCATGAGTAGGGTTCTGTTAGATGTTAGTGGTTCTGGTGATTATCTTCCTCACGACCCAAGCTGGAAAGTATCTCTTACAGGATTAAGAACTTATAACAAGCACTTAGGAAAGTAAAGGTATGTGTATACTGAATGTAAGTAGAAGTTTATAAGATTTACCTCTCATCTTACGTATTCATAAGATAAAAAAAAAGATGTGCAATCCTGCCATAGCGGAAAATCTTAACAGCTTCCCATTTCACACCCTTTTAACATGGCAAGTAATATCAGGTGTTGGAAGTGTTGCAGTCACCTGATTGTTGCATATCCAGTGCATTTGTTAATAGATCCAGGGATCAAACATATCCAAGAGACATTAAGATCAGCAACCCTGTCAGAGTGCAAAATGTATAACGGGATTTCGCTGCATATTTGATGAGTATTTTGAATGTCTTGGTTATATGCTCTGTTGTAGCTTCTTCCTGTACGCTGAGGTTAGATGGAAGTGTTCCCTTGTAGCTCTCTACGAGGGAGTGTCTTGATTTAATGAACTGAAGCTCTTCCACTTAGATCAAGTTTGATTATCGCCCAGACATTGTATAACCCATCCCTTGTTTAGTGTATGAGAGAGAGAGAGAGAGAGAGAGAGAGAGAGAGAGAGAGAGAGAGAGAGAGAGAGAGAGAGAGAGAGAGAGAGAGAGGGAGAGAATTTTATTTAGTCAGTTGACCAAATAAAATAATTTAATAAACAAACACAATGAAATATATTTTTTCGTTAGGTTCACAATGATTTTTGTGAAATTATTGCATACACAAATTTTCGCTTGCCTTATTCGGCAAGAAGAGCGTTGCTATTTAAGCCAGAATCGCAATTTTGTCTATTCGGCACAACACACACACACACACACACACACGCGCGCGCGCGCGCGCGCACACACACACACACACACACACACACACACACACACACACACACACACACACACACACACACACACACACACACACACACACACACACACACACACACGCGCGCACACACAATTTTAAAATGAGTTGATGTATGTAACGCCTCTTAGCTTGTAAATAAAGTTATGAATCCTTAATCTAACCTTGTCAAACATTTGTGTGTGTGTGAGAGAAAGAGAGAGAGTGAGAGATGGTGGATGGATGCTGGAACTTCGTCCCCCGTGATGCTTATTTTGAATATGAACCTGGGCTTGTGTGGTAACTGGCTACCACCTCGCACCCTCACCTTTTCTTTCACATTTGCCCTCTTCTCCAGCCTTATCAACCCTCTCCCTCACCATCCTCCCCACCCATTCTTCTCCCACAATATCCTCCCCCTCCTTCTACAATATCCTCCCCACCCCTCCCTCTCCTACAATATCCTCCCTAACCTACCCTCTCCTACAATATCCTCCCCACACCCTCCCACAGTATCCTCCTCACCCCTCAAACAATATTCTCCCTACCCCTTCCACAATAGCCTCCCCACCCCTTCCTTTACTGCAATATCCTCCCCGCCCCTCCCTGTCCTACAATATTCTCGCTACCACTCCTCCCACAATATCCTCGCCACCCCTTCTCTTCCCGCAATATCCTCGCCACCCCTCCCTCCCAAAATATCCTCGCCACCCTTTCTCCCACAATATCCTCGCCACCCCTCCTCCTCCCACAATATCCTCGCCACCCCTCCCCCTCCTCCCACAATATCCTCGCCGCCACCCCTCCTCTCACAATATCGTCGCCACCTCTCCTCCTTCTCCCACAAAATCCTCGCTACCTCTCCTCCCACAAAATCCTCGCTACCTCTCCTCCCACAATATCTTCGCCACTTCTCCCACAATATCCTTCGCCACCCCCCTCATCCCACAATATCCTCACCACCCTCCCTCCCACAATATCCTCGCCACCTCTTCCTTGTGTCATCCTCGCCACAGTTGCTGGTGCCAGGTGGACGAGGCTGGACGGTGGTGGTGTTTAACTTGGTGTTTCACCTTTTAGCATATGTTGTAAGTCATGGTTTTATCTCTGTTGTTTTATTTAACATTTCATCGCTAGATTTAGATTTTACCACCAAAGTTGCTAGTTTATTGTGCACCCGATATCCATCCTGTGGACGGTAGTGGCTAGTTTATTGTGCACCCGATATCCATCCTGTGGACGGTAGTGGCTAGTTTATTGTGCACCCGATATCCATCCTGTGGACGGTAGTGGCTAGTTTATTGTGCACCCGATATCCATCCTGTGGACGGTAGTGGCTAGTTTATTGTGCACCCGATATCCATCCTGTGGACGGTAGTGGCTAGTTTATTGTGCACCCGATATCCATCCTGTGGACGGTAGTGGCTAGTTTATTGTGCACCCGATATCCATCCTGTGGACGGTAGTGGCTAGTTTATTGTGCACCCGATATCCATCCTGTGGACGGTAGTGGCTAGTTTATTGTGCACCCGATATCCATCCTGTGGACGGTAGTGGCTAGTTTATTGTGCACCCGATATCCATCCTGTGGACGGTAGTGGCTAGTTTATTGTGCACCCGATATCCATCCTGTGGACGGTAGTGGCTAGTTTATTGTGCACCCGATATCCATCCTGTGGACGGTAGTGGCTAGTTTATTGTGCACCCGATATCCATCCTGTGGACGGTAGTGGCTAGTTTATTGTGCACCCGATATCCATCCTGTGGACGGTAGTGGCTAGTTTATTGTGCACCCGATATCCATCCTGTGGACGGTAGTGGCTAGTTTATTGTGCACCCGATATCCATCCTGTGGACGGTAGTGGCTAGTTTATTGTGCACCCGATATCCATCCTGTAGACGGTAGTGGCTAGTTTATTGTGCACCCGATATCCATCCTGTAGACGGTAGTGGCTAGTTTATTGTGCACCCGATATCCATCCTGTAGACGGTAGTGGCTAGTTTATTGTGCACCCGATATCCATCCTGTGGACGGTAGTGGCTAGTTTATTGTGCACCCGATATCCATCCTGTAGACGGTAGTGGCTAGTTTATTGTGCACCCGATATCCATCCTGTAGACGGTAGTGGCTAGTTTATTGTGCACCCGATATCCATCCTGTAGACGGTAGTGGCTAGTTTATTGTGCACCCGATATCCATCCTGTAGACGGTAGTGGCTAGTTTATTGTGCACCCGATATCCATCCTGTGGACGGTAGTGGCTAGTTTATTGTGCACCCGATATCCATCCTGTGGACGGTAGTGCAAGAACATATTGAAACACAAAACGCCTAGCAACTAGGCCCCGAAAAGGTTAACAGGTGTACCTTTGGATTTATATATATGTGTGTGTGTGTGTGTGTGTGTGTGTGTGTGTGTGTGTGTGTGTGTGTGCGCGCGCGCCAATATTATTGTATATATGTGCTCGCCACCATCACTGCATGTATGTGCTCGCCACCGTCACTGCATGTATGTGCTCGCCACCATCACTGCATGTATGTGCTCGCCACCATCACTGCATGTATGTGCTCGCCACCATCACTGCATGTATGTGCTCGTCACCGTCACTGCATGTATGTGCTCGTCACCGTCACTGCATGTATGTGCTCGCCACCATCACTGCATGTATGTGCTCGCCACCATCACTGCATGTATGTGCTCGCCACCGTCACTGCATGTATGTGCTCGCCACCATCACTGCATGTATGTGCTCGCCACCATCACTGCATGTATGTGCTCGCCACCATCACTGCATGTATGTGCTCGCCACCATCACTGCATGCATGTGCTCGTCACCATCACTGCATGCATGTGCTCGCCACCATCACTGCATGTATGTGCTCGCCACCATCACTGCATGCATGTGCTCGCCGCCATCACTGCATGTATGTGCTCGCCACCATCACTGCATGTATGTGCTCGCCACCATCACTGCATGTATGTGTTCGCCACCATCACTGCATGCATGTGCTCGCCACCATCACTGCATGTATGTGCTCGCCACCATCACTGCATGTATGTGCTCGCCACCATCACTGTATGTATGTGCTCGCCACCATCACTGCATGTATGTGCTCGCCACCATCACTGCATGTATGTGCTCGCCACCATCACTGTATGTATGTGCTCGCCACCATCACTGCATGTATGTGCTCGCCACCGTCACTGCATGTATGTGCTCGCCACCATCACTGCATGTATGTGCTCGCCACCATCACTGCATGTATGTGCTCGCCACCGTCACTGCATGTATGTGCTCGCCACCATCACTGCATGTATGTGCTCGCCACCATCATTGCATGCATGTGCTCGCCACCATCATTGCATGCATGTGCTCGTCACCATCACTGCATGCATGTGCTCGCCACCATCACTGCATGCATGTGCTCGCCACCATCACTGCATGTATGTGCTCGCCACCATCACTGCATGCATGTGCTCGCCACCATCACTGCATGTATGTGCTCGCCACCATCACTGCATGTATGTGCTCGCCACCATCACTGCATGCATGTGCTCGTCACCATCACTGCATGTATGTGCTCGCCACCATCACTGCATGCATGTGCTCGTCACCATCACTGCATGCATGTGCTCGTCACCATCACTGCATGTATGTGCTCGCCACCATCACTGCATGCATGTGCTCGTCACCATCACTGCATGCATGTGCTCGTCACCATCACTGCATGTATGTGCTCGCCACCATCACTGCATGTATGTGCTCGTCACCATCACTGCATGCATGTGCTCGTCACCATCACTGCATGCATGTGCTCGTCACCATCACTGCATGCATGTGCTCGTCACCATCACTGCATGTATGTGCTCGCCACCATCACTGCATGCATGTGCTCGTCACCATCACTGCATGTATGTGCTCGCCACCATCACTGCATGCATGTGCTCGTCACCATCACTGCATGTATGTGCTCGTCACCATCACTGCATGCATGTGCTCGTCACCATCACTGCATGCATGTGCTCGTCACCATCACTGCATGTATGTGCTCGCCACCATCACTGTATGTATGTGCTCGCCACCATCACTGCATGCATGTGCTCGCCACCATCACTGCATGTATGTGCTCGCCACCATCACTGCATGCATGTGCTCGCCACCATCACTGCATGCATGTGCTCGCCACCATCACTGCATGCATGTGCTCGCCACCATCACTGCATGTATGTGCTCGCCACCATCACTGCATGCATGTGCTCGCCACCATCACTGCATGCATGTGCTCGCCACCATCACTGCATGTATGTGCTCGCCACCATCACTGCATGCATGTGCTCGCCACCATCACTGCATGTATGTGCTCGCCACCATCACTGCATGTATGTGCTCGCCACCATCACTGCATGTATGTGCTCGCCACCATCACTGCATGTATGTGCTCGCCACCATCACTGCATGTATGTGCTCGCCACCATCACTGCATGTATGTGCTCGCCACCATCACTGCATGTATGTGCTCGCCACCATCACTGCATGCATGTGCTCGCCACCATCACTGCATGCATGTGCTCGCCACCATCACTGTATGTATGTGCTCGCCACCATCACTGCATGCATGTGCTCGCCACCATCACTGCATGCATGTGCTCGCCACCATCACTGCATGTATGTGCTCGCCACCATCATTGCATGCATGTGCTCGTCACCATCACTGCATGTATGTGCTCGCCACCATCACTGCATGTATGTGCTCGCCACCATCACTGCATGCATGTGCTCGCCACCATCACTGCATGCATGTGCTCGCCACCATCACTGCATGTATGTGCTCGCCACCATCACTGCATGCATGTGCTCGCCACCATCACTGCATGTATGTGCTCGCCACCATCACTGCATGCATGTGCTCGCCACCATCACTGCATGTATGTGCTCGCCACCATCACTGCATGCATGTGCTCGCCACCATCACTGTATGCATGTGCTCGCCACCATCACTGCATGTATGTGCTCGCCACCATCACTGCATGCATGTGCTCGCCACCATCACTGCATGTATGTGCTCGCCACCATCACTGCATGTATGTGCTCGCCACCATCACTGCATGCATGTGCTCGCCACCATCACTGCATGTATGTGCTCGCCACCATCACTGCATGCATGTGCTCGCCACCATCACTGCATGTATGTGCTCGCCACCATCACTGCATGCATGTGCTCGTCACCATCACTGCATGCATGTGCTCGTCACCATCACTGCATGTATGTGCTCGCCACCATCACTGCATGTATGTGCTCGCCACCATCACTGCATGTATGTGCTCGCCACCATCACTGCAGCTGACTCTAGTTTCATGAACGAGATTTGACGGTCGACTTGGTGGGTGATGAGGTGATAACAGCAGCAGTCGTGAGGAGAGGATCCGGCAGTGTGTGTGTGTGTGTGTGTGTGTGTGTGTGTGTGTGTGTGTGGTGTGTGTGTGTGTGTGTGTGTGTGTGTGTGTGTGTGTGTGTGTGTGTGTGTGTGTGTGTGGTGTGTGTGTGTGTGTGTGTGTGTGTGTGTGTGTGGTGTGTGTGTGTGTGTGTGTGTGTGTGTGTGTGTGTGTGTGTGTGTGTGTGGTGTGTGTGTGTGTGTGTGTGTGTGTGTGTGTGTGTGTGTGTGTGTGTGTGTGTGTGTGTGTGTGTGTGTGTGTGTGTGTGTGTGTGTGTGTGTGGTGTGTGTGTGTGTGTGTGTGGTGTGTGTGTGTGTGTGTGTGTGTGTGTGTGTGTGTGTGTGTGTATGTGTGTGTATGTGTGTGTATGTGTGTGTGTGTGTGTGTGTGTGTGTGTGTGTGTGTGTGTGTGTGTGTGTGTGTGGTGTGTGAAGGTCGACAGGTATCCCGTGTGCTACCCTCCCGTCCCTCTCTACCTCTGATGGGGTCAGAAGGGCATTTTTTTTACTCAACATACTTAGAATCACCGCATTTTGCAGGTACCTTTTACCAAACACTTGAATACTTTCAGCGGGTCTGGCGTTTACCTGCATATTGGCATTTACCCGGAATAAAACTAACAGCAGGTCTGGCGTTTATCTGCACATTGACGTTCTGCCCAGGATAAGACTAACAGAAGGTCTGACGTTTATCTGCACATTGACGTTCTGCCCAGGATAAGACTAACAGAAGGTCTGACGTTTATCTGCTTATTGGCATTTTGCCCGGAATAAAAATTTCAACAAGTTTGGAGCTTGTCTCACACATTTGCATTGCATTTTGCGCTACATATAACTTATGACAGATTAGCTTACGTTTAACGCTGTAAGGAAACGTATTCTTCTGTTTCATTGACCCGGGAATCAAACCCAAGATCTTTCAGTTATGAGACATAGGCTTTCATAAGTAAAATGTATGTCAGTGGTTTAGGTACAAGAAAGAGGGAGGGGAAGCAGCGGAGAGAAGACAGGTGAGAAGAGAATTAAGGTGTGAGCAGATTAGTTAAACGAAGAGAGGAATGCGAAATAGATGTTAGGTTAGGTTAGGGAAGGTATCTTAGGAAATAAGACAAGTGTTTCCTGACACGGGTTTTAGTGATATGATGACCCGCACCTGGGCTTTGGGTCATCTGACCGAGGCCTTTCGCTGGCTTACCGGTCCACCCATTTAAAAAATAAAGGTTATAATTATAACCAATTATTTATATTCGATAGATGTTTTGAGAGATATGGAAGTAAAGAGTCTAGTAAGACGCTGGATGGTGAGGGTGATAGTGAGAGTAGTTACTGTTGCTGGATGGTGAGGGTGATAGTGAGAGTAGTTACTGTTGCTGGATGATGAGGGTGATAGTGAGAGTAGTTACTGTTGCTGGATGGTGAGGGTGATAGTGAGAGTAGTTACTGTTGCTGGATGGTGAGGGTGATAGTGAGAGTAGTTACTGTTGCTGGATGGTGAGGGTGATAGTGAGAGTAGTTACTGTTGCTGGATGGTGAGGGTGATAGTGAGAGTAGTTACTGTTGCTGGATGATGAGGGTGATAGTGAGAGTAGTTACTGTTGCTGGATGGTGAGGGTGATAGTGAGAGTAGTTACTGTTGCTGGATGGTGAGGGTGATAGTGAGAGTAGTTACTGTTGCTGGATGGTGAGGGTGATAGTGAGAGTAGTTACTGTTGCTGGATGATGAGGGTGATATTGAGAGTAGTTACTGTTGCTGGATGGTGAGGGTGATAGTGAGAGTAGTTACTGTTGCTGGATGGTGAGGGTGATAGTGAGAGTAGTTACTGTTGCTGGATGGTGAGGGTGATAGTGAGAGTAGTTACTGTTGGTGGATGGTGAGGGTGATAGTGAGAGTAGTTACTGTTGCTGGATGATGAGGGTGATATTGAGAGTAGTTACTGTTGCTGGATGATGAGGGTGATAGTGAGAGTAGTTACTGTTGCTGGATGGTGAGGGTGATAGTGAGAGTAGTTACTGTTGCTGGATGGTGAGGGTGATAGTGAGAGTAGTTACTGTTGCTGGATGATGAGGGTGATATTGAGAGTAGTTACTGTTGCTGGATGATGAGGGTGATAGTGAGAGTAGTTACTGTTGCTGGATGGTGAGGGTGATAGTGAGAGTAGTTACTGTTGCTGGATGATGAGGGTGATAGTGAGAGTAGTTACTGTTGCTGGATGATGAGGGTGATAGTGAGAGTAGTTACTGTTGCTGGATGATGAGGGTGATAGTGAGAGTAGTTACTGTTGCTGGATGATGAGGGTGATATTGAGAGTAGTTACTGTTGCTGGATGATGAGGGTGATAGTGAGAGTAGTTACTGTTGCTGGATGATGAGGGTGATAGTGAGAGTAGTTACTATTGCTGGATGATGAGGGTGATAGTGAGAGTAGTTACTGTTGCTGGATGGTGAGGGTGATAGTGAGAGTAGTTACTGTTGCTGGATGATGAGGGTGATAGTGAGAGTAGTTACTGTTGCTGGATGATGAGGGTGATAGTGAGAGTAGTTACTGTTGCTGGATGATGAGGGTGATAGTGAGAGTAGTTACTGTTGCTGGATGATGAGGGTGATAGTGAGAGTAGTTACTGTTGCTGGATGATGAGGGTGATAGTGAGAGTAGTTACTGTTGCTGGATGATGAGGGTGATAGTGAGAGTAGTTACTGTTGCTGGATGATGAGGGTGATATTGAGAGTAGTTACTGTTGCTGGATGATGAGGGTGATAGTGAGAGTAGTTACTGTTGCTGGATGATGAGGGTGATAGTGAGAGTAGTTACTATTGCTGGATGATGAGGGTGATAGTGAGAGTAGTTACTGTTGCTGGATGGTGAGGGTGATAGTGAGAGTAGTTACTGTTGCTGGATGATGAGGGTGATAGTGAGAGTAGTTACTGTTGCTGGATGATGAGGGTGATAGTGAGAGTAGTTACTGTTGCTGGATGATGAGGGTGATATTGAGAGTAGTTACTGTTGCTGGATAATGAGGGTGATAGTGAGAGTAGTTACTGTTGCTGGATGATGAGGGTGATAGTGAGAGCAGTTACTGTTGCTGGATGATGAGGGTGATATTGAGAGTAGTTACTGTTGCTGGATGATGAGGGTGATAGTGAGAGTAGTTACTGTTGCTGGATGATGAGGGTGATAGAGTAGTTACTGTTGCTGGATGATGAGGGTGATAGAGTAGTTACTGTTGCTGGATGATGAGGGTGATATTGAGAGTAGTTACTATTGCTGGATGATGAGGGTGATAGTGAGAGTAGTTACTGTTGCTGGATGATGAGGGTGATAGTGATAGTTACTGTTGCTGGATGATGAGGGTGATAGTGAGAGTAGTTACTGTTGCTGGATGTTGAGGGTGATAGTGAGAGTAGTTACTGTTGCTGGATGTTGAGGGTGATAGTGAGAGTAGTTACTGTTGCTGGATGATGAGGGTGATAGTGAGAGTAGTTACTGTTGCTGGATGATGAGGGTGATAGTGAGAGTAGTTACTGTTGCTGGATGATGAGGGTGATAGTGAGAGTAGTTACTGTTGCTGGATGATGAGGGTGATATTGAGAGTAGTTACTGTTGTTGGATGATGAGGGTGATAGTGAGAGTAGTTACTGTTGCTGGATGATGAGGGTGATAGTGAGAGTAGTTACTGTTGCTGGATGATGAGGGTGATAGTGAGAGCAGTTACTGTTGCTGGATGATGAGGGTGATATTGAGAGTAGTTACTGTTGCTGGATGATGAGGGTGATAGTGAGAGTAGTTACTGTTGCTGGATGATGAGGGTGATAGTGAGAGTAGTTACTGTTGCTGGATGATGAGGGTGATAGAGTAGTTACTGTTGCTGGATGATGAGGGTGATATTGAGAGTAGTTACTATTGCTGGATGATGAGGGTGATAGTGAGAGTAGTTACTGTTGCTGGATGATGAGGGTGATATTGAGAGTAGTTACTGTTGCTGGATGATGAGGGTGATAGAGTAGTTACTGTTGCTGGATGATGAGGGTGATAGTGAGAGTAGTTACTGTTGCTGGATGATGAGGGTGATAGTGGGAGTAGTTACTGTTGCTGGATGGTGAGGGTGATAGTGAGAGTAGTTACTGTTGCTGGATGATGAGGGTGATATTGAGAGTAGTTACTGTTGCTGGATGATGAGGGTGATAGTGAGAGTAGTTACTGTTGCTGGATGATGAGGGTGATAGAGTAGTTACTGTTGCTGGATGGTGAGGGTGATATTGAGAGTAGTTACTGTTGCTGGATGAGGGTGATAGTGAGAGTAGTAACTGTTGCTGGATGGTGAGGGTGATAGTGAGAGTAGTTACTGTTGCTGGATGTTGAGGGTGATAGTGAGAGTAGTAACTGTTGCTGGATGGTGAGGGTGATAGTGAGAGTAGTTACTGTTGCTGGATGTTGAGGGCGATAGAGTAGTTACTGTTGCTGGATGATGAGGGTGATATTGAGAGTAGTTACTATTGCTCGATGATGAGGGTGATAGTGAGAGTAGTTACTATTGCTGGATGATGAGGGTGATAGTGAGAGTAGTTACTGTTGCTGGATGATGAGGGTGATATTGAGAGTAGTTACTGTTGCTGGATGATGAGGGTGATAGTGAGAGTAGTTACTGTTGCTGGATGATGAGGGTGATAGAGTAGTTACTGTTGCTGGATGATGAGGGTGATAGTGAGAGTAGTTACTGTTGCTGGATGATGAGGGTGATAGTGGGAGTAGTTACTGTTGCTGGATGGTGAGGGTGATAGTGAGAGTAGTTACTGTTGCTGGATGATGAGGGTGATATTGAGAGTAGTTACTGTTGCTGGATGATGAGGGTGATAGTGAGAGTAGTTACTGTTGCTGGATGATGAGGGTGATAGAGTAGTTACTGTTGCTGGATGGTGAGGGTGATATTGAGAGTAGTTACTGTTGCTGGATGTTGAGGGTGATAGTGAGAGTAGTAACTGTTGCTGGATGGTGAGGGTGATAGTGAGAGTAGTTACTGTTGCTGGATGTTGAGGGTGATAGTGAGAGTAGTAACTGTTGCTGGATGGTGAGGGTGATAGTGAGAGTAGTTACTGTTGCTGGATGTTGAGGGCGATAGTGAGAGTAGTTACTGTTGCTGGATAGTGAGGGTGATAGTGAGAGTAGTTACTGTTGCTGGATGTTGAGGGTGATAGTGAGAGTAGTTACTGTTGCTGGATGGTGAGGGTGATAGTGAGAGTAGTTACTGTTCCTGGATGTTGAGGGTGATAGTGAGAGTAGTTACTGTTGCTGGATGGTGAGGTGATAGTGAGAGCAGTATCTGTTGCTGGATGGTGAGGTGATAGTGAGAGTAGTTTCTGTTGCTGGATGATGAGGGCGATAATGAAAGTAGTAACTGTTGCTGGATGGTGAGGGTGATAGTGAGAGTAGTTTCTGTTGTTTGATGGTGAGGGTGATAATGAAAGTAGTAACTGTTGCTGGATAGTGAGGGTGATAGTGGGAGTAGTTACTGTTGCTTGATGGTGAGGGTGATAGTGAGAGTAGTAACTGTTGCTGGATGGTGTGGGTGATAGATTAGTTACTGTTGCTGGATGTTGAGGGTGATAGGGAGAATAGTTACTGTTGCTGGATGATGAGGGTAATATTGAGAGTAGTTACTGTTGCTGGATGGTGAGGGTGATAGTGAGAGTAGTTACTGTTGCTGGATGTTGAGGGTGATAGGGAGAGTAGTTTCTGTTGCTGGATGATGAGGGTGATAGTGAGAGTAGTTACTGTTGCTGGATGAGGGTGATAGTGAGAGTAGTTACTGTTTCTGGATGATGAGGGTGATAATGATAGTTACTGTTGCTGGATGATGAGGGTGATAGTGAGAGTATTTACTGTTGCTGGATGGTGAAGGTGATAGTGGGAGTAGTTACTGTTGCTGGATGATGAGGGTGATATTGAGAGTAGTTACTGTTGCTGGATGATGAGGGTGATAGAGTAGTTACTGCTGCTGGATGATGAGGGTGATAGTGAGAGTAGTAACTGTTGCTGCATGATGAGGGTGATAGTGAGAGTAGTTACTGTTGCTGGATGGTGAGGGTGATAGTGAGAGTAGTTACTGTTGCTGGATGTTGAGGGTGATAGTGAGAGTAGTTACTGTTGCTGGATGATGAGGGTGATAGTGAGAGTAGTTACTGTTGCTGGATGATGAGGGTGATAGCGATAGTAACTGTTGCTGGATGGTGAGGGTGATAGAGTAGTTACTGTTGCTGGATGGTGAGGGTGATAATGAAAGTAGTAACTGTTTCTGGTTGGTGAGGGTGATAGTGAGAGTAGTTACTGTTGCTGGATGGTGAGGGTGATAGTAAGAGTAGTTACTGTTGCTAGAATGTGAGGGTGATAGAGCAGTTACTGTTGCTGGATGGTGAGGGTGATAGTGAGTGTAGTTACTGTTGCTGGATGGTGAGGGTGATAGTGAAAGTAGTAACTGTTGCTGGATGGTGAGGGTGATAGTGAGAGTAGTTACTGTTTCTGGATGGTGAGGGTGATAGTGAGAGTACTTACTATTGCTGGAAAGCGAGGGAGATAGTGAGAGTAGTTACTATTGCTTTAAGGTGAAGGAGATAGTGAGAGTAGTTACTATTGCTTAAAGGTGAGGGAGATAGTGAGAGTAGTTACTATTGTTGGAAAGTAAGGGAGATAGTGAGAGTAGTTACTACTGCTGGAAGGTGAGGGAGATAATGATAGCTACTATTCCTGGAGGGTGAGGGTGATAGTGAGAGTAGTTACTATTGCTGGAAAATGAGTTGGATAGTGAGAGTAGTTACTATTGCTGGGAGGTGAGGGAGATAGTGAGAGTACTTACTGTTCCCAGAGGATGAGAGTAGTTACTATTCCTGGAGGGTGAGAGTAGTTACTATTCCTGGAGGGTGAGGGAGGTAGTGAGAGTGTGGGAGAGGTGAGGCTGAGGAGAGAGGTCAAGGAAGACTAGTGTTATCCCAGGAAGATGACTCTTGATGTGCCTGAAGGTAGATGATGTCTGTATTATGTTAGCGGTACTTGATGGTGATGTAGCACCGGGAGACGTGAAGCAATACTAGGGTACTTGATGGTGATGTAGCACTGGGAGACGTGAAGCAATACTAGGGTACTTGATGGTGATGTAGCACTGGGAGACGTGAAGCAATACTAGGGTACTTGATGGTGATGTAGCACTGGGAGACGTAAGCAATACTAGGGTACTTGGTGATGCATCACTGGGAGACGTGAAGCAATACTAGGGTACTTGATGGTGATGTAGCACTGGGAGACGTAAAGCAATACTAGGGTACTTGGTGATGTAGCACTGGGAGACGTGAAGCAATACTAGGGTACTTGATGGTGATGTAGCACTGGGAGACGTAAAGCAATACTAGGGTACTTGATGGTGATGTAGCACTGGGAGACGTGAAGCAATACTAGGGTACTAGATGGTGATGTAGCACTGGGAGACGTAAAGCAATACTAGGGTACTTGATGGTGATGTAGCACTGGGAGACGTAAAGCAATACTAGGGTACTTGATGGTGATGTAGCACTGGGAGATGTGAAGCAATACTAGGGTACTTGATGGTGATGTAGCACTGGGAGACGTAAAGCAATACTAGGGTACTTGATGGTGATGTAGCACTGGGAGACGTAAAGCAATACTAGGGTACTTGATGGTGATGTAGCACTGGGAGACGTAAAGCAATACTAGGGTACTTGATGGTGATGTAGCACTGGGAGACGTGAAGCAATACTAGGGTACTTGATGGTGATGTAGCACTGGGAGACGTGAAGCAATACTATGGTACTTGATGGTGATGTAGTCACTGGGAGACGTGAAGCAATACTAGGGTACTTGATGGTGATGTAGCACTGGGAGACGTGAAGCAATACTAGGGTACTTGATGGTGATGTTGTCATGTAGGGGGGAGTAATGGAATGTACATGTAATTGGGGAATATGGGAGTAAATGGGGTAAAGTGCAGGGAGTAGGCAGGAGAGGTGAGTCGAAAGATTAGCAGAGGTAATGTGAAGTCATTGCAACTGGACCATCACCTCTCATTATCCCTACCGCCACACTACTCACCCTCTCACTACTTGAAATAAAATAATGAATAAAAGAGTAAATAAATAACGGGGACAGTGAATATTGCTATTCCACTCACAGTTTATTGTTAAGTCCTTGTACAATAATATATTTGTGAACATGAGAACCCTATTGGGTTTAGATAAATGGAGATGGTACATATAAGCAGTGAGACAGGGAATACAATCAACTGACGAAATAGAATATAACTTACAATATAGTTCCTGAGGACAGTTCACCACAGGAACCAAGTCACACACTAGCCACATGTCCCAAGACCTACACAGCCGAGTACTGCTCCACGCCAGTACTCTGCCCACTGTCTCCAACCAAGTCTCCTCCAGAGACTCCCCAGCCACCTTCTCACAAGCTCTGCACACAGGCCAGAGCTCCTCTCGAATCTCTCTCTAGCTGTTCCTTGAGCTTATATGGGCCTTCAAGCACCCCCCACAATGAGGTGTGCACCACGTGTTTTGACCTGACGCCGAGATCTGACGCCGTCAAGAACAAAAGACCTCAGACTTAAGCCGAAAGGCGTGTCTGACAGCTATTTGCCAAGGCAAGGTGTGACCATATAATTGGTTAAATTAGGTCTCCCTTAGCGACCTCACAAGCCCAGTTGAACTACATCACAATGTAGCACTGGGAGACGTGAAGCAATACTAAGGTACTTGATAGTGATGTAGCACTGGGAGACGTGAAGCACTACTAGGGTACTTGATGGTGATGTAGCACTGGGAGATGTGAAGCAATACTAGGGTACTTGATGAAGTGATGTAGCACTGGGAGACGTGAAGCAGTACTAGGGTATTTGATGGTGATGTAACCGGACACGAGCCCAGTATGCAACATGCATTTTCCGTCTAGATGGCCATGCCGAGGCGCTGGAACATGAAAGTGGCTGCCCTTGGGTCCCTGGTGGTGTCGATGAGTCTGGAACCCAGTTCTTTAAGGAATCGTGTGGAATAGTTTCCCCATGATTTCAAGGTCTCTGATCTACCTGAAGCACTTCTAGGGTACTTGATGATGATGTAGCACTGGGAGACGTGAAGCACTACTAGGGTACATGATGGTGATGTATCACTTGGAGACGTGAAACACAAGGTGCTCTCTCCACCATGCCTCTTTACCGGAACACTCCATCTAGCTTGCCTCCTGGGGTGCCCCGTGACTCCCGGGTTCGATTCCTTGACAAGGAGAAACATGTGGGCAACTTTCCTTGCATCCGTCCTGCCTATTCCCACCTAGCAGTAAAAATAAGTGTCAGTGTGTTATCCCACTGTCGTGGGTTGCATCCAGGGAAAACGTGAGTTAGACAACACCAGTTCTGCTGGAATGTGATACTGTGTTTAAGAAAACACTCCATTTCTATGTATAAGGAATTCCAGCACTGTTGGAATGTCATGCTCTTGCAAGAAAATAATCCAGTCCTGTGCAAGACACTTCAGTACCTACCATAGTGTAAGAAAACACTTCAGTTGTGTGTGCTTGAATCTCCAGTTGCTGTCGGAAGTATTCGTTAGGTAAAGTAATCATTGTGCATAATGATGTTAATAAAAAAAAAAAACTTAAATTTGAAGGAGACATTGTTGTGTATATGTTAGTACATGGGGCTTACAACAACGACCTTGCTGATCAGGCTGTCAGCAAGGAGTCTTGACCTGGAGCTCCAGGCAAACAACTATTAAACTTCATATTTATCAAGAATGACGAAAAAAATAAGTATCTGTGTTAACCGACTGTTATGGGTCACTTCAAGATGACACTCGTAAGAGAGAGGCTGAAACTCCTCAAATTCTTTGGCTAGTTCAACCTTCCATACTAATTTGTCGTGAAAGTTCATTTTGCACGTACTTGCGATAACAGCCTCTTAATTGTATTAATATTGGTAGAATTACCGACAATATGTTAAGTAAAAGGACACAAATGCAACTAATGCGACATTTTATTGTGGCAACTTTTTGCTCTCCAGGAGCTTTATCAAGCTGTTACAAACCATACATGGACACAGAAGGTATATATAGGCTTAGAGTGAGGTGTAATACTAGAGGTAGTAGTAGTATTAATATTAGTTGTAGTAGAAGTAATACAATATGGTAGAACAATCATCTTGCACGTGAGTAGCATTAAAATTAGTTTAGACAACTATTTCTGTAGGTGGTTGGATTTGTGAAGGTCACTTTCAGTGTTTCTCCTCTGTTATGTTCTTATATAGTATTAGCAGCAGAGACTATGTGATGGCAGGGTTTACAGTTTTGAGGAGGATTTTTGCTAATACTTCAGAGATGATGAAGCTGACTTTATTTTGCTTTTGTTAGAAACAGCGATTAATGATAATTTAATGCATTTACGTCTACGGAAATTAGGCTCTCTGATCACTAGTCGGGCATCGTTGAATTTCATGAGGTGATTGGTGGAATTCCAGTGTTGTATACAGGCGTTGTTCAAGTTATTATTTCTACATCCATGAATGTGTTCATTGAGGCGTTTTTCGAGGTTCCTTGCTGTTTCACCTACATATATCTTGTCACAGCCTCCACAAGGTATAGTGTATACTCCTGCATTGACTGGTTCATGGTGGTTCGTTTTTGCCCTGGTTAGATCCCTTACGGAAATGCTGGATGCGATGACGACTCTAGTGTACTAGGTACAAACTTACACTAGAGTCGCCATCGTATCCAGCACTTCCGTAAGGGATCTAACCAGGGCAAAATCGAACCACCATGAACCAGTCAATGCAGGAGTATACACTATACCTTGTGGAGGCTGTGACAAGATATATGTAGGTGAAACAGTAGGGAACCTCGAAACACCCCTCAATGAACACAATGCATTTAGAAATGATAACTTGAACAACGCCTGCGTACAACACCGGAGTTACACCAATCACCTCGTGAAATTCGACGATGCCCGACTAGTGATCAGAGAGCCTAATTTCTGCAGACGTTAATGCCTTAAATCATCATTAATCACTGTATTTAACACAAGCAAAATAAAGGCAGCTTCATCATCTCTGAAGTATTAGCAAAAATCCTCCTCAAAACTGTAAACCCTGCCATCATATAGTCTCTGCTGTTAAACTATTTTTATGCTACTCAAGTAATAGCTTTTATAACCTTTTACTCTTGTGCAGGTTGATTGTTCTACCATATTGTATTACTACTACTACAGCTAATATTAATATTACTACTATCTCTAGTATTATACCTCACTCTAAGCCTATATGTACCCTCTGTGTCCATGTATTGTTCGTAACGGCTTGATAAAGCTCCTGGAGAGCGAAACGTTGCCACAATAAAATGTCACATTAGTTGCATTTGTATCCTTTTACTTAACAGCTTCTTAATTGTGTGACCCTCAGTCGAGTGTATGCGAATTCAAATTGTTGTCTCCGTGTGACCTGGTCTTGCTGGCGTGCTTGTAGAGTCATCTTGTGTACATCTTACACACTGACCCAGTTGTCTCTTACCTCTCGTGTCTTAAGCATTTTTCTTTTTTCTTGTCCTTTCGGTTTCAGGCTTCTGGAAAACTAGTGTCCTGTATCGTCATCTCATTTGCTGTCTCTGATTCATCCTCAGAGAGGGTGCGTGTGGTTCCTCAGCTTCTGTCTGTCAGGCAGGCCGTTTCACCTGTATCCATTACGCTAATTTCTATGTGGATAACAACATAACAGAGTTAACCCTGAAGACTCGATAAATAGCAGTTCAGAATAGTGAATGCCCAGAGCGAGCTAAAGCTGACTCGCACATTCACCCTGTACCACCAAAATGGAGCGGACAGTTGTGAGATTAGGTGTGCGACATCTGTGCAGCTTTACCTAAGTTCCTAGGTGACGGCAGTGGCAGTTTTATCTTGCGGTGAAATATTACCTCGGAAAGTTGCGATGAGCTGTGTCGAGGATGTGTTGGGTTTTTCCTTTGCATTCTTTGGTATTGTTTGGGGGAAATTACGGTGTAGAGAAAAGTTTGACGATGTCATTTTTCTTTTGCATATACACAAAGACTAATCTACACCGAATTGCAACCAATCAGAGAGCAACATATCATGGAACAAATACAGTGAGTCAGTACAATACCTATGCTCTGCCCTTGGCTTGGCAGCAACGAACTTCAGGCTCTTTCGCCTTTCCAAAACTATTTGGCATAGCCCAGAGTAAATTGTAGAGTCTTGACAATGCTAAATAGAAGCCCTCATTAATGTCTTCAGTGAGTTTCGAGAGTTTCTCTACTCTAGCAGCCCGGCCCTGGGGCAGGCTTGTCGGGTGCTTGCCACATCAGCCAGGCTGTTGCTGCTGGCAGCTCACTGGCCTACATATCTGTCACAGCCTGGCTGATCCGGCACGTGGTGGAGGTACTTGTCAAGTTTCCTCTTGAAGACTTCTACATTTGTTCCAGCAGAGTTTCTGATATCCTCTGGTACGTTTGGAGTAGTCTGGGGGGGGGGGCACGGATGTTGATACAGTGTTCTCTTGTTGTGCTCACTGCATCCCTACTTTTCACTGTGTTTAACATTTTCTCCGCCATCTTTCACTCAAGCATATTGTTATAGCAGTGTACAGATTTGGGATCAGGCCTTTAAGCACCTTTCACGTTCCACCCAGGGAAGTACTACCGTCCTGTGGTAGTAGGTTGGTAGACAGCAACCACCCAGGGAAGTACTACCGTCCTGTGGTAGTAGGTTGGTAGACAGCAACCACCCAGGGAAGTACTACCGTCCTGTGGTAGTAGGTTGGTAGACAGCAACCACCCAGGGAAGTACTACCGTCCTGTGGTAGTAGGTTGGTAGACAGCAACCACCCAGGGAAGTACTACCGTCCTGTGGTAGTAGGTTGGTAGACAGCAACCACCCAGGGAAGTACTACCGTCCTGTGGTAGTAGGTTGGTAGACAGTAGTACTACCGTCCTGTGGTAGTAGGTTGGTAGACAGCAACCACCCAGGGAGGTACTACCGTCCTGTGGTAGTAGGTTGGTAGACAGCAACCACCCAGGGAGGTACTACCGTCCTGTGGTAGTAGGTTGGTAGACAGCAACCACCCAGGGAAGTACTACCGTCCTGTGGTAGTAGGTTGGTAGACAGCAACCACCCAGGGAAGTACTACCGTCCTGTGGTAGTAGGTTGGTAGACAGCAACCACCCAAGGAAGGTACTACCGTCCTGTGGTAGTAGGTTGGTAGACAGCAACCACCCAGGGAAGTACTACCGTCCTGTGGTAGTAGGTTGGTAGACAGCAACCACCCAGGGTGGTACTACCGTCCTGTGGTAGTAGGTTGGTAGACAGCAACCACCCAGGGAGGTACTACCGTCCTGTGGTAGTAGGTTGGTAGACAGCAACCACCCTGTGGTACTAGGTTGGTAGACAGTAACCACCCAGGGAAGTACTACCTTCCTGTGGTAGTAGGTTGGTAGACAACAACCACCCAGGGGGTACTACCGTCCTGTGGTAGTAGGTTGGTAGACAGCAACCACCCAGGGTGGTACTACCGTCCTGTGGTAGTAGGTTGGTAGACAGCAACCACCCAGGGAGGTACTACCGTCCTGTGGTAGTAGGTTGGTAGACAGCAACCACCCAGGGTGGTACTACCGTCCTGTGGTAGTAGGTTGGTAGACAGCAACCACCCAGGGAAGATACTATCGTCCTGTGGTAGTAGGTTGGTAGACAGCAACCACCCAGGGTGGTACTACCGTCCTGTGGTAGTAGGTTGGTAGACAGCAACCACCCAGGGTGGTACTACCGTCCTGTGGTAGTAGGTTGGTAGACAGCAACCACCCAGGGAGGTACTACCGTCCTGTGGTAGTAGGTTGGTAGACAGCAACCACCCAGGGAAGTAATACCGTCCTGTGGTAGTAGGTTGGTAGACAGCAACCACCCAGGGAAGTACTACCGTCCTGTGGTAGTAGGTTGGTAGACAGCAACCACCCAGGGAAGTACTACCGTCCTGTGGTAGTAGGTTGGTAGACAGCAACCACCCAGGGAAGTACTACCGTCCTGTGGTAGTAGGTTGGTAGACAGCAACCACCCAGGGAAGTACTACCGTCCTGTGGTAGTAGGTTGGTAGACAGCAACCACCCAGGGAGGTACTACCGTCCTGTGGTAGTAGGTTGGTAGACAGCAACCACCCAGGGAAGTACTACCGTCCTGTGGTAGTAGGTTGGTAGACAGCAACCACCCAGGGAAGTACTACCGTCCTGTGGTAGTAGGTTGGTAGACAGCAACCACCCAGGGAGGTACTACCGTCCTGTGGTAGTAGGTTGGTAGACAGCAACCACCCAGGGTGGTACTACCGTCCTGTGGTAGTAGGTTGGTAGACAGCAACCACCCAGGGAAGTACTACCGTCCTGTGGTAGTAGGTTGGTAGACAGCAACCACCCAGGGAAGTACTACCGTCCTGTGGTAGTAGGTTGGTAGACAGCAACCACCCAGGGAGGTACTACCGTCCTGTGGTAGTAGGTTGGTAGACAGCAACCACCCAGGGTGGTACTACCGTCCTGTGGTAGTAGGTTGGTAGACAGCAACCACCCAGGGAGGTACTACCGTCCTGTGGTAGTAGGTTGGTAGACAGCAACCACCCAGGGAGGTACTACCGTCCTGTGGTAGTAGGTTGGTAGACAGCAACCACCCAGGGAAGTACTACCGTCCTGTGGTAGTAGGTTGGTAGACAGCAACCACCCAGGGTGGTACTACCGTCCTGTGGTAGTAGGTTGGTAGACAGCAACCACCCAGGGAAGTACTACCGTCCTGTGGTAGTAGGTTGGTAGACAGCAACCACCCAGGGAGGTACTACCGTCCTGTGGTAGTAGGTTGGTAGACAGCAACCACCCAGGGAAGTACTACCGTCCTGTGGTAGTAGGTTGGTAGACAGCAACCACCCAGGGAGGTACTACCGTCCTGTGGTAGTAGGTTGGTAGACAGCAACCACCCAGGGAGGTACTACCGTCCTGTGGTAGTAGGTTGGTAGACAGCAACCACCCAGGGAGGTACTACCGTCCTGTGGTAGTAGGTTGGTAGACAGCAACCACCCAGGGTGGTACTACCGTCCTGTGGTAGTAGGTTGGTAGACAGCAACCACCCAGGGAGGTACTACCGTCCTGTGGTAGTAGGTTGGTAGACAGCAACCACCCAGGGAGGTACTACCGTCCTGTGGTAGTAGGTTGGTAGACAGCAACCACCCAGGGAAGGTACTACCGTCCTGTGGTAGTAGGTTGGTAGACAGCAACCACCCAGGGAAGTACTACCGTCCTGTGGTAGTAGGTTGGTAGACAGCAACCACCCAGGGTGGTACTACCGTCCTGTGGTAGTAGGTTGGTAGACAGCAACCACCCAGGGTGGTACTACCGTCCTGTGGTAGTAGGTTGGTAGACAGCAACCACCCAGGGAAGTACTACCGTCCTGTGGTAGTAGGTTGGTAGACAGCAACCACCCAGGGAGGTACTACCGTCCTGTGGTAGTAGGTTGGTAGACAGCAACCACCCAGGGAAGTACTACCGTCCTGTGGTAGTAGGTTGGTAGACAGCAACCACCCAGGGAAGTACTACCGTCCTGTGGTAGTAGGTTGGTAGACAGCAACCACCCAGGGAGGTACTACCGTCCTGTGGTAGTAGGTTGGTAGACAGCAACCACCCAGGGAGGTACTACCGTCCTGTGGTAGTAGGTTGGTAGACAGCAACCACCCAGGGAAGTACTACCGTCCTGTGGTAGTAGGTTGGTAGACAGCAACCACCCAGGGTGGTACTACCGTCCTGTGGTAGTAGGTTGGTAGACAGCAACCACCCAGGGAAGTACTACCGTCCTGTGGTAGTAGGTTGGTAGACAGCAACCACCCAGGGAAGTACTACCGTCCTGTGGTAGTAGGTTGGTAGACAGCAACCACCCAGGGTGGTACTACCGTCCTGTGGTAGTAGGTTGGTAGACAGCAACCACCCAGGGAAGTACTACCGTCCTGTGGTAGTAGGTTGGTAGACAGCAACCACCCAGTACTACCGTCCTGTGGTAGTAGGTTGGTAGACAGCAACCACCCAGGGAAGTACTACCGTCCTGTGGTAGTAGGTTGGTAGACAGCAACCACCCAGGGAGGTACTACCGTCCTGTGGTAGTAGGTTGGTAGACAGCAACCACCCAGGAAGGTACTACCGTCCTGTGGTAGTAGGTTGGTAGACAGCAACCACCCAGGGAAGTACTACCGTCCTGTGGTAGTAGGTTGGTAGACAGCAACCACCCAGGGAGGTACTACCGTCCTGTGGTAGTAGGTTGGTAGACAGCAACCACCCAGGGAGGTACTACCGTCCTGTGGTAGTAGGTTGGTAGACAGCAACCACCCAGGGTGGTACTACCGTCCTGTGGTAGTAGGTTGGTAGACAGCAACCACCCAGGGAGGTACTACCGTCCTGTGGTAGTAGGTTGGTAGACAGCAACCACCCAGGGAGGTACTACCGTCCTGTGGTAGTAGGTTGGTAGACAGCAACCACCCAGGGAGGTACTACCGTCCTGTGGTAGTAGGTTGGTAGACAGCAACCACCCAGGGTGGTACTACCGTCCTGTGGTAGTAGGTTGGTAGACAGCAACCACCCAGGGTGGTACTACCGTCCTGTGGTAGTAGGTTGGTAGACAGCAACCACCCAGGGAGGTACTACCGTCCTGTGGTAGTAGGTTGGTAGACAGCAACCACCCAGGGAAGTACTACCGTCCTGTGGTAGTAGGTTGGTAGACAGCAACCACCCAGGGAGGTACTACCGTCCTGTGGTAGTAGGTTGGTAGACAGCAACCACCCAGGGAAGTACTACCGTCCTGTGGTAGTAGGTTGGTAGACAGCAACCACCCAGGGTGGTACTACCGTCCTGTGGTAGTAGGTTGGTAGACAGCAACCACCCAGGGTGGTACTACCGTCCTGTGGTTGGTAGACAGCAACCACCCAGGGAAGGTACTACCGTCCTGTGGTAGTAGGTTGGTAGACAGCAACCACCCAGGGAGGTACTACCGTCCTGTGGTAGTAGGTTGGTAGACAGCAACCACCCAGGGTGGTACTACCGTCCTGTGGTAGTAGGTTGGTAGACAGCAACCACCCAGGGAGGTACTACCGTCCTGTGGTAGTAGGTTGGTAGACAGCAACCACCCAGGAAGGTACTACCGTCCTGTGGTAGTAGGTTGGTAGACAGCAACCACCCAGGGTGGTACTACCGTCCTGTGGTAGTAGGTTGGTAGACAGCAACCACCCAGGGAGGTACTACCGTCCTGTGGTAGTAGGTTGGTAGACAGCAACCACCCAGGGAGGTACTACCGTCCTGTGGTAGTAGGTTGGTAGACAGCAACCACCCAGGGTGGTACTACCGTCCTGTGGTAGTAGGTTGGTAGACAGCAACCACCCAGGGAAGTACTACCGTCCTGTGGTAGTAGGTTGGTAGACAGCAACCACCCAGGGTGGTACTACCGTCCTGTGGTAGTAGGTTGGTAGACAGCAACCACCCAGGGAAGTACTACCGTCCTGTGGTAGTAGGTTGGTAGACAGCAACCACCCAGGGGGTACTACCGTCCTGTGGTAGTAGGTTGGTAGACAGCAACCACCCAGGGAAGTACTACCGTCCTGTGGTAGTAGGTTGGTAGACAGCAACCACCCAGGGAAGTACTACCGTCCTGTGGTAGTAGGTTGGTAGACAGCAACCACCCAGGGAGGTACTACCGTCCTGTGGTAGTAGGTTGGTAGACAGCAACCACCCAGGGAGGTACTACCGTCCTGTGGTAGTAGGTTGGTAGACAGCAACCACCCAGGGAAGTACTACCGTCCTGTGGTAGTAGGTTGGTAGACAGCAACCACCCAGGGAGGTACTACCGTCCTGTGGTAGTAGGTTGGTAGACAGCAACCACCCAGGGAAGTACTACCGTCCTGTGGTAGTAGGTTGGTAGACAGCAACCACCCAGGGTGGTACTACCGTCCTGTGGTAGTAGGTTGGTAGACAGCAACCACCCAGGGAGGTACTACCGTCCTGTGGTAGTAGGTTGGTAGACAGCAACCACCCAGGGAGGTACTACCGTCCTGTGGTAGTAGGTTGGTAGACAGCAACCACCCAGGGAAGTACTACCGTCCTGTGGTAGTAGGTTGGTAGACAGCAACCACCCAGGGAAGTACTACCGTCCTGTGGTAGTAGGTTGGTAGACAGCAACCACCCAGGGAGGTACTACCGTCCTGTGGTAGTAGGTTGGTAGACAGCAACCACCCAGGGAGGTCAACCACCCAGGGAGGTACTACCGTCCTGTGGTAGTAGGTTGGTAGACAGCAACCACCCAGGGAAGTACTACCATCCTGTGGTAGTAGGTTGGTAGACAGCAACCACCCAGGGGTACTACCGTCCTGTGGTAGTAGGTTGGTAGACAGCAACCACCCAGGGTGGTACTACCGTCCTGTGGTAGTAGGTTGGTAGACAGCAACCACCCAGGGAGGTACTACCGTCCTGTGGTAGTAGGTTGGTAGACAGCAACCACCCAGGGAGGTACTACCGTCCTGTGGTAGTAGGTTGGTAGACAGCAACCACCCAGGGAAGTACTACCGTCCTGTGGTAGTAGGTTGGTAGACAGCAACCACCCAGGGAAGTACTACCGTCCTGTGGTAGTAGGTTGGTAGACAGCAACCACCCAGGGAAGTACTACCGTCCTGTGGTAGTAGGTTGGTAGACAGCAACCACCCAGGGAAGTACTACCGTCCTGTGGTAGTAGGTTGGTAGACAGCAACCACCCAGGGTGGTACTACCGTCCTGTGGTAGTAGGTTGGTAGACAGCAACCACCCAGGGTGGTACTACCGTCCTGTGGTAGTAGGTTGGTAGACAGCAACCACCCAGGGAGGTACTACCGTCCTGTGGTAGTAGGTTGGTAGACAGCAACCACCCAGGGTGGTACTACCGTCCTGTGGTAGTAGGTTGGTAGACAGCAACCACCCAGGGAGGTACTACCGTCCTGTGGTAGTAGGTTGGTAGACAGCAACCACCCAGGGAAGTACTACCGTCCTGTGGTAGTAGGTTGGTAGACAGCAACCACCCAGGGAAGTACTACCGTCCTGTGGTAGTAGGTTGGTAGACAGCAACCACCCAGGGAAGTACTACCGTCCTGTGGTAGTAGGTTGGTAGACAGCAACCACCCAGGGAAGTACTACCGTCCTGTGGTAGTAGGTTGGTAGACAGCAACCACCCAGGGAAGTACTACCGTCCTGTGGTAGTAGGTTGGTAGACAGCAACCACCCAGGGAAGTACTACCGTCCTGTGGTAGTAGGTTGGTAGACAGCAACCACCCAGGGAAGTACTACCGTCCTGTGGTAGTAGGTTGGTAGACAGCAACCACCCAGGGAAGTACTACCGTCCTGTGGTAGTAGGTTGGTAGACAGCAACCACCCAGGGAAGTACTACCGTCCTGTGGTAGTAGGTTGGTAGACAGCAACCACCCAGGGAAGTACTACCGTCCTGTGGTAGTAGGTTGGTAGACAGCAACCACCCAGGGAAGTACTACCGTCCTGTGGTAGTAGGTTGGTAGACAGCAACCACCCAGGGAAGTACTACCGTCCTGTGGTAGTAGGTTGGTAGACAGCAACCACCCAGGGAAGTACTACCGTCCTGTGGTAGTAGGTTGGTAGACAGCAACCACCCAGGGTGGTACTACCGTCCTGTGGTAGTAGGTTGGTAGACAGCAACCACCCAGGGAGGTACTACCGTCCTGTGGTAGTAGGTTGGTAGACAGCAACCACCCAGGGTGGTACTACCGTCCTGTGGTAGTAGGTTGGTAGACAGCAACCACCCAGGGTGGTACTACCGTCCTGTGGTAGTAGGTTGGTAGACAGCAACCACCCAGGGAGGTACTACCGTCCTGTGGTAGTAGGTTGGTAGACAGCAACCACCCAGGGAGGTACTACCGTCCTGTGGTAGTAGGTTGGTAGACAGCAACCACCCAGGGAAGTACTACCGTCCTGTGGTAGTAGGTTGGTAGACAGCAACCACCCAGGGAGGTACTACCGTCCTGTGGTAGTAGGTTGGTAGACAGCAACCACCCAGGGAAGTACTACCGTCCTGTGGTAGTAGGTTGGTAGACAGCAACCACCCAGGGAGGTACTACCGTCCTGTGGTAGTAGGTTGGTAGACAGCAACCACCCAGGGAAGTACTACCGTCCTGTGGTAGTAGGTTGGTAGACAGCAACCACCCAGGGAAGTACTACCGTCCTGTGGTAGTAGGTTGGTAGACAGCAACCACCCAGGGAGGTACTACCGTCCTGTGGTAGTAGGTTGGTAGACAGCAACCACCCAGGGAAGTACTACCGTCCTGTGGTAGTAGGTTGGTAGACAGCAACCACCCAGGGAAGTACTACCGTCCTGTGGTAGTAGGTTGGTAGACAGCAACCACCCAGGGAAGTACTACCGTCCTGTGGTAGTAGGTTGGTAGACAGCAACCACCCAGGGAAGTACTACCGTCCTGTGGTAGTAGGTTGGTAGACAGCAACCACCCAGGGTGGTACTACCGTCCTGTGGTAGTAGGTTGGTAGACAGCAACCACCCAGGGAAGTACTACCGTCCTGTGGTAGTAGGTTGGTAGACAGCAACCACCCAGGGAAGTACTACCGTCCTGTGGTAGTAGGTTGGTAGACAGCAACCACCCAGGGAAGTACTACCGTCCTGTGGTAGTAGGTTGGTAGACAGCAACCACCCAGGGAAGTACTACCGTCCTGTGGTAGTAGGTTGGTAGACAGCAACCACCCAGGGAAGTACTACCGTCCTGTGGTAGTAGGTTGGTAGACAGCAACCACCCAGGGAAGTACTACCGTCCTGTGGTAGTAGGTTGGTAGACAGCAACCACCCAGGGAAGTACTACCGTCCTGTGGTAGTAGGTTGGTAGACAGCAACCACCCAGGGAAGTACTACCGTCCTGTGGTAGTAGGTTGGTAGACAGCAACCACCCAGGGTGGTACTACCGTCCTGTGGTAGTAGGTTGGTAGACAGCAACCACCCAGGGAAGTACTACCGTCCTGTGGTAGTAGGTTGGTAGACAGCAACCACCCAGGGAAGTACTACCGTCCTGTGGTAGTAGGTTGGTAGACAGCAACCACCCAGGTTTGTACTACCGTCCTGTGGTAGTAGGTTGGTAGACAGCAACCACCCAGGGAAGTACTACCGTCCTGTGGTAGTAGGTTGGTAGACAGCAACCACCCAGGGAAGTACTACCGTCCTGTGGTAGTAGGTTGGTAGACAGCAACCACCCAGGGAAGTACTACCGTCCTGTGGTAGTAGGTTGGTAGACAGCAACCACCCAGGGAAGTACTACCGTCCTGTGGTAGTAGGTTGGTAGACAGCAACCACCCAGGGAAGTACTACCGTCCTGTGGTAGTAGGTTGGTAGACAGCAACCACCCAGGGAAGTACTACCGTCCTGTGGTAGTAGGTCCTGTGGTAGTTGGTAGAAAGCAACCACCCAGGGAAGTACTACCGTCCTGTGGTAGTAGGTTGGTAGACAGCAACCACCCAGGGAAGTACTACCGTCCTGTGGTAGTAGGTTGGTAGACAGCAACCACCCAGGGAAGTACTACCGTCCTGTGGTAGTAGGTTGGTAGACAGCAACCACCCAGGGAAGTACTACCGTCCTGTGGTAGTAGGTTGGTAGACAGCAACCACCCAGGGAAGTACTACCGTCCTGTGGTAGTAGGTTGGTAGACAGCAACCACCCAGGGAAGTACTACCGTCCTGTGGTAGTAGGTTGGTAGACAGCAACCACCCAGGGAAGTACTACCGTCCTGTGGTAGTAGGTTGGTAGACAGCAACCACCCAGGGAAGTACTACCGTCCTGTGGTAGTAGGTTGGTAGACAGCAACCACCCAGGGAAGTACTACCGTCCTGTGGTAGTAGGTTGGTAGACAGCAACCACCCAGGGAAGTACTACCGTCCTGTGGTAGTAGGTTGGTAGACAGCAACCACCCAGGGAAGTACTACCGTCCTGTGGTAGTAGGTTGGTAGACAGCAACCACCCAGGGAAGTAATACCGTCCTGTGGTAGTAGGTTGGTAGACAGCAACCACCCAGGGAAGTACTACCGTCCTGTGGTAGTAGGTTGGTAGACAGCAACCAGGGGAGAAATAAATGGGATTAAATCTGGAGTATCTGCGAGAGTTAGAGCTAAGGAAGGGGTAGCAATAATGTTGAAGGATCAGTTATGGAAGGACAAAAGAGAATATGAATGTGTAAATTCAAGGATTATGTGGATTAAAGTAAAGGTTGGATGCGAAAAGTGGGTCATAATAAGCGTGTATGCACCTGGAGAAGAGAGGAATGTAGAGGAGAGAGAGAGATTTTGGGAGATGTTAAGTGAATGTATAGGAACCTTTGAACCAAGTGAGAGAGTAATTGTGGTAGGGGACCTGAATTCTAAAGTAGGAGAAACTTAGAGAGGGTGTGGTAGGTAAGTTTGGGGTGCCAGGTGTAAATGAGAATGGGAGCCCTTTGATTGAACTTTGTATAGAAAGGGGTTTAGTTATAGGTAATACATATTTTAAGAAAAAGAGGATAAATAAGTATACAAGATATGATGTAGGGCGAAATGACAGTAGTTTGTTGGATTATGTATTGGTAGATAAAAGACTGTTAAGTAGACTTCAGGATGTACATGTTTATAGAGGGGCCACAGATATACCAGATCACTGTTTAGTTGTAGCTACACTGAGAGTAAAAGGTAGATGGGATACAAGGAGAATAGAAGCATCAGGTAAGAGAGAGGTGAAGGTTTATAAAATAAAAGAGGAGACAGGGTAAGATATAAACAACTATTGGAGGATAGATGGGCTAATGAGAGCATAGGCAATGGGGTCGAAGAGGTATGGGGTAGGTTTAAAAATGTAGTGTTAGAGTGTTCAGCAGAAGTTTGTGGTTACAGGAAGGTGGGTGCAGGAGGGAAGAGGAGCGATTGGTGGAATGCTGATGTAAAGAGAGTAGTAAGGGAGAAAAAGTTAGCATATGAGAAGTTTTTAAAAAGTAGAAGTGAAGCAAGGAGGGAAGAGTATATGAAGAAAAAGAGAGAGGTTAAGAGAGTGGTGAAGCAGTGTAAAAAGAGAGCAGATGAGAGAGTGGGTGAGATGTTATCAACAAATTTTGTTGAAAATAAGAAAAAGTTTTGGAGTGAGATTAACAAGTTAAGGAAGCCTACAGAACAAATGGATTTGTCAGTTAAAAATAGGAGAGTTATTAAATGGAGAGTTAGAGTTATTGGGAAGATGGAGGGAATATTTTGAGGAATTGTTGAATGTTGATGAAGATAGGGAAGCTGTGATTTCGCGTATAGGGCAAGGAGGAATAACATCTTATAGAAGTGAGGAAGAGCCAGTTGTGAGTGTGGGGGAAGTTCGTGAGGCAGTAGGTAAAATGAAAGGGGGTAAGGCAGCTGGGATTGATGGGATAAAGATAGAAATGTTAAAAGCAGGTGGGGATATAGTTTTGGAGTGGTTGGTGCTATTATTTAATAAATGTATGGAAGAGGGTAAGGTACCTAGGGATTGTCAGAGAGCATGCATAGTTCCTTTGTATAAAGGCAAAGGGGACAAAAGAGAGTGAAAAAATTATAGGGAGATAAGTCTGTTGAGTATACCTGGTAAAGTGTATGGTAGAGTTATTATTGAAAGAATTAAGAGTAAGACGGAGAATAGGATAGCAGATGAACAAGGAGGCTTTAGGAAAGGTAGGGGTGTGTGGACCAGGTGTTTACAGTGAAACATATAAGTGAACAGTATTTAGATAAGGCTAAAGAGGTTTTTGTGGCATTTATGTATTTGTAAAAGGAGTATGACAAGGTGGATAGGGGGGCAATGTGGCAGATGTTGCAGATGTATGGTATAGGAGGTAGGTTACTGAAAGCAGTGAAGAGATTTTACGAGGATAGTGAGGCTCAAGTTAGAGTATGTAGGAAAGAGGGAGATTATTTCCCAGTAAAAGTAGGCCTAAGACAAGGATGTGTGATGTCACCGTGGTTGTCCAATATATTTATAGATGGGGTTGTAAGATAAGTAAATGCGAGGGTCTTGGCAAGAGGCGTGGAGTTAAAAGATAAAGAATCACACATAAAGTGAGAGTTGTCACAGTTGCTCTTTGCTGATGACACTGTGCTCTTGGGAGATTCTGAAGAGAAGTTGCAGAGGTTGGTGAATGAATTTGGTAGTGTATGTAAAAGAAGAAAATTGAAAGTTTATACAGGAAAGAGTAAGGTTATGAGGATAACAAAAAGATTAGGTGATGAAAGATTGGATATCAGACTGGACGGAGAGAGTATGGAGGAGGTGAATGTATTCAGATATTTGGGAGTGGACGTGTCAGCGGATGGGTCTATGAAAGATGAGGTGAATCATAGAATTGATGAGGGGAAAAGGGTGAGCGGTGCACTTAGGAGTCTGTGGAGATAAAGAACTTTGTCCTTGGAGGCGAAGAGGGGAATGTATGAGAGTATAGTTTTACCAACGCTCTTGTATGGGTGTGAAGCATGGGTGATGAATGTTGCAGCGAGGAGAAGGCTGGAGGCAGTGGAGATGTCATGTCTGAGAGCAATGTGTTGTGTGAATATAATGCAGAGAATTCGTAGTTTGGAAGTTAGGAGGAGGTGCGGGATTGCCAAAACTGTTGTCCAGAGGGCTGAGGAAGGGTTGTTGAGGTGGTTCGGACATGTAGAGAGAATGGAGCGAAACAGAATGACTTCAAGAGTGTATCAGTCTGTAGTGGAAGGAAGGCGGGGTAGGGGTCGGCCTAGGAAAGGTTGGAGGGAGGGGGTAAAGGAGGTTTTGTGTGCGAGGGGCTTGGACTTCCAGCAGGCATGCGTGAGCGTGTTTGATAGGAGTGAATGGAGACAAATGTTTTTTAATACTTGACGTGCTGTTGGAGTGTGAGCAAAGTAACATTTATGAAGGGGTTCAGGGAAACCGGCAGGCCGGACTTGAGTCCTGGAGATGGGAAGTACAGTGCCTGCACTCTGAAGGAGGGGTGTTAATGTTGCAGTTTAAAAACTGTAGTGTAAAGCACCCTTCTGGCAAGACAGTGATGGAGTGAATGATGGTGAAAGTTTTTCTTTTTCGGGCCACCCTGCCTTGGTGGGAATCGGCCAGTGTGATAATAAAAAAATTAATTATAATAATATTGTGACTGTTATAATAATATTATGACTGTTATAATAATATTGTGACTGTTATAATAATATTATGACTGTTATAATAATATTGTGACTGTTATAATAATATTATGACTGTTATAATAATATTGTGACTGTTATAATAATATTGTGACTGTTATAATAATATTGTGACTGTTATAATAATATTATGACTGTTATAATAATATTGTGACTGTTATAATAATATTATGACTGTTATAATAATATTGTGACTGTTATAATAATATTATGACTGTTATAATAATATTGTGACTTATAATAATATTATGACTGTTATAATAATATTATGACTGTTATAATAATAGTGTGACTGTTATAATAATATTGTGACTGTTATAATAATAGTGTGACTGTTATAATAATATTGTGACTGTTATAATAATAGTGTGACTGTTATAATAATAGTGTGACTGTTATAATAATAGTGTGACTGTTATAATAATAGTGTGACTGTTATAATAATAGTGTGACTGTTATAATAATAGTGTGACTGTTATAATAATAGTGTGACTGTTATAATAATAGTGTGACTGTTATAATAATAGTGTGACTGTTATAATAATAGTGTGACTGTTATAATAATATTATGACTGTTATAATAATATTATGACTGTTATAATAATATTGTGACTGTTATAATAATAGTGTGACTGTTATAATAATATTGTAAATAGCACTTGTAAATGTGTTGAAAAAAGAAGAGCACAAAAGGGGTAAGGGTTAAAGGTTAATACTGAGGATGATCCTGGGCGAGAGAGAGAACACGAGCCAGACATCACCAGCCGGACATCACAACACAGACCAGCAGGCTCAGGGCTCCGCGCATGGCCGCCCACCCGCCTCTCTATTGTTCTTCCATTATTGTATTCCTGTTTTTTTTCTTGTTCCACTTCTCTCCCACTACGTATTTACGAGTTTCAACCTGTGACTCATCTTTCCTGTAAAACATTCGTTCATTCATTCTTCCGTTGGTCTTGATGAAGCTCACACTTCCGGGAAGCTTTCTTCACTAATTGCCCTTGTTAAATGTCTTTGTTGACGGCCATTTGTAGGTAGTTTTGATGTTATTCCTGTGTGTGTGTGTGTGTGTGTGTGTGTGTGTGTGTGTGTGTGTGTGTGTGTGTGTGTGTGTGTGTGTGTGTGTGTGTGTGTGTGGTTGCGGTAGTTGAGGTTGCGGGGGTCGAGTCCGAGCTCCTGGCCCCGATGTATGTGTGTGTATGTATGTGTGTGTGTGTGTGTGTGTGTGTGTGTGTGTGTGTGTGTTTGTATGTGTGTGTGTGTATGTGTTGTTTGTGTGTGTGGCTACAAGAGAAGAGCTTTTTTCAGTAGCTCTGACACTTGCTACATCATCCTGTGATAAACTTTCATGTATACTTTTGGGACTTCTTCAGTCTACAACTGTGGCTTCTTGTTCTTCATGTAGATGGTCTTAAAAACTGTATAGTCTTTCATATTCTTTTATGACCATACATACAGGTGTATGTCGCTGACAACATCACCTCTCACTCACATACATCATCAATGTAATATATAATAAGATAATGATTTAACTCTGGATGATTTGTATAGGCACTCAGTGCAGCTACTCTCAGTGCAGCTACTCTCAGTGCAGCTACTCTCAGTGCAGCTACTCTCAGTGCAGCTACTCTCAGTGCAGCTACTCTCAGTGCAGCTACTCTCAGTGCAGCTACTCTCAGTGCAGCAACTCTCAGTGCAGCTACTCTCAGTGCAGCTACTCTCAGTGTAGCTACTCTCAGTGTAGCTACTCTCAGTGTAGCTACTCTCAGTGCAGCTACTCTCAGTGTAGCTACTCTCAGTGCAGCTACTCTCAGTGTAGCTACTCAGTGTAGCTACTCTCAGTGCAGCTACTCTCAGTGCAGCTACTCTCAGTGTAGCTACTCTCAGTGTAGCTACTCTCAGTGCAGCTACTCTCAGTGCAGCTACTCTCAGTGTAGCTACTCTCAGTGTAGCTACTCTCAGTGCAGCTACTCTCAGTGTAGCTACTCTCAGTGCAGCTACTCTCAGTGTAGCTACTCTCAGTGTAGCTACTCTCAGTGCAGCTACTCTCAGTGTAGCTACTCTCAGTGTAGCTACTCTGTGCAGCTACTCTCAGTGTAGCTACTCTCAGTGCAGCTACTCTCAGTGTAGCTACTCTCAGTGCAGCTACTCTCAGTGTAGCTACTCTCAGTGTAGCTACTCTCTGTGCAGCTACTCTCAGTGTAGCTACTCTCAGTGCAGCTACTCTCAGTGTAGCTACTCTCAGTGTAGCTACTCTCAGTGCAGCTACTCTCAGTGCAGCTACTCTCAGTGTAGCTACTCTCAGTGCAGCTACTCTCAGTGCAGCTACTCTCAGTGCAGCAACTCTCTGTGCAGCTACTCTCTGTGCAGCTACTCTCAGTGCAGCTACTCTCAGTGTAGCTACTCTCAGTGTAGCTACTCTCAGTGCAGCTACTCTCAGTGCAGCTACTCTCAGTGCAGCTACTCTCAGTGCAGCTACTCTCAGTGCAGCTACTCTCAGTGTAGCTACTCTCAGTGCAGCTACTCTCAGTGCAGCTACTCTCAGTGCAGCTACTCTCAGTGCAGCTACTCTCAGTGCACCTACTCTCAGTGCAGCAACTCTCAGTGCAGCTACTCTCAGTGCAGCTACTCTCAGTGCACCTACTCTCAGTGCACCTACTCTCAGTGCAGCTACTCTCAGTGCAGCTACTCTCAGTGCAGCAACTCTCAGTGCAGCAACTCTCAGTGCAGCTACTCTCAGTGCACCTACTCTCAGTGCAGCTACTCTCAGTGCAGCTACTCTCAGTGTAGCTACTCTCAGTGCAGCTACTCTCAGTGCAGCTACTCTCAGTGCAGCTACTCTCAGTGCAGCTACTCTCAGTGCAGCTACTCTCAGTGTAGCTACTCTCAGTGCAGCTACTCTCAGTGCAGCTACTCTCAGTGCAGCTACTCTCAGTGCAGCTACTCTCAGTGCACCTACTCTCAGTGCAGCAACTCTCAGTGCAGCTACTCTCAGTGCAGCTACTCTCAGTGCACCTACTCTCAGTGCACCTACTCTCAGTGCAGCTACTCTCAGTGCAGCTACTCTCAGTGCAGCAACTCTCAGTGCAGCAACTCTCAGTGCAGCTACTCTCAGTGCACCTACTCTCAGTGCAGCTACTCTCAGTGCAGCTACTCTCAGTGCAGCTACTCTCAGTGCACCTACTCTCAGTGCAGCTACTCTCAGTGCAGCAACTCTCAGTGCAGCTACTCTCAGTGCACCTACTCTCAGTGCAGCTACTCTCAGTGCAGCTACTCTCAGTGCAGCTACTCTCAGTGCAGCTACTCTCAGTGCACCTACTCTCAGTGCAGCTACTCTCAGTGCAGCTACTCTCAGTGCAGCTACTCTCAGTGCAGCTACTCTCAGTGCAGCTACTCTCAGTGCACCTACTCTCAGTGCAGCAACTCTCAGTGCAGCTTCTCTCAGTGCAGCAACTCTCAGTGCAGCTACTCTCAGTGCAGCTACTCTCAGTGCAGCAACTCTCAGTGCAGCTACTCTCAGTGCAGCAACTCTCAGTGCAGCTACTCTCAGTGCAGCAACTCTCAGTGCAGCTACTCTCAGTGCAGCAACTCTCAGTGCAGCAACTCTCAGTGCAGCAACTCTCAGTGCAGCAACTCTCAGTGCAGCAACTCTCAGTGTAGCTACTCTCAGTGCAGCTACTCTCAGTGCAGCAACTCTCAGTGCAGCAACTCTCAGTGCAGCAACTCTCAGTGTAGCTACTCTCAGTGCAGCTACTCTCAGTGCAGCAACTCTCAGTGCAGCAACTCTCAGTGTAGCTACTCTCAGTGCAGCAACTCTCAGTGCAGCTACTCTCAGTGCAGCAACTCTCAGTGCAGCTACTCTCAGTGCAGCAACTCTCAGTGCAGCTACTCTCAGTGCAGCAACTCTCAGTGCAGCAACTCTCAGTGTAGCTACTCTCAGTGCAGCTACTCTCAGTGCAGCAACTCTCAGTGCAGCAACTCTCAGTGCAGCAACTCTCAGTGTAGCTACTCTCAGTGCAGCTACTCTCAGTGCAGCAACTCTCAGTGCAGCAACTCTCAGTGCAGCTACTCTCAGTGCAGCAACTCTCAGTGCAGCTACTCTCAGTGCAGCAACTCTCAGTGCAGCTACTCTCAGTGCAGCTACTCTCAGTGCAGCTACTCTCAGTGCAGCTACTCTCAGTGCAGCTACTCTCAGTGCAGCAACTCTCAGTGCAGCTACTCTCAGTGCAGCTACTCTCAGTGCAGCAACTCTCAGTGCAGCAACTCTCAGTGCAGCTACTCTCAGTGCAGCTACTCTCAGTGCAGCAACTCTCAGTGCAGCAACTCTCAGTGCAGCTACTCTCAGTGCAGCTACTCTCAGTGCAGCTACTCTCAGTGCAGCTACTCTCAGTGCAGCTACTCTCAGTGCAGCTACTCTCAGTGCAGCTACTCTCAGTGCAGCTACTCTCAGTGCAGCTACTCTCAGTGCAGCTACTCTCAGTGCAGCTACTCTCAGTGCAGCTACTCTCAGTGCAGCTAATCTCAGTGCAGCTAATCTCAGTGCAGCTACTCTCAGTGCAGCTACTCTCAGTGCAGCTAATCTCAGTGCAGCTAATCTCAGTGCAGCTACTCTCAGTGCAGCTACTCTCAGTGCAGCTAATCTCAGTGCAGCTAATCTCAGTGCAGCTAATCTCAGTGCAGCTACTCTCAGTGCAGCTACTCTCAGTGCAGCTAATCTCAGTGCAGCTAATCTCAGTGCAGCTAATCTCAGTGCAGCTACTCTCAGTGCAGCTACTCTCAGTGCAGCTACTCTCAGTGCAGCTAATCTCAGTGCAGCTAATCTCAGTGCAGCTACTCTCAGTGCAGCTACTCTCAGTGCAGCAACTCTCAGTGCAGCTACTCTCAGTGCAGCTAATCTCAGTGCAGCTACTCTCAGTGCAGCTACTCTCAGTGCAGCTAATCTCAGTGCAGCTACTCTCAGTGCAGCTACTCTCAGTGCAGCTACTCTCAGTGCAGCTACTCTCAGTGTAGCTACTCTCAGTGCAGCTACTCTGTGCAGCTACTCTCAGTGTAGCTACTCTCAGTGCAGCTACTCTGTGCAGCAACTCTCAGTGCAGCTACTCTCAGTGCAGCAACTCTCAGTGCAGCTACTCTCAGTGCAGCTACTCTCAGTGTAGCTACTCTCAGTGCAGCTACTCTCAGTGCAGCTACTCTCAGTGCAGCAACTCTCTGTGCAGCTACTCTCTGTGCAGCTACTCTCAGTGCAGCTACTCTCAGTGCAGCAATTCTCAGTGCAGCTACTCTCAGTGCAGCTACTCTCAGTGTAGCTACTCTCAGTGCAGCTACTCTCAGTGCAGCTACTCTCAGTGCAGCTACTCTCAGTGCAGCAACTCTCTGTGCAGCTACTCTCAGTGCAGCTACTCTCAGTGCAGCAACTCTCAGTGCAGCTACTCTCAGTGCAGCAACTCTCTGTGCAGCTACTCTCAGTGCAGCTACTCTCAGTGCAGCTACTCTCAGTGCAGCTACTCTCAGTGCAGCAACTCTCTGTGCAGCTACTCTCTGTGCAGCTACTCTCAGTGCAGCTACTCTCAGTGCAGCAACTCTCAGTGCAGCTACTCTCAGTGCAGCTACTCTCAGTGTAGCTACTCTCAGTGCAGCTACTCTCAGTGCAGCTACTCTCAGTGCAGCTACTCTCAGTGCAGCAACTCTCTGTGCAGCTACTCTCAGTGCAGCTACTCTCAGTGCAGCAACTCTCAGTGCAGCTACTCTCAGTGCAGCAACTCTCTGTGCAGCTACTCTCAGTGCAGCTACTCTCAGTGCAGCTACTCTCTGTGCAGCAACTCTCAGTGCAGCTACTCTCAGTGCAGCTACTCTCAGTGCAGCTACTCTCAGTGCAGCAACTCTCAGTGCAGCTACTCTCAGTGCAGCTACTCTCAGTGCAGCTACTCTCAGTGCAGCTACTCTCAGTGCAGCTACTCTCTGTGTAGCTACTCTCAGTGCAGCTACTCTCAGTGCAGCTACTCTCAGTGCAGCTACTCTCTGTGTAGCTACTCTCAGTGCAGCTACTCTCAGTGCAGCTACTCTCAGTGTAGCTACTCTCAGTGCAGCTACTCTCAGTGCAGCTACTCTCAGTGCAGCAACTCTCAGTGCAGCTACTCTCAGTGCAGCTACTCTCAGTGCAGCTACTCTCAGTGCAGCTACTCTCTGTGTAGCTACTCTCAGTGCAGCTACTCTCAGTGCAGCAACTCTCAGTGCAGCTACTCTCAGTGCAGCTACTCTCTGTGCAGCAACTCTCAGTGCAGCTACTCTCAGTGCAGCTACTCTCTGTGTAGCTACTCTCAGTGCAGCATCTCTCAGTGCAGCTACTCTCAGTGCAGCTACTCTCAGTGCAGCTACTCTCAGTGCAGCTACTCTCTGTGTAGCTACTCTCAGTGCAGCTACTCTCAGTGCAGCAACTCTCAGTGCAGCTACTCTCAGTGCAGCTACTCTCAGTGCAGCTACTCTCAGTGCAGCTACTCTCAGTGTAGCTACTCTCAGTGCAGCTACTCTCAGTGCAGCTACTCTCAGTGCAGCTACTCTCTGTGTAGCTACTCTCAGTGCAGCTACTCTCAGTGCAGCAACTCTCAGTGCAGCTACTCTCAGTGCAGCTACTCTCAGTGCAGCTACTCTCAGTGCAGCTACTCTCAGTGCAGCTACTCTCAGTGCAGCTACTCTCAGTGCAGCTACTCTCAGTGCAGCTACTCTCAGTGCAGCAACTCTCAGTGCAGCTACTCTCAGTGCAGCTACTCTCAGTGCAGCTACTCTCAGTGCAGCTACTCTCAGTGCAGCTACTCTCAGTGCAGCTACCCTCAGTGCAGCTACTCTCAGTGCAGCTACTCTCAGTGCAGCTACTCTCAGTGCAGCAACTCTCAGTGCAGCTACTCTCAGTGCAGCTACTCTCAGTGTAGCTACTCTCAGTGCAGCAACTCTCAGTGCAGCTACTCTCAGTGCAGCTACTCTCAGTGCAGCAACTCTCAGTGCAGCTACTCTCAGTGCAGCTACTCTCAGTGCAGCTACTCTCAGTGCAGCTACTCTCAGTGCAGCTACTCTCAGTGCAGCTACTCTCAGTGCAGCTACTCTCAGTGCAGCTACTCTCAGTGCAGCTACTCTCAGTGCAGCAACTCTCAGTGCAGCTACTCTCAGTGCAGCTACTCTCAGTGCAGCTACTCTCAGTGCAGCTACTCTCAGTGCAGCTACTCTCAGTGCAGCTACCCTCAGTGCAGCTACTCTCAGTGCAGCTACTCTCAGTGCAGCTACTCTCAGTGCAGCAACTCTCAGTGCAGCTACTCTCAGTGCAGCTACTCTCAGTGCAGCTACTCTCAGTGCAGCTACTCTCAGTGCAGCTACTCTCAGTGCAGCTAATCTCAGTGCAGCTACTCTCAGTGCAGCTACTCTCAGTGCAGCTAATCTCAGTGCAGCTAATCTCAGTGCAGCTACTCTCAGTGCAGCTACTCTCAGTGCAGCTACTCTCAGTGCAGCTACTCTCAGTGCAGCTACTCTCAGTGCAGCTAATCTCAGTGCAGCTACTCTCAGTGCAGCTACTCTCAGTGCAGCTACTCTCAGTGCAGCAACTCTCATTGCAGCTACTCTCAACGCAGCTACTCTCAGTGCAGCTACTCTCAGTGCAGCTACTCTCAGTGCAGCTACTCTCAGTGCAGCAACTCTCAGTGCAGCTACTCTCAGTGCAGCAACTCTCAGTGCAGCTACTCTCAGTGCAGCTACTCTCAGTGCAGCTACTCTCAGTGCAGCAACTCTCAGTGCAGCTACTCTCAGTGCAGCTACTCTCAGTGCAGCAACTCTCAGTGCAGCTACTCTCAGTGCAGCTACTCTCAGTGCAGCTACTCTCAGTGCAGCTACTCTCAGTGCAGCAACTCTCAGTGCAGCTACTCTCAGTGCAGCTACTCTCAGTGCAGCTACTCTCAGTGCAGCAACTCTCAGTGCAGCTACTCTCAGTGCAGCTACCCTCAGTGCAGCTACTCTCAGTGCAGCTACTCTCAGTGCAGCAACTCTCAGTGCAGCTACTCTCAGTGCAGCTACTCTCAGTGCAGCTACTCTCAGTGCAGCTACTCTCAGTGCAGCTACTCTCTCAGTGCAGCTACTCTCAGTGCAGCTACTCTCAGTGCAGCTACCCTCAGTGCAGCTACTCTCAGTGCAGCTACTCTCATACTAACCAGGGCTTCCTGTTATAAATATTCTGAATCATTACGAAGACAACATAATGTAGCAATAAAAGCTTGTTTATCAACTAATGTTTTGTCTTTATGCGTGTCTGCAGTATGTCATGTATCCAGGGCCGGACCCGTCATTTTGCCACAATATCTTCTTAATGTTATTAATAATTGCCAGGTAAATTATGAGTGTATACTCTGATTACTTTCCTCTAAGTTTATCACTAAGTGCTAGTGATCACTCCAGTTGTATCTGACGGACACTTGTTTCACGTACATAATAATATTGCTGAATCTAGCAATGAGGTTACTGACACACACTTTGCTATCCGGCCTGAGGCAAAGTTTGCTTGCTGACTGCCTGGTTAGTCAGGCTGTTGCTGCTAGGTGCCCTCAGTCCCACATAACCGGTTAACGAAGCACTTGCAGTAGTGCTGACGTCAGCAATGTTTCATGTCACCAACAGCATGGTGGAAGCTAGCCAGCAGGTACAGTATTTGGTAAACTGAAAACAATGGCATGTTGCTGGGTGCAGTGAATTTGTTGATGCCAACAAAACAACAGGTGGAGATAAATGGTTCAGAGAACCAACAAGTTGATAGATTAGACACATGTGGAACACTTGAGTATCTTTATTGTGGAAACGTTTCGCCACACAGTGACTTCATCAGTCCACGACAAATAAGAATGGCGGAGATCAGAAGTAGTTTGAGGCCTTCTGCAGCAGGCCTACTGGCCCATACTAAGCAGATCGATGGACCGATCACATCGACTGCAGGCTAAGGGACTGATTGCCTCAAATTCCTGATCTTCACCATTTTTCTTTATAATGGACTGATGACGAAACATAAAGATACCCAAGTGTTGCACATGTGTGTAATCCAACAAAACAGCAGGTGTAGTTCTACTAACATGACGTAGTCATGGTTCAAGAAGTGAATTTCAGTTGTGTTTCCGCTAGTGCAAGACTCGTGACTAGCCAGTAGTGACTCGTATTATTTGTGGAAGGAAATAAACCATATGGTTCCAGATCAAAGTTCACTGACCTTAAGAATTGACGCAGTATATGCTAGTGAAATAGCTGACATTACGACACTCTAAACTGTCTCAGTAATTCAGGTTGTAAACACTCTCTCTTAGATTGTCTTTGTAACACTTGCATAAGTTTACGTGTCGTAGCCAAATTAGTAATGCGTTGAGAATATTGAATAAAAGAGCAGTTGGTGCGTTGCTTGCTGGAATGTACACAAATACTTCTCATTGACGGAGATAAATGGTATAAAATACCGACACGATGGAAAAATTAAACAAATGCAGTATAATGCAATCATTTATTGACTTTGTTTCGCCCACACAGTGGTTTTTTTTTTACTCCTCATTGAGTGTTTTCCTCATCGTGTTAGTAAATGCGTAATTTATGTATATTTCATGTCTGAGTTTTAGATTTTTTTTATTCCCTTTTTATTAATGGGTATGAATAACTTGAGGTGATGAACACTTGTCAGTGCTGAGTAATAACCTACATGGAGACACAAACACAGCAGGTTCATTGATCTGTATATTTCGATCCCCTTCTGGGATCCCAGAAACGTGTCGATATATACAGCTCAGTCACCTCTCTGTGTTTCTGTCTCCATGTGGATTATTATTGAGCATTAATAGCTATGATAAAGTCGCCTACATAATCGAAAAATTACGCAGCAGTTGTCAGAAAAATGTCAGAGTCTTGGATACTGTATTGTGAGACTGTAGTAAAGTTAGAATTCCTTCAGCTTGCAGACTGCCACTTAGTTTTGAAGGGATTCTTGGTATACAGGTATGCATCTTAGAATCGTAGTAGTAGTAGTTAATAGTTGTCAAAGACACCTATCCATAGACACTTGTCCTGTTTCGTGTGTGTGTGTGTGTGTGTGTGTGTGTGTGTGTGTGTGTGTGTGTGTGTACTCACCTAGTTGTATTCACCTAGTTGAGGTTGCGGGGGTCGAGTCCGAGCTCCTGGCCCCGCCTCTTCACTGATCGCTACTAGGTCACTCTCCCTGAGCCGTGAGCTTTATCATACCTCTGTGTGTGTGTGTGTGTGTGTGTGTGTGTGTGTGTGTGTTTGCGCGCGCGTGTGCGTAGTAGTAAATGTGCTCACCTATTTGTGGTTGCAGAGGTCGATTCAAAGCTCCTGGCCCCGCCTCTTCGCTGGTCGCTACTAGGTGTGTGTGTGTGTGGTTCCTAGGTTATGTAGCAAGGTGTGCAGCTGGTGTCAACAAGGCGGGCGTGATGGAGTAACAGTCATACTCATGATTATGCACGAGTGGCTGAGTGAATGTCAGTATTTACTCCGCGTCCTTGGGCCGCCTCCGACTCTTTAATGGTGTCTGACCCCGTGTCAGCCACACAGAAAGGCACCAGCAGCACTGTTGCTGACATTTACCATGTAAATTAACGTCTATGTGCGTTAACATTGTGATTTACCATGTAAATCCCGCTCCGTGTGTGTGTAAATGCTGAGATTTGCCTCTATTAAAATCCTGTGTCCGTACATGTAGAAACTGCACACACACACACACACACACACACACACACACACACACACACACACACACACACACACACACACACACACACACACCAACCAACCAACCCACCCACAAATACCCACCAATCTACACCTACCCATCTAACTAAACTTACGCACCTATCTGCACCTACCCACTTGTCTACACCTACTCACCTGTCTACACCTACCCACCTTTGTACACCTATCCACCTGTCTACACCTACCCACTTATTTACACCTATCCAGTTGTCTACACTTAACCACGCCTACTTACCTACACTAGCGTTAGTTGTGGATAATTAGCTTGTGTTCCCGCTGTACAACTATCAGCTAGAATAGAGCAGCACACTGCGGATGTATAGAATTTTGCTTAATAATAACAAGGCGTGTGTGAGGTAAGAGACAGCAGGTTATTCTACCTGGGTGAGACTAACCCCTACCAGGGAGCGTGAACTGAGCTCAACAAGTCAACTAGAGCTCACACATCTCATTATACATGACAAATGATTCTGGTTTAGAGCTTTATCGACACATCACCCTGACGCGATAAAGCTCTAGGCTCAGCAAACTTTTATTACTGATGACATTTGGTTGTGAGTAGAGCTTTGTCAGGCCGTGACTTGATAAAGCTCTAGCCAGAACGGAGCGTCTATAATAAATATTGATGTGCACCAAGGGTGTTTCCTCTGTGGTTGTCAGCAGTGCCTGCCATTCAACACTACCCACACACACACACACACACACACACACACACACACACAGGACAGGAGAGATAGGGGGGACATGATAACGACATACAAAATACTGAGAGGAATTGACAAGGTGGACAAAGACAGGATGTTCCAGAGATTGGACACAGTAACAAGGGGACACAGTTGGAAGCTGAAGAGACAGATGAATCACAGGGATGTTAGGAAGTATTTCTTCAGCCACAGAGTAGTCAGTAAGTGGAATAGTTTGGGAAGCGATGTAGTGGAGGCAGGATCCATACATAGCTTTAAGCAAAGGTATGATAAAGCTCACGGCTCAGGGAGAGTGACCTAGTAGCGATCAGTGAAGAGGCGGGGCCAGGAGCTCGGACTCGACCCCCGCAACCTCAACTAGGTGAGTACAACTAGGTGATTACACACACACACACACACACACCTCACACCCATACACACCTCACATATTCATACACACCTCACATATTCACACACCTCACATATTCACACACGCCTCACTCATATCCACACACACATACCACACTCATACCCACACACACACCTACCACACTCATACCCACACACACACCTACCACACTCATACCCACACACCTACCACACTCATACCCACATACGCCTACCACACTCATACCCACACACGCCTACCACACTCATGCCCACACACACCTACCACACTCATACCCACACACACACCTACCTCCCTCATACCCCCACACATACCTACCACATTCATACCCACACACACCTACCTCCCTCATACCCCCACACACACCTACCACATTCATACCCACACACACCTACCTCCCTCATACCCCCACACACACCTACCACACTCATACCCACACACACCTACCTCCCTCATACCCCCACACACACCTACCACATTCATACCCACACACACACACCTACCACACACATACCCACACACATACCCACACACACACACCTACCACACACATACCCACACACATACCCACACACACACCTACCACACTTATACCCACACACACCTACCACATTCATACCCACAGCTTTTTTGTAAACCATACAGAGCACACTTCTATCCACATCGTACTTCTATCAACACAACACACTTCTGTCCACACAACACACTTCTGTCCACACAGCATATTTCTATCCACATAGCTCACTTCTACCTACGGCTACTCTTTTTTCGTACGCTCAAAGAAAAGTAGAGTAATAGCCGTTGGGTAACGTATTCGTCAGAGATACGTAACTACAGAGCTATTATTTTCTTTAAGCAAATGTCGAAAAGTTTTGAAATATTCATTTGTGTAAGACATACAAGGCTTCTTGGGAAATACTTTCGCCACGTGGAAGAAAGAACAACGTAAGTTGCATTCGTTGGACTGAGTTCATTGTAATTATACTGTGTATTATTTAGACTGGCATACGAGAATACGTGTACCATGAAAGCTGCTGGAGCTGTGGGGTGAGACAAGAGGGTCACAGTTGGTGCAGCTGATACAACCTTGTTACAGAAGTGCTGCTTGGTAAATCGTCTCGTCGTGTAGTAAGCTCTGTGGTCGAGTGGTTACAGCGTCCGGCCAGCTATATGCGTAGAGCACGGTTTGAGTCCCCACTCATGTGGCAGGATTTGATATATGTATGTGTGTGTGTGTGTGTGTGTGTGTGTGTGTGTGTGTGTGTGTGTGTGTGTGTGTGTGTGTGTGTGTGTGTAACAGACCATCCAGAGAGAATGGTAAATCCCAAATAATATCAACTCCAGCATTGCTGGAACAAAGCCTTTAAAGCTGCCGTGGTTACTTCATGAATATAAGATAGTGGTAGTGTGTGATGGAGGGCAGATATGTATTGCGGGGGTACCGAAGCTTGTTAATAGAAAAAAACCCACACACACTACCCACGTCATTCAGCAGCAAACCGGTACACCATCCTGGTTCACCCTTCATTCATGTGGCTCGCTCAGCAACACCTGTGTGGGTTGTCTTCCAGCTGCTGCTGCTTGCACTTGCACCACTACCTTGCACCTGTTGCAGGGACCTGTTACCTCAGACCCGGCACGCACCTACACGCACACCTACACAGTTAACCACTTGAGATAAACCTACACCTGCACACTCCTGAGGGAGAAAGTAAAAGAATATCAGAAAACTCACCAGTGTTAAAACAATGAATGGGTTCCAGGAGCTAGTAAGGTGCTACAACTACTAGGAATTAAGATTTTTCTTTTGTTTTTGCAAGATTAAGTACTACCAGGCACCGCTAATGTAGGTGCAAACACTATCTGAAAACCAGTCATCACCAGCATAGATTACTTAGGTAGATACAAATAACTAAAACATGACACCACGAGCATAACTCTGCCCCTGTACCTGACCAGCCGGGCTGTAGTTCGCACGTTGGTTTACGTGCGGCCATCAGTAACAGCCTGGTTGACCAATGGTATGGTGATACCGACAAGATGTGGAAAAAGACACTTATGTACAGTTTAGGCCATTTATCAAAAGAAATGTTTCGCCACGAGTGGCTCCTTCAGCCCTAATACAGAGATAACTAAGAAACGAGTATATGTATATAGTGGCAGGAGTCAGGTGGAAGGTCGCGTGGATAGCAGTGACCTGTGACTATGTCCTCGTCTGCTACACGTCCCTTTCCGCTGACGTCTATATAAACGCCAGTCTCATTGCCTTTGCTCCAGAATTTCTACCACCACCGTGCTCTCAACACTAACTCCAAGGCTGAGGGACTGATTACCTCATCTTTTGTATATAGTTATACTGTCTTCTAATTATGTCCTAGAATCTGTATTGATAAAGTCACTGGATGGCGAAACAGATTTCAGAATCTCCACGACTGCGGTGTTCTTCGCACCTACTGCTAAGTTGAGGGACTGATTACCTCATCTTCTGTACATAGTTCTCCTGTCTTCAAGTTATGTCCTGGAATTTGTATTGATAAAGCCACTGGATGGCGAAACGTCTACAATAAAGATACCCAGATGTTGCACATGTGTCTCAATTTCATCTTGTCGGTATTACCTGGAGTTTACCTGGAGAGAGTTCCGGGGGTCAACGCCCCCGCGGCCCGGTCTGAGACCAGGCCTCCTGGTGGATCAGAGCCTGATCAACCAGGCTGTTGCTGCTGGCTGCACGCAAACCAACATACGAGCCACAGCCCGGCTGATCCGGAACTGACTTTAGGTGCTTGTCCAGTGCCAGCTTGAAGACTGCCAGGGGTCTGTTGGTAATCCCCCTTATGTGTGCTGGGAGGCAGTTGAACAGTCTCGGGCCCCTGACACTTATTGTATGGTCTCTTAACGTGCTAGTGACACCCCTGCTTTTCATTGGGGGGATGGTGCATCGTCTGTATACCATTCTTGCACAACGGTATCTTGATAGAGAAAACACCTATGACAAGTTTTTCAAGTGAGAAAGGATAGGTTTGAGAGGGACCTGCCCTCTCAGTGATTACCTTCTTTCTTCTACTAGTGAAATGCGCCTCACCTTTCTACAGTATATAAGTCTCCATACTGTTGCTTCAACTTCACACAGTTCCAGACTATGTGAGCAAAACTCTTCTCCTGGCTGAGGGACTGACCGCCTCAACACAGCCTTTTTTATTTTTTGACCATACACAGCTCGTTTCCATCCACACAGCACACTTCTACCCCACACAGCACACTTCTACCCCACACAGCACACTTCTACTCCACACAGCACACTTCTACCCCACACAGCACATTTCTACTCCACACAGCACACTTCTACCCCACACAGCACACTTCTACCCCACACAGCACATTTCTACTCCACACAGCACACTTCTACTCCACACAGCACACTTCTACCCCACACAGCACATTTCTACTCCACACAGCACACTTCTACCCCACACAGCACACTTCTACCCCACACAGCACACTTCTACTCCACACAGCACACTTATATCCATACAGCACACTTCTACCCACACAGCACACTTCTACCCACACAGCACACTTCTACCCACACAGCACACTCATACCCACACAGCACACTTATACCCACACAGCACACTTATACCCACACAACACACTTATATCCACACAGCACACTTATACCCACACATCACACTTATAACCACACAGCACACTTATATCCACACAGCACACTTATACCCACACAGAACTCTTATACCCACACAGAACACTTATACCCACATAGCACTTATACCCACACAGCACACTTATACCCGCACAACACACTTATATCCACACAGCACACTTATACCCACTGATTACATCGTCTTCACATCTCTTCTGCTTCTGCTAACTCTTCTGTACTCGACTGAAGAAGCCTACTGTGCAGGCGAAACGTTTCGGAATAAAGATACCTAACTGTTCAACATGTGTCTTATGTTACGCTGTAAACACGTAATCCCTTCCTATTTGCCTCGTTTGTAAAAGCGGAGATTTGTGACTAGGGGCGTTCGTAAGTTTGGGAATGTTTACGTGGGTGAGATACGAATGCGGAATATTGTAAACATCTCATTAACACTCGTTAATGTTTTGTTTGGGGTTCTAAAACTCTGTACAATGTTACATCAATACAGGCGTTGCCAGGAACGCAACTGTTATTAAGTCACACTAAATAACGTAGCTTAAGCTATTGCAGTCACCCGCATAAACTATTGCCATAACTTTAACAATGACGAAGTAACAATATACAAATTTATGGGCGAGTGTGTGAGAAGAGGTTTGTGGGAGAGAGAAAGAGTGAGACTGGCTGGACTGACTGACTGACTGACCTGACTGACCTGACTGACCTGACTGACCTGACTGACCTGACTGACTGACTGACTGACTGACTGACTGACTGACTGACTGAGCGAGCATTTATCATTAATTTTGGTAGAATTACGGACTATATGTTAAGTGAAAGGACATAAATGCAACTAATGTGACATTTTATTGTGGCAACGTTTCGCTCTCCAAGAGCTTTGACAAAGCTCCTGGAGAGCGAAACGTTGCCACAATAAAATGTCACATTAGTTGCATTTATGTTCTTTTACTTAGCAACATTTATCACGACATTGGCGTTGCCTTGCGGCAATATTCCTTGTTTACCGAGTGAACACCATCATTAGTTGTCACAGAAAGTCCGAGTTCTTCAGATATTTGTTGTTGCATTTGGCCATTGCCCAGTAAGCGACCCACAGCGGTTCAACTAACACCCAGCGGTTCAGCTAACACCCAGGTACCTGTCTACTGCTAGGTGAACAAAGGCAACGAGTGTAAGAGAGAGACATGGAGAGAAATATTATAAAATAACGACACGGCCGATAAAGACAGAAATCCAGTATAATGCGATCCTATTGTTTTACACAGGGTTCTCCCCTCAAGGAAGGTTCCTTGATGTTGGTGAGGGGCTCTTGATTTAGGGAATTGGATCTGTGCTCCAGTTCCACGATTTAAGCCTGAATGCCTTCCACATCCCCCCCCGGGCGCTGTATAATCCTATGGGTTTAGCGCTTCCCCTTTGATTATAATAATAATACATAGGGTTCTACAGGGTTAGGAAGTTTACTCAGGTGTAGATACACATATACAGTTACATAATTATCATACATAGCAGCATGTGTGTACATTACCTAGGATAACCCGGAAAAGTGACTTATTTCCATTGGGTCCCTGGTTAGGTTTATGTTCCAAACTATTTAAAAGGTAAGAGCTGTAAACTACATCAGCGAGGCGAAAAGTTGTCAGTAAAGAGAGAGAAAGAGGGGGGCAGGGAGGAGAGAGGGGGTGGGAGGAGAGAGAGAGGGGGAGGCAGGAGAGAGAGGGGGGGAGGCAGGAGAGAGAGAGAGAGGGGGCAGGGAGAGAGAGGGGGAGGGAGGAAAGAGAGAGGGGGGCAGGGAGGAGAGAGGGGGTGGGAGGAGAGAGAGAGGGAGAGGCAGGAGAGAGAGAGGGGGAGGGAGGAGAGAGAGAGAGAGGGGGCAGGGAGGAGAGAGAGGGGGAGGGAGGAGAGAGAGAGGGGGGCAGGGAGGAGAGAGGGGAGGGAGGAGAGAGAGAGGGGGAGGCAGGAGAGAGAGAGAGGGGGCAGGGAGGAGAGAGAGAGGGGGAGGGAGGAGAGAGAGAGAGAGAGGGGGCAGGGAGGAGAGAGAGGGGGAGGGAGGGGAGGAGGAGAGAGGGGGCAGGGGGGAGGGAGGAGAGGGGGAGGGGAGGGAGGAGAGAGAGGAGGGGGGGAGGCAGGAGAGAGAGAGGGGAGGGGAGGGAGGAGAGAGAGGGAGGGGGAGGAGGAGAGAGAGAGGGGGAGGGGAGGAGGAGAGAGGGGGAGGAGGGGAGAGAGAGAGGGGGAGGGAGGAGAGAGGGGAGGGAGGAGAGAGAGAGAGGGAGACAGGAGAGAGAGAGAGGGGGCAGGGAGGAGGAGAGAGAGGGGGAGGGAGGAGAGAGAGAGAGAGAGGGGGCAGGGAGGAGAGAGAGGGGAGGAGGAGAGAGAGGGGGGCAGGGGAGGAGAGAGGGGAGGGGAGGAGAGAGAGAGGGGAGGGGGCAGGAGAGAGAGAGAGAGGGGGCAGGAGGAGGGAGAGAGGGGAGGGGAGGAGAGAGAGAGGGGGAGGCAGGAGAGAGAGACACGGGGCAGGGAGGAGAGAGAGGGGGGAGGGGGAGGAGAGAGAGAGGGGGGGCAGGGAGGAGAGAGGGGAGGGAGGAGAGGAGAGAGAGGGGGAGGCAGGAGAGAGAGAGAGAGGGAGGCAGGAGAGAGAGAGAGGGGGCAGGAGGAGGAGAGAGGGGTGGGAGGAGAGAGGGAGAGGAGAGGCAGGAGAGAGAGGGGAGGCAGGAGAGAGAGAGAGAGGGAGGCAGGAGGAGAGAGAGAGAGGGGGCAGGAGGAGGAGAGAGGGGGGAGGGAGGAGAGAGAGAGGGGAGGCAGGAGAGAGAGAGGGGCAGGAGGAGAGAGGGGAGGGGGGAGGGAGAGAGAGAGGGGGAGGGGAGGCAGGAGAGAGAGAGACGGGGCAGGGAGGAGGAGGAGAGAGGAGGGGAGGGAGGAGGGGGAGGGAGGGGAGGGGAGGAGAGAGGGGAGGGGAGGAGGAGAGAGAGAGAGAGAGAGGGGGGAGGGGGAGGGAGGGGAGAGAGAGGGAGGGAGGTGGGAGAGGAGGGGGGGAGGGGAGGAGAGAGAGAGAGGGGGAGGGAGGAGGAGAGGGGGGGTTAGGGGAGAGAGGGGGTTAGGAGGAGAGAGAGAAAGGGGGGTTAGAGAGAGAGAGAGGGGGGTTAGGAGAGAGAGAGAGAGAGGGGGGTTAGGAGAGAGAGAGAGAGAGGGGGTTAGGAGAGAGAGAGATGGGAGTTGGAGAGAGAGAGGGGGGTTAGGAGAGAAAGAGAGAGGGGTTGGAGAGAGAGAGGGGGTTAGGAGAGAGAGAGAGAGGGGTTAGGAGAGAGAGAGGGGGGTTAGGAGAGAAAGAGAGAGGGGGTTAGGAGAGAGAGAGACAGAGAGAGGGGGTTAGGAGAGAGAGGGGTTAGGAGAGAGAGAGGGGGGTTAGGAGAGAGAGAGGGGGGGTTAGGAGAGAAAGAGAGAGTGGGTTAGGAGAGAGAGAGACCGAGAGAGGGGGGTTAAGAGAGAGAGAGAGGGGGGGTTAGGAGAGAGAGAGAGGGGGGTTAGGAGAGAGAGAGGGGGGTTAGGAGAGAGAGAGAGAGGGGGTTACCTGGAGGTTATTCCGGGGATCAACGCCCCCGCGGCCCGGTCCATGACCAGGCCTCCCGATGGATCAGGGCCTGATCAACTAGGCTGTTACTGCTGGCCGCACGCAGTCCGACGTACGAGCCACAGCCCGGCTGATCCGGCACTGACTTTAGGTATCTGTCCAGCTCTCTTGAAGGCAGCCAGGGGTTTATTGGCAATTCCCCTAATGCTTGATGGGAGGCTGTTGAACAGTTTTGGGCCCCGGACACTTATGGTGTTTTATCTTAGTGTACCAATGGCGCCCCTACTTTTTATTGGCGGCATTTTGCATCGCCTGCCCAGTCTTTTACTTTCGTAGGGAGTGATTTCTGTGTGCAGATTTGGGACCATTCCTTCCAAGATTTTCCAAGTGTAGATTATGATATATCTCTCCTCCCTCCTGGCAGTCAAGTGCGTTAGTTAGGAGAGAGAGAAGGGTTAGAGAGAAGTGAGAGAGAGAGAGAGAGAGAGAGAGAGAGAGAGAGAGAGAGAGAGAAGAGTTGAGTGAGAGAGAGAGAGAGAGAGAGAGAGAGAGAGAGAGAGAGAGAGAGAGAGAGAGAGAGAGAGAGAGTGAGAGAGAGAGAGAGAGAGAGAGAGAGAGAGAGAGAGAGAGAGTGAGAGAGAGAGAGAGAGAGAGTGAGAGAGAGAGAGAGAGAGAGAGAGAGAGAGAGAGAGAGAGAGAGAGAGAGAGAGAGAGAGAGAGAGAGAGAGAGAGAGAGAGAGAGAGAGAGAATTAGAGAAGTTTGCGGAAGGTAGCAGGTGGAAAGGAGGGTTGTTGTGGATCACGACATAAACAAAGTTAACGTTGGCCGCGGGGACTCTGTTGTCATCACCACCACCACCACCTGCTCTCTTTGTTTTGACCTTGTCTTTGTTCCTCTCTCTCTCTCTCTCTCCCCCATGTACATCCACGAGTATATAGACAACGTATACAGAATAGTTTTATTTGGAAAAACTAACTAGCATCAGGACTCAGATGGAGCACGGGTACTAGGGACCCATGGTGAAGTCATATGGAGAAGGGGTACTAGACACACACAGACTACAGTTATTAGGTACACATGGTTAAGAAGTGGTGGGGAAATAATCTCTTCTCAGTTGTGGAGGCAGTGAAGAATTGACATGATATTCAGAACCAGGAGGTTTACCTACGTGGAGGGCATTCCGGGGATCAACGCCCCCGTGGCCCGGTCCACGACCAGGCCTCCCGGTGGATCAGGGCCTGATCAACGAGGCTGTTACTGCTGGCCGCACGCAATCCAACGTACGAACCACAGCCCGGCTGATCCGGCACCGTCTTTAGGTATTTGTCCAGCTCCCTCTTGAAGACAACCAGGGGTCTTCCAGAAATGCCCCTTATTGCTGGTGGGAGGCTGTTGAACAGTCTTGGGCCCCGGACACTTGTTGCGTTTTCTCGTAGTGTACCAGTGACGCCCCTACTTTTCACTGGGGGTATGTTGCATCGCCTGCCAAGTCTTTTGCTCTCGTATGGAGTGATTGCTGTGTGCATATTAGGGACCAGTCCCTCCAGAATCTTCCAGGTGTAGATAATTATATATATATCTCTCTCGCCTGCTCTCTAGTGAGTACAAGTCAAGTGCATTCAGGCGCTCCTAGTAGTTAAGGTTTTTGATGGATCTTATACGTGCAGTAAAGGTTCTCTGTACACTCTCTAGTTTTGCCATTTCACTTGCCTTAAATGGGGATGTTAATGTACAGCAGTATTCCAGCCTAGAGAGAATAAGTGATTTAAAAAGGATCATCATTGGCTTATCATCTCTTGTCCTGAATGTTCTCATTATCCATCCTATCAGTTTCCTCGCAGATGTGATAGTGGCATTGTTGTGGTCCTTGAAGGTGAGGTCTTCGGGCATTACCACTCCCAGGTCTTTCATATTGCTTTTCCGCTCTATTGTGTGACTAGAGTTTGTAGTATACTCAGTTCTAGTTATTATTTCCTCCAGTTTTCCATAACGGAGTAGTTGGAATTTGTCTTCATTGAACATCATATTGTTCTCTGTTGCCCATTGGAAAACTTGGTTTATATCTTCTTGGAGGTTAACAGTGTCCTCAATGGATGACACTCTCATGCAGATCATAGTATCGTCTGCAAAAGATGATACAGTGCTGTGGTTTACATCTCTATGTCTGATATGAGAATAAGGAACAGGATAGGTGCGAGTACTGTGCCTTGTGGGACAGAGCTCTTCACTATGGCAGCATCTGATTTAGCTCTGTTTACTACTACTCTTTGTGTGCGATTGGTTAGAAAGTTGAAGATCCATCTGCCTACTTTGCCGGTTATCCCTTTAGCACGCATTTTGTATGCTATTACATCATGGTCGCACTTGTCAAAGGCTTTTGCAAAGTCTGTGTATACTACATCTGCATTCGTAACGTCGCCCCGACAACAATGTGTTGTACATCTGAGGTAGAGAGAAACATTGCACCAGAGAGGACCCAAGAGCTAGAGCTTAGTCCGCAACAAGCACACACACACAGATGAGTGTACATAAACGTACACTCATCACGAGAGTATATTTGTCACTCTGGTGCACTTAAAAGCTTCTTTGCGGTAGTAAGTGTCCATTTATATGCTAATCTCCCAACAAGTTGTAAATTTTGCACTTTGCATAAATTGAGTTAAATCCACGGCTCTTTTTATGTTTGTGTCTATGAGGACTTACCCGGTCATTCCTTCCTCTCTCTCTCTCTCTTTCTCTCTCTCTCTCTCTCTCTCTCTCTCTCTCTCTCTCTCTCTCTCTCTCTCTCTCTCTCTCTCTCTATACACACACACACACACACACACACACACACACACACACACACACACACACATATATATATATATATATATATATATATATATATATATATATAGAGAGAGAGAGAGAGAGAGAGAGAGAGAGAGAGAGAGAGATAAAACTGGTCAATTAGCAAAAACTAATTTAAAATTAAGTCCATCCTATAATTTTCTCTTATACGTTTAAAGATATATTTTTTTCATTTTTACATTAGTAGAAATTAATAATTTTGTAGCAAAAGAACCTTAGAAAACTTACATAACCTTATTATAGCAAGTGTTTGTATGTGAGCACGTGTCAGTGTTGTGAACGGACAGGTGTTGGTGACCCCACTTGTTTTCTCCACTACTCTCAGGAGAGGCAGCCAACCCTCACACTCAAGCATTTGTCTTCTAAGAAATTACTCCAGGATTTATCTTTTGTTTACCCTACTCCACTGATCCTCTTCTTGTTTTGTAATATCCTTGTAGGCGGTTAAATTGCATAAATTATAATTATTTAACGTTAAAGCATCATAACATAACCTAAATTGTATTTTTCTTACAATTTTAAATCAGATGTTACTAGATACGGAATCTTTTATATCAGTAACATTTACTAAAATTATGAACGCGTTCCCTGATTATCTGTGTGTTACCTGTATTCGCTTTCAGAGGTCATTACCCTCTCTCCTCCATCTCTGGTCCACTCGTAAACCTGGCCTCTGTTGTAAGTTCATAGGATTTTACAAGAAATATGTAAAATTTGTTGGAATTAGTGATGATAATTTGTTAAGTTAGTAATGTCTCAGTGTTAAGAGAGCCTGGAACAGAGTTGGATGAAATGTACTGCCAGTTAAACCACGAAACGGGTGAGGTTTGAAACCATGGCGAGTAAGTCGTGAAACTCTCGGCCAGTAGATTCAAGCCCCACCCGTTCCGCGGTTTGTTTGCAATCTTGTTATTACGATTTCGTGAGCCATGAAGTACTGCCAGTTAGTATGAAGGTTTTGTTAGGACACCGTTTCGCTCTACGCTGAGCTTTATCAAGTCATGTCTTGATAAAGCTCCACACAGAGCGTAACGTCGCCCCGACAACAATGTGTTGTACATCTTGTGTGTTTGTCTTCAAGGACTTGAGTTGATGTCAGTAGCGTGTCAACTGTTCTGGCTGCAATGTTTGGCTTGTGTAACAGTATGTTCTCTCGCACCATGATTTTCACTGCCCAATAACCTAACGCACTTCCCCACCGAGGGGGGGGGGCAAAAATCTGAAAATCTGGGCTGCGTAGAGTGTTTAGAAATAGAAGGAAGCAAACATGTTGAAGACTGTGCGATGCTGGTAGGTTGCGAGACACATCTTGTGTCATTTAAACGTGTTGAAGACTGCGATGCTGGTAGGTTGCGAGACATCTCGTGTCATTTAAACGTGTTGAAGACTGCGATGCTGGTAGGTTGCGAGACACATCTCGTGTCATTTAAACGTGTTGAAGACTGCGATGCTAGTAGGTTGCGAGACACATCTCGTGTCATTTAAACGTGTTGAAGGGTCATTGCTGAGATTAAAAAGTCACAATATCGTGGATGGAACGATTCACCTTAAACCCGCACTTAGAGACGAACCCCAGTGTAAGTCTTTCTGACTTGTGAGTTATCCAAGGTAATTTACACTGTAGTAATAATGGTAGAATTACAACCAAATTTTAGGTAAATGGACACAGATGTGTCCAATGTGGCATTTTATTGTTTGTAACTGCTTGACAAAGTTTCTGGAGAGCGAAACGTTGCCACAATATAATGTCACATTAATTGCATATGTCCATTTACCTAACAATTTACGCTATGTATGATAATTGTACTTCTGCGTACCTGTACATTAATAAATTTACGTACTTGCTAACCTCATGACGTTTCGGTCCGTCAGTTGTGACTTAAGGTTCTCTCCTAAGTGTGGGTGTTTGTTGAAGCGTCATTGTCATAATGCACAGAGAGGTGAACGTCGTTGTTCACAACGACGTACAAAGTAATGCGTATAAGTTTATTCTTGTATATTGAACATTAAAGTGGTATAAAATACCGACAGGTTGTTAGGTAAGACACATATGCAACAGTTAGGTATCTTTATTTCGAAACGTTTCGCCTACACAGTAGGCTTCTTCAGTCGAGTACAGAAAAGTTGATAGAAGCAGAAGATACTTGAAGACGATGTAATCAGTCCATCACCCTTAAAGTTTTGAGGTGGTCAGTCCCTCAGTCTGGAGAAGAGCATTGTTCCAAAGTCTGAAACAATTCTTGTATATTACACAGGATTTTTATAATTGTCTTTCATCTACAAATATATGTACATTGCCTAGAATAAGCCAGTAAAAGTGACTTATATCCTTTTGGGGTTTTTATTGGAAGACGAGCGTCTTGCCCAGCGCAACTAGCTAGGCTAGTTGTAAGGCAGAGGAAGGGAGGGAGAAGGAAGGAAGGAGGGAGTTAATGAGGGAAGAATGGGAGGAGAGAGAGGAAGAGGTGTATGAACCTGGTTGCGAGGCGGGATAGGAGGAGCCCAGGTGGTGTGTCACAGTGACCTGTACAGCCAGAAAGGCGCCGTTTTCTCGGGGGGGGGGGGTCATTTTTTTTATGTGCCACCTGTCAGGCATTTTAATGTTTTTGTTGTATGCTTGTATAACAACAATTTTTTTTTTTTTGCTGTTGTTGACTACGGTCAAACATAAGAAATGAAGCTACCAAGTGCCGTGAAGGAACGGTGGATATGACCCGATGAAGCCAGTAGCACTTTTCTAGTGTTATACTGAATCCGACAGGTAAGGCAGCGGTGGTTATACTGTGGCCTGCTATAGGTCCGGCACCACTGAACTCATCCTGTGTCAAATGAACCTTAAAGAAAAAAAAAAAAAAGCAGCAGCAGCAGCAACCATTTTCTAAATATGGTGGGTTGACTTCGTGTTCGGGCGAGTTTAGTTGTGGTGTGAGTCTTGTGCTGGATTTGCCCCGGGAAGCTGGGCAAACGAACCCACAGCTTAGGTCACTGCTATATTATAGATGTATCACCAGATGTGCCCCTGACAGTGGGGCATCTTAGCTAAGGTGACACCGTCGTCACTGGCAATTTTAATGCTATTATCATTGACTTCTGCCACCGCTGCTGATGCCTCCGCCACTGATTTCTACATTGTATGACTTACGGCCTCTGATTTGTAGAGGATTCTATATATGATTTGAATTACGACTGTTATTTTTTTTCTATATTGTGTTTATATTCTGCAAAGTGTGTATTCCTTAGTTCTAGTAACCGTAGTTGGTATTGATAGTAACTTGGCATCTATCTTTCTTTTTAAAGTTCTAATTATCCAATTTATTATTTTCCTTGCAGCTGCAATAACAAGATTGTTGTGCTTCTTGTCACTATTATTCCCAGGTCTCTCACATAGACTTAAGCTCGGTTGAGTTGTTTGAACTTGCCTTGTACTCCGATCCAATTTTTTATTTCCACATTCTTTGAGTAACGTAGTAACTGAAATTTTTCACCATTAAACATTTTATTGTCAGTGGCCCACTGGAAGACTTTTTTGGTAACAGATTGGAGGCTCGCTGTGTCTTCAGTGGCTGTTACTTTCATACCAATTTTAGTATGATCTGCAAAGGACGATACAGTACTATGGTTTACATCCCTGTCTGTGTCAGATATAAGAATGAAAAAGAGAATTGGGGTGAGTACACTACCTTGGGGAACATAGCTCTCCACTGTTGCTGCCTCTGATTTCATTCTGTTTACTATTACTTTTTAGGTTTTGTTGGATAGGAAGTTACATATATATTTACCCACCTTTTCAGTTATTTCTTTTGCGCGCGTGTTGCGAGCAGTTAATCCATGGTCTTCCAGTGTTTTCAGGATCATGGTCCAGCAGTTACATGAGACAGGAGTAACTTGTTCTGAACCCATGCTGACCTGGGTTGTGGAGCTGCTGGGATTCTATATGCTTGCTTCTTAAGGCCCTTACAAAAATCTTGATAATGTGGGTCGTCAGCGCTGTCATTGCATTCTTCTACTTTTGTAATGATATTTTATAAATGTAGGCACTACTTTTACTGTAGAGTGCGCTAAATAACTACACGGTTCTTGTGCCACATAAATTGTTTAGCACTCACCAGGGAGTCTGTGAACCACGCCACGGATGCGTGCCTAGCCCACACTTATTCGCCACAGTAAGTAGTAATATTGCAAGTGCTTTTATGATCTCTTACATTATCAAGACATAGTACCTTTATACCTTACAGCAGGTGTTTTATGTAGCTCAGATATAACCTCACATCTACAGTGATATGTATAAAAGATTCGTTCACAGTGTATTAAATTTGTGAGTATTTTAAGCTATATTTACAAATTCTCCTTTATCTGACTTGTCGCTTGGAACCTGACTAAAAACTTGAGAGGAACAGAGATGTGCTGCAATACTTGTGTTGGGGCACACTCACTGAATGAAGTAACCACATCACACTGACTGCACGTGTGGCGTAAAATATTTACTATATAAGACATAAGTTACATTATTACCTTTGCTGTTCCTTAATGTGAGAAATCACGAGAGTGCTTGAAATATTGCTAATCTTTACTGTGACACACACACACACACACACACACACACACACACACACACACACACACACACACACACACACACACACACACACACACACACACACACACACTGGCGGTATTTTTCATTCTTGTTGTGTTGGGGTGGACGTTATGTAACTTGTGCTGTGTTAAACTTATTTATAGAGTGTTCTCATTAATATAAAATCCTTGAACTGTATGAGATTGCATGTACACAGTTTAAAGATGAGGGGAAACACCAGTGATCTGATACATGTTTGTCAGAGAACATACTGCAGTATATTCTTGGCTTAAAAAAATGCTTATTTCCTTGGATGTATTGAGATATATGTATGTAATCGTGTATGTATGTCAACACATGTTGACACATGTTGAGAGGAAGCTCACATGTTGATAATAAAGTACATTAAAGAGATTGACTCTAAATTTGGAAATTGTGTTGGGAAATGGATTGGAAGAAAAACTTGGAGCAGTTTCACTGTTAAACAGTACTGTTGAAAGGAGGTAGTTTCACTGTTAAACAGTACTGTTGAAAGGAGGCAGTTTCACTGTTAAACGGTACTGTTGAAAGGAGGCAGTTTCACTGCTAAACGGTACTGTTAAAAGGAAGCAGTTTCACTGTTAAACAGTACTGTTGAAAGGAGGCAGTTTCACTGTTAAACAGTACTATTGAAAGAAGGATCATCGACCTGGCCATTGACATCAAAGACTAAGTTCTAAAGGAAATTAAGTCCACACCATTTGGTCGTCCTCCAGTTGAGGTCGTCTTCAGAGGATACTTCAGTTCGAGCTCGAAATTTACAATGTCTTGTGTGTGTTTTCTTGTCAACATGCTGGTCTCGTCTCCTCGTTGTTTTCTTGTCAACATGCTGGTCTCGTCTCCTCGTTGTTTTCTTGTCAACATGCTGGTCTCGTCTCCTCGTTGTTTTCTTGTCAACATGCTGGTCTCGTCTCCTCGTTGTTTTCTTGTCAACATGCTGGTCTCGTCTCCTCGTTGTTTTCTTGTCAACATGCTGGTCTCGTCTCCTCGTTGTTTTCTTGTCAACATGCTGGTCTCGTCTCCTCGTTGTTTTCTTGTCAACATGCTGGTCTCGTCTCCTCGTTGTTTTCTTGTCAACATGCTGGTCTCGTCTCCTCGTTGTTTTCTTGTCAACATGCTGGTCTCGTCTCCTCGTTGTTTTCTTGTCAACATGCTGGTCTCGTCTCCTCGTTGTTTTCTTGTCAACATGCTGGTCTCGTCTCCTCGTTGTTTTCTTGTCAACATGCTGGTCTCGTCTCCTCGATGTTTTCTTGTCAACATGCTGGTCTCGTCTCCTCGTTGTTTTCTTGTCAACATGCTGGTCTCGTCTCCTCGTTGTTTTCTTGTCAACATGCTGGTCTCGTCTCCTCGTTGTTTTCTTGTCAACATGCTGGTCTCGTCCCCTCCTTGTTTTGTCAACATGCTGGTCTCGTCTCCTCGTTGTTTTCTTGTCAACATGCTGGTCTCGTCTCCTCGTTGTTTTGTCAACATGCTGGTCTCGTCCCCTCGTTGTTTTCTTGTCAACATGCTGGTCTCGTCTCCTCGTTGTTTTGTCAACATGCTGGTCTCGTCCCCTCGTTGTTTTCTTGTCAACATGCTGGTCTCGTCTCCTCGTTGTTTTCTTGTCAACATGCTGGTCTCGTCTCCTCGTTGTTTTCTTGTCAACATGCTGGTCTCGTCTCCTCGTTGTTTTCTTGTCAACATGCTGGTCTCGTCTCCTCGTTGTTTTCTTGTCAACATGCTGGTCTCGTCTCCTCGTTGTTTTGTCAACATGCTGGTCTCGTCCCCTCGTTGTTTTCTTGTCAACATGCTGGTCTCGTCTCCTCGTTGTTTTGTCAACATGCTGGTCTCGTCCCCTCGTTGTTTTCTTGTCAACATGCTGGTCTCGTCTCCTCGTTGTTTTCTTGTCAACATGCTGGTCTCGTCTCCTCGTTGTTTTCTTGTCAACATGCTGGTCTCGTCTACTCGTTGTTTTCTTGTCAACATGCTGGTCTCGTCTCCTCGTTGTTTTCTTGTCAACATGCTGGTCTCGTCTCCTCGTTGTTTTGTCAACATGCTGGTCTCGTCCCCTCGTTGTTTTCTTGTCAACATGCTGGTCTCGTCTCCTCGTTGTTTTGTCAACATGCTGGTCTCGTCCCCTCGTTGTTTTCTTGTCAACATGCTGGTCTCGTCTCCTCGTTGTTTTCTTGTCAACATGCTGGTCTCGTCTCCTCGTTGTTTTCTTGTCAACATGCTGGTCTCGTCTCCTCGTTGTTTTCTTGTCAACATGCTGGTCTCGTCTCCTCGTTGTTTTCTTGTCAACATGCTGGTCTCGTCTCCTCGTTGTTTTGTCAACATGCTGGTCTCGTCCCCTCGTTGTTTTCTTGTCAACATGCTGGTCTCGTCTCCTCGTTGTTTTGTCAACATGCTGGTCTCGTCCCCTCGTTGTTTTCTTGTCAACATGCTGGTCTCGTCTCCTCGTTGTTTTCTTGTCAACATGCTGGTCTCGTCTCCTCGTTGTTTTCTTGTCAACATGCTGGTCTCGTCTCCTCGTTGTTTTCTTGTCAACATGCTGGTCTCGTCTCCTCGTTGTTTTCTTGTCAACATGCTGGTCTCGTCTCCTCGTTGTTTTCTTGTCAACATGCTGGTCTCGTCTCCTCGTTGTAAAAATGTTTATTACACTTCGAAAACCATCACTTATATATGCATGCATGTATAATTGCATAGTAAGCATGGTAATTTATGCATGCCAACAGATATGTATGTGTTTGTAGTTATAACTTTAGTAATTCATGGATTGAGTTGTGATGGCAGAAATTTTGATTTTTATTATAAAGGACCGAGCCGGAGGTGGGCGTGGTGTCAGAATCACTGGGTGTACGTACTAACGTACCTAGTGGTGTCAGAATCACTGGGTGTACGTACTAACGTACCTAGTGGTGTCAGAATCACTGGGTGTACGTACTAACGTACCTAGTGGTGTCAGAATCACTGGGTGTACGTACTAACGTACTTAGTGGTGTCAGAATCACTGGGTGTACGTACTAACGTACCTAGTGGTGTCAGAATCACTGGGTGTACGTACTAACGTACTTAGTGGTGTCAGAATCACTGGGTGTACGTACTAACGTACCTAGTGGTGTCAGAATCACTGGGTGTACGTACTAACGTACTTAGTGGTGTCGGAATCACTGGGTGTACGTACTAACGTACCTAGTGGTGTCTGAATCACTGGGTGTACGTACTGACGTACCTAGTGGTGTCAGAATCACTGGGTGTGCGTACTAACGTACCTAGTGGTGTCAGAATCACTGGGTGTGCGTACTAACGTTCCTACTGGTATCAGAATCACTGGGTGTACGTACTAACGTACCTAGTGGTGTCAGAATCACTGGGTGTGCATACTAACGTTCCTAGTGGTATCAGAATCACTGGGTGTACGTACTAACGTACCTAGTGGTGTCAGAATCACTGGGTGTACGTACTAACGTACCTAGTGGTGTCAGAATCACTGGGTGTACGTACTAACGTACCTAGTGGTGTCAGAATCACTGGGTGTACGTACTAACGTACCTAGTGGTATCAGAATCACTGGGTGTACGTACTAACGTACCTAGTGGTGTCAGAATCACTGGGTGTGCGTACTAACGTACCTAGTGGTGTCAGAATCACTGGGTGTACGTACTAACGTACCTAGTGGTGTCTGAATCACTGGGTGTACGTACTAACGTACCTAGTGGTGTCAGAATCACTGGGTGTACGTACTAACGTACCTAGTGGTGTCAGAATCACTGGGTGTACGTACTAACGTACCTAGTGGTGTCAGAATCACTGGGTGTACGTACTAACGTACCTAGTGGTGTCAGAATCACTGGGTGTACGTACTAACGTACCTAGTGGTGTCAGAATCACTGGGTGTACGTACTAAAGTACCTAGTGGTGTCAGAATCACTGGGTGTACGTACTAACGTACCTAGTGGTGTCAGAATCACTGGGTGTACGTACTAACGTACCTAGTGGTATCAGAATCACTGGGTGTACGTACTAACGTACCTAGTGGTGTCAGAATCACTGGGTGTGCGTACTAACGTTCCTAGTGGTATCAGAATCACTGGGTGTACGTACTAACGTACCTAGTGGTGTCAGAATCACTGGGTGTGCATACTAACGTTCCTAGTGGTATCAGAATCACTGGGTGTACGTACTAACGTACCTAGTGGTGTCAGAATCACTGGGTGTACGTACTAACGTACCTAGTGGTGTCAGAATCACTGGGTGTACGTACTAACGTACCTAGTGGTGTCAGAATCACTGGGTGTACGTACTAACGTACCTAGTGGTATCAATCATTGGGTGTACGTACTAACGTACCTAGTGGTGTCAGAATCACTGGGTGTGCGTACTAACGTACCTAGTGGTGTCAGAATCACTGGGTGTACGTACTAACGTACCTAGTGGTGTCTGAATCACTGGGTGTACGTACTAACGTACCTAGTGGTGTCAGAATCACTGGGTGTACGTACTAACGTACCTAGTGGTGTCAGAATCACTGGGTGTACGTACTAACGTACCTAGTGGTGTCAGAATCACTGGGTGTACGTACTAACGTACCTAGTGGTGTCAGAATCACTGGGTGTACGTACTAACGTACCTAGTGGTGTCAGAATCACTGGGTGTACGTACTAACGTACCTAGTGGTGTCAGAATCACTGGGTGTACGTACTAACGTACCTAGTGGTGTCAGAATCACTGGGTGTACGTACTAACGTACCTAGTGGTGTCAGAATCACTGGGTGTACGTACTAACGTACCTAGTGGTATCAGAATCACTGGGTGTACGTACTAACGTACCTAGTGGTGTCAGAATCACTGGGTGTGCGTACTAACGTACCTAGTGGTGTCAGAATCACTGGGTGTACGTACTAACGTACCTAGTGGTGTCTGAATCACTGGGTGTACGTACTAACGTACCTAGTGGTGTCAGAATCACTGGGTGTACGTACTAACGTACCTAGTGGTGTCAGAATCACTGGGTGTGCGTACTAACGTTCCTAGTGGTATCAGAATCACTGGGTGTACGTACTAACGTACCTAGTGGTGTCAGAATCACTGGGTGTACGTACTAACGTACTTAGTGGTGTCAGAATCACTGGGTGTACGTACTAACGTACCTAGTGGTGTCAGAATCACTGGGTGTACGTACTAACGTACTTAGTGGTGTCAGAATCACTGGGTGTACGTACTAACGTACCTAGTGGTGTCAGAATCACTGGGTGTACGTACTAACGTACTTAGTGGTGTCAGAATCACTGGGTGTACGTACTAACGTACCTAGTGGTGTCTGAATCACTGGGTGTACGTACTGACGTACCTAGTGGTGTCAGAATCACTGGGTGTGCGTACTAACGTACCTAGTGGTGTCAGAATCACTGGGTGTGCGTACTAACGTTCCTACTGGTATCAGAATCACTGGGTGTACGTACTAACGTACCTAGTGGTGTCAGAATCACTGGGTGTGCATACTAACGTTCCTAGTGGTATCAGAATCACTGGGTGTACGTACTAACGTACCTAGTGGTGTCAGAATCACTGGGTGTACGTACTAACGTACCTAGTGGTGTCAGAATCACTGGGTGTACGTACTAACGTACCTAGTGGTGTCAGAATCACTGGGTGTACGTACTAACGTACCTAGTGGTATCAGAATCACTGGGTGTACGTACTAACGTACCTAGTGGTGTCAGAATCACTGGGTGTGCGTACTAACGTACCTAGTGGTGTCAGAATCACTGGGTGTACGTACTAACGTACCTAGTGGTGTCTGAATCACTGGGTGTACGTACTAACGTACCTAGTGGTGTCAGAATCACTGGGTGTACGTACTAACGTACCTAGTGGTGTCAGAATCACTGGGTGTACGTACTAACGTACCTAGTGGTGTCAGAATCACTGGGTGTACGTACTAACGTACCTAGTGGTGTCAGAATCACTGGGTGTACGTACTAACGTACCTAGTGGTGTCAGAATCACTGGGTGTACGTACTAAAGTACCTAGTGGTGTCAGAATCACTGGGTGTACGTACTAACGTACCTAGTGGTGTCAGAATCACTGGGTGTACGTACTAACGTACCTAGTGGTATCAGAATCACTGGGTGTACGTACTAACGTACCTAGTGGTGTCAGAATCACTGGGTGTGCGTACTAACGTTCCTAGTGGTATCAGAATCACTGGGTGTACGTACTAACGTACCTAGTGGTGTCAGAATCACTGGGTGTGCATACTAACGTTCCTAGTGGTATCAGAATCACTGGGTGTACGTACTAACGTACCTAGTGGTGTCAGAATCACTGGGTGTACGTACTAACGTACCTAGTGGTGTCAGAATCACTGGGTGTACGTACTAACGTACCTAGTGGTGTCAGAATCACTGGGTGTACGTACTAACGTACCTAGTGGTATCAATCATTGGGTGTACGTACTAACGTACCTAGTGGTGTCAGAATCACTGGGTGTGCGTACTAACGTACCTAGTGGTGTCAGAATCACTGGGTGTACGTACTAACGTACCTAGTGGTGTCTGAATCACTGGGTGTACGTACTAACGTACCTAGTGGTGTCAGAATCACTGGGTGTACGTACTAACGTACCTAGTGGTGTCAGAATCACTGGGTGTACGTACTAACGTACCTAGTGGTGTCAGAATCACTGGGTGTACGTACTAACGTACCTAGTGGTGTCAGAATCACTGGGTGTACGTACTAACGTACCTAGTGGTGTCAGAATCACTGGGTGTACGTACTAACGTACCTAGTGGTGTCAGAATCACTGGGTGTACGTACTAACGTACCTAGTGGTGTCAGAATCACTGGGTGTACGTACTAACGTACCTAGTGGTGTCAGAATCACTGGGTGTACGTACTAACGTACCTAGTGGTATCAGAATCACTGGGTGTACGTACTAACGTACCTAGTGGTGTCAGAATCACTGGGTGTGCGTACTAACGTACCTAGTGGTGTCAGAATCACTGGGTGTACGTACTAACGTACCTAGTGGTGTCTGAATCACTGGGTGTACGTACTAACGTACCTAGTGGTGTCAGAATCACTGGGTGTACGTACTAACGTACCTAGTGGTGTCAGAATCACTGGGTGTGCGTACTAACGTTCCTAGTGGTATCAGAATCACTGGGTGTACGTACTAACGTACCTAGTGGTGTCAGAATCACTGGGTGTACGTACTAACGTACCTAGTGGTGTCAGAATCACTGGGTGTACGTACTAACGTACCTAGTGGTGTCAGAATCACTGGGTGTACGTACTAACGTACCTAGTGGTGTCAGAATCACTGGGTGTACGTACTAACGTACCTAGTGGTATCAGAATCACTGGGTGTACGTACTAGCGTACCTAGTGGTGTCAGAATCACTGGGTGTGCGTACTAACGTTCCTAGTGGTATCAGAATCACTGGGTGTACGTACTAACGTACCTAGTGGTGTCAGAATCACTGGGTGTGCGTACTAACGTTCCTAGTGGTATCAGAATCACTGGGTGTACGTACTAACGTACCTAGTGGTGTCAGAATCACTGGGTGTGCGTACTAACGTACCTAGTGGTGTCAGAATCACTGGGTGTACGTACTAACGTACCTAGTGGTGTCAGAATCACTGGGTGTACGTACTAGCGTACCTAGTGGTGTCTGAATCACTGGGTGTACGTACTAACGTACCTAGTGGTGTCTGAATCACTGGGTGTACGTACTGACGTACCTAGTGGTGTCTGAATCACTGGGTGTACGTACTAACGTACCTAGTGGTGTCAGAATCACTGGGTGTACGTACTAACGTACCTAGTGGTGTCAGAATCACTGGGTGTGCGCACTAACGTACCTAGTGGTGTCAGAATCACTGGGTGTACGTACTAACGTACCTAGTGGTGTCAGAATCACTGGGTGTACGTACTAACGTACATAGTGGTGTCAGAATCACTGGGTGTACGTACTAACGTACCTAGTGGTGTCAGAATCACTGGGTGTACGTACTAGCGTACCTAGTGGTGTCTGAATCACTGGGTGTACGTACTAGCGTACCTAGTGGTGTCTGAATCACTGGGTGTACGTACTAACGTACCTAGTGGTGTCTGAATCACTGGGTGTACGTACTAACGTACCTAGTGGTGTCTGAATCACTGGGTGTACGTACTGACGTACCTAGTGGTGTCAGAATCACTGGGTGTGCGTACTAACGTACCTAGTGGTGTCAGAATCACTGGGTGTGCGTACTAACGTACCTAGTGGTGTCAGAATCACTGGGTGTGCGTACTAACGTACCTAGTGGTGTCTGAATCACTGGGTGTACGTACTGACATACCTAGTGGTGTCAGAATCACTGGGTGTACGTACTAACGTACCTAGTGGTGTCAGAATCACTGGGTGTACGTATTAACGTACCTAGTTGTGTCAAAATCACTGGGTGTACGTACTAACGTACCTAGTGTCAGAATCACTGGGTGTACGTACTAACGTACCTAGTGGTGTCTGAATCACTGGGTGTACGTACTAACGTACCTAGTTGTGTTTGAATCACTGGGTGTACGTACTGACGTACCTAGTGGTGTCAGAATCACTGGGTGTACGTACTAACGTACCTAGTGGTGTCAGAATCACTGGGTGTGCGTGCTAACGTACTTAGTGGTGTCAGAATCACTGGGTGTACGTACTAACGTACCTAGTGGTGTCAGAATCACTGGGTGTGCGTACTAACGTACCTAGTGGTGTCAGAATCACTGGGTGTGCGTACTAACGTACTTAGTGGTGTCAGAATCACTGGGTGTACGTACTAACGTACCTAGTGGTGTCAGAATCACTGGGTGTACGTACTAACGTACCTAGTGGTGTCAGAATCACTGGGTGTACGTACTAACGTACCTAGTGGTGTCAGAATCACTGTGTGTACGTTAGCTAACGTACCTAGTGGTGTCAAAATCACTGGGTGTACGTACTAACGCACCTAGTGGTGTCAGAATCACTGGGTGTACGTACTAACGTACCTAGTGGTGTCAGAATCATTGGGTGTACGTACTAACGTACCTAGTGGTGTCAAAATCACTGGGTGTACGTACTAACGCACCTAGTGGTGTCAGAATCACTGGGTGTATGCACTAACGTACCTAGTGGTGTAAAAATCATTGGATGTACGTACTAACGTACCTAGTGGTGTCAAAATCACTGGGTGTACGTACGGGCGTTCCTCGTCCTCATTCATCCTACCTTCTCTTACGTAAGGAAACCTTCGTGCTTCTAAACTTTGTCTAATCCATTCCCAGTCCTTTCACCTCCACCTCTCCACCTTTATTGTACACTACAGTCACCAAGAGAGTCCTCTGTGTTCAGTATAAAGCTGCATGCAATCCTCGCTTCTCTTGTCCTGATGACTGACTTAGTTGGGTTCTCGGTGCACTGTGTACTCAGATTCCCAATGTGTTCTGTCTGGCTAGGGCAGACAGCTCCAGGCTTAGGGACTGACTACCTCAAATACTCTTTCTTCAAGGTTGATGGACTGATTATATTGTCTTCATTTCACTGCTGAAGATTTGACTGAAGAAGCCTACTGTGTAGGCGAAACGTTTCAACAATAAAGATACCCAACTGTCGCAAATGTGTCTTAATCATCAACTTGTTAGTATTTTATATCATTTTCAATATCTAGAGTTGAAGTTGAGTGGAACAAACTCTGAAGTAGTTGCCATCATGTCTTCCCAAGTTCTCTCTTTCAAGGTGGTTAATCTCACCGTAGTCTCTCGTTACAGTGCGACCATCTTCACTTCTTAAAATATTCTGGGTACAGATCCCAGCGCTGATTCCATTACTTCTTCGCTGGGAAGCGCTAAACCTATAGGGGTCATACAGCGACTGGTGAATGAAAAGTAATTAGGTTTGATTCAAGGAACGGGGAGGATAGCTCTAGTTCCTTGGATCAGGAATCTTTACATACATTACTGAAACCCTCCCTTTTGAAGGCTGGACTAACTCGCGCTCCTGGCCATGTTTTGTCAGGTGGGACTCCACGCTGATATATACCTTTGATGAGTTTTCAGAGTCTTTCTACTGCCGGAGCCCGGCCATGAGCCAGGCTCGTCATAGTGGTGGTGGTGCGTACTTCATCATTACTGAGACATGTTGTGTATATGCTCCTAAACATTCTTTGTTAATATTCTTGAAGGCTTTTTTGAAGTACAGAATCTCGCACATTACCAGAGTTATGTAGCTGTGTTTGTCCTTTGATATGTTCTCTTTGATGCTGGATTCTATTGTTGTAGGATCTGTTCTCCCTGCTTGTATTACATTGTTGTAGGATCTGTTCTCCCTGCTTGTATTACATTGTTGTAGGATCTGTTCTCCCTGCTTGTATTACATTGTTGTAGGATCTCTTCTCCCTGCTTGTATTACATTGTTGTAGGATTTTTTCTCCCTGCTTGTATTACATTGTTGTAGGATCTCTTCTCCCTGCTTGTATTACATTGTTGTAGGATCTCTTCTCCCTGCTTGTACTACATTGTTGTAGGATTTTTTCTCCCTGCTTGTATTACATTGTTGTAGGATCTCTTCTCCCTGCTTGTATTACATTGTTGTAGGATCTCTTCTCCCTGCTTGTATTACATTGTTGTAGGATCTCTTCTTCCTGCTTGTATTACATTGTTGTAGGATCTCTTTTCCCTGCTTGTATTACTTTGTTGTAGGATCTCTTCTCCCTGCTTGTATTACATTGTTGTAGGATTTCTTCTCTCTGCTTGTATTACATTGTTGTAGGATCTCTTCTCCCTGCTCGTATTACATTGTTGTAGGATCTTTTCTTCCGGCTTGTATTACATTGTTGTAGGATCTTTTCTTCCGGCTTGTATTACATTGTTGTAGGAACTTTTCTTCCGGCTTGTATTCCTTCGCTCTGCGCTTCCATTCCACATCACTACGACTTCATATTTGTTAGGATTAAACTCGAGTAGTCACTTGTTTCAACAGTCTTGCAAATGTCTTTTATTTTTCATTAATTACTTGTAATTGGGAAATAGAGTAGTGGTCCTAGTACTGATTCTTTGGGTACCCCACTTAATTAACTTATCCCAGTCAAGTAAGTTTTGAACAGGGCTCCACTGCCTGTTATCCGGAGGTGGGTAAAACTTTCTTACCCGAGCATCGCTTTATATATGCTCCCAATCCTCGAGATTTTTTCACACGCTTCTCTTATATTTTGCTTTCCAGTTCACTCGACATTTTTTTACGCGATTGAGTTATTTATCTTGTGCATTGGTCAGAATGTTGAGCTGCGGGTGTCTAGGATACTTGATGATGCTTCTCGTCCACCACCGCTGCTGCATCACTACTGCAGTCAAGTTGCTTCTCGTCCACCACCGCTGCTGCATCACTACTGCAGTCATGTGTGTAGCAGCTGCAGATTAGAATGAAGAATTAGGCACCTGTGCAACATCTGGGTATTTTTATTTTGTAGATGTTTCGCCAAACAGTATCTTTATTAACACAATACAAGGACAAAAACAAAAGACTGAAGAAGAGGGACAAATGAGGTAATCAGCCACTTGTTGGCGAAATTTCTACACATGAGTGTAAGCCTTCAACTTTGTCGGCATTGTACACCATTGATGCTATGATTGTTAATGAAGCAGTGTGTGTGTCTGGTGTCTGACACACTTGTGTCTGTGGGGTCAGAATAACACGCACACCCACAGCGAGTTTTTTTTTTTCCACAAAATTGGATATACCCGCAGTGTCCTAATTCCTTATTTAATTTAATAACTTGTAGGAACAAAAGATTACTGTTTCCTTGTTGTATTCCATCATGAGTTGCCTACACGGGATAATGAAATCTGTCGGTTTGAATCGGAAGATATGTGGGTCAGCGGGGCATCAGCAGCAGCAGCAGCAGCCTGGTTGATCAGGCAAGCACCAGACTCCAGGAGTAAAAATAAACTGTCGGAACTCATCAAGGGTATATATATGAAGAATGAGACACTTATGCGACATATGGGAATCTTTGTTGAGGAAACGTTTCACCACACTGTGGCTTCATCAATCCAATACAAAGAAGAACGGTGCAATGAGAGGAGGAGTTTGAGGTAATCAGTCCCTCAGCCTGGAATTGATGTGTTCAGTCCATCAATCCATATGCTGCATAAATGTCTCATCCTTCAGCTTGTGGGTTTTCTAAACCATTTATCACACGGGTATATATCTAAGGTATTAGAGTGATGAGGATATCCTCAGGTATTCCAGCTTCAGCAGTTGTGAAAGCTTCAGGAGTTTCTTACCGGTAGAGCTGAGATGATTGAAGACGTCAGGGAGGAGTTTGTGGTTGCTTTTAATTATTGTTAGTGGCAGGATGCTGCCACCCTGTTCTATGTGATAGTTACGTTGTGAAAGCAAGTTCCGAATCAACCAAACTATGATGGCTGTGTGGACTAGTGGGCTGCTAATAGCAACACCATGTAGAAGACTGTGAGAGGGTAAGACTCCCAGACACCGGTCACAGGTATGTTACAGGTAAACGCTAACTATTTTCCTGGCTACAGGTAGTGTAATAATACATTCATGGCGTTTAATAAACCCGTTGGGGCTGTACAGCTCCCAGGGAGTGGGAGGCAGCTGAATTGAAAACAAGGAAGGGGAGGGTATGTACAATTCTTTGAGTCAAGATCCCTTCATCAACATTGAGGTATCACCCTTTAAGGGAGGAGCGGGTGTGGTTTATACAGGGTAGTGCAGGGACAGGGATGGGAAAGTGCAGATTAGAGGCAGGTTAACGTTGAGATGGGAGGGGGGAATAGTGTGTGGAGGGTGGGGGATGTGGCTAGGTTGTGGCGTATATGTTGGCTAAATATGTGCCCTTCATCGCCTTGATGGCGCATTTACCCCAGCACGAGGCTGCTGCCGCTGCTGCTGCTACACTCCCGTTCCTCCCTTCGTTATCTCCCAATTTGGAGCTAATTGTCTGCGCACTCAAATATATATATATATATATATATATATATATATATATATATATATATATATATATATATATATATATATATATATATATTATTTCTACATGCATTTACACACACACACATATATATATATATATATATATATATAAATATATATATATATATATATATATATATACATATATATATATATATATATATATTATATATATATATATATACATATATGTATATATATATATACATATATGTAGGTAGTAGGTTGGTAGACAGCAACCACCCAGGGAAGTACTACCGTCCTGCCAGATGACTGTGAAACAAAAACCTGTAACTGTTTTGCATGATGGTAGGATTGCTGGTTTCTTTTTCTGTCTCATAAACACGCTAAGATAACAGGGATATCTTGCTACTCCTACTTACACTTTGGTCACACTTCACAGACACGCACATGCATATATATATATACATACATCTAGGTTTTTCTCCTTTTTCTAAATAGCTCTTGTTCTTTTTTATTTCTTCTATTGTCCATGGGGAAGTGGAAAAGAATCTTTCCTCCGTAAGCCATGCGTGTCGTATGAGGCGACTAAAATGCCGGGAGCAATGGGCTAGTAACCCCTTCTCCTGTATACAATTACTAAAAAAGAGAAGAAGAAAAACTTTATAAAACTGGGTTGCTTAATTGTGCGTGGATGTAGTGCGGATGACAAGAAACAGATGATTGCTGATGTTATGAATGAAAAGAAGTTGGATGTCCTAGCCCTAAGCGAAACAAAGCTGAAGGGGGTAGGAGAGTTTCAGTGGGGGGAAATAAATGGGATTAAATCTGGAGTATCTGAGAGAGTTAGAGCAAAGGAAGGGGTAGCAGTAATGTTAAATGATCAGTTATGGAAGGAGAAAAGAGAATATGAATGTGTAAATTCAAGAATTATGTGGATTAAAGTAAAGGTTGGATGCGAGAAGTGGGTCATAATAAGCGTGTATGCACCTGGAGAAGAGAGGAATGCAGAGGAGAGAGAGAGATTTTGGGAGATGTTAAGTGAATGTATAGGAGCCTTTGAACCAAGTGAGAGAGTAATTGTGGTAGGGGACTTGAATGCTAAAGTAGGAGAAACTTTTAGAGAGGGTGTGGTAGGTAAGTTTGGGGTGCCAGGTGTAAATGATAATGGGAGCCCTTTGATTGAACTTTGTATAGAAAGGGGTTTAGTTATAGGTAATACATATTTTAAGAAAAAGAGGATAAATAAGTATACACGATATGATGTAGGGCGAAATGACAGTAGTTTGTTGGATTATGTATTGGTAGATAAAAGACTGTTGAGTAGACTTCAGGATGTACATGTTTATAGAGGGGCCACAGATATATCAGATCACTTTCTAGTTGTAGCTACACTGAGAGTAAAAGGTAGATGGGATACAAGGAGAATAGAAGCATCAGGGAAGAGAGAGGTGAAGGTTTATAAACTAAAAGAGGAGGCAGTTAGGGTAAGATATAAACAGCTATTGGAGGATAGATGGGCTAATGAGAGCATAGGCAATGGGGTCGAAGAGGTATGGGGTAGGTTTAAAAATGTAGTGTTAGAGTGTTCAGCAGAAGTTTGTGGTTACAGGAAAGTGGGTGCAGGAGGGAAGAGGAGCGATTGGTGGAATGATGATGTAAAGAGAGTAGTAAGGGAGAAAAAGTTAGCATATGAGAAGTTTTTACAAAGTAGAAGTGATGCAAGGAGGGAAGAGTATATGGAGAAAAAGAGAGAAGTTAAGAGAGTGGTGAAGCAATGTAAAAAGAGAGCAAATGAGAGAGTGGGTGAGATATTATCAACAAATTTTGTTGAAAATAAGAAAAAGTTTTGGAGTGAGATTAACAAGTTAAGAAAGCCTAGAGAACAAATGGATTTGTCAGTTAAAAATAGGAGAGGAGAGTTATTAAATGGAGAGTTAGAGGTGTTGGGAAGATGGAAGGAATATTTTGAAGAATTGTTAAATGTTGATGAAGATAGGGAAGCTGTGATTTCGTGTATAGGGCAAGGAGGAATAACATCTTGTAGGAGTGAGGAAGAGCCAGTTGTGAGTGTGGGGGAAGTTCGTGAGGCAGTAGGTAAAATGAAAGGGGGTAAGGCAGCCGGGATTGATGGGATAAAGATAGAAATGTTAAAAGCAGGTGGGGATATAGTTTTGGAGTGGTTGGTGCAATTATTTAATAAATGTATGGAAGAGGGTAAGGTACCTAGGGATTGGCAGAGAGCATGCATAGTTCCTTTGTATAAAGGCAAAGGGGATAAAAGAGAGTGCAAAAATTATAGGGGGATAAGTCTGTTGAGTGTACCTGGTAAAGTGTATGGTAGAGTTATAATTGAAAGAATTAAGAGTAAGACGGAGAATAGGATAGCAGATGAACAAGGAGGCTTTAGGAAAGGTAGGGGGTGTGTGGACCAGGTGTTTACAGTGAAACATATAAGTGAACAGTATTTAGATAAGGCTAAAGAGGTCTTTGTGGCATTTATGGATTTGGAAAAGGCGTATGACAGGGTGGATAGGGGGGCAATGTGGCAGATGTTGCAAGTGTATGGTGTAGGAGGTAGGTTACTGAAAGCAGTGAAGAGTTTTTACGAGGATAGTGAGGCTCAAGTTAGAGTATGTAGGAAAGAGGGAAATTTTTTCCCAGTAAAAGTAGGCCTTAGACAAGGATGTGTGATGTCACCGTGGTTGTTTAATATATTTATAGATGGGGTTGTAAGAGAAGTAAATGCGAGGGTCATGGCAAGAGGCGTGGAGTTAAAAGATAAAGAATCACACACAAAGTGGGAGTTGTCACAGCTGCTCTTTGCTGATGACACTGTGCTCTTGGGAGATTCTGAAGAGAAGTTGCAGAGATTGGTGGATGAATTTGGTAGGGTGTGCAAAAGAAGAAAATTAAAGGTGAATACAGGAAAGAGTAAGGTTATGAGGATAACAAAAAGATTAGGTGATGAAAGATTGAATATCAGATTGGAGGGAGAGAGTATGGAGGAGGTGAACGTATTCAGATATTTGGGAGTGGACGTGTCAGCGGATGGGTCTATGAAAGATGAGGTGAATCATAGAATTGATGAGGGAAAAAGAGTGAGTGGTGCACTTAGGAGTCTGTGGAGACAAAGAACTTTGTCCTTGGAGGCAAAGAGGGGAATGTATGAGAGTATAGTTTTACCAACGCTCTTATATGGGTGTGAAGCGTGGGTGATGAATGTTGCAGCGAGGAGAAGGCTGGAGGCAGTGGAGATGTCATGTCTGAGGGCAATGTGTGGTGTGAATATAATGCAGAGAATTCGTAGTTTGGAAGTTAGGAGGAGGTGCGGGATTACCAAAACTGTTGTCCAGAGGGCTGAGGAAGGGTTGTTGAGGTGGTTCGGACATGTAGAGAGAATGGAGCGAAACAGAATGACTTCAAGAGTGTATCAGTCTGTAGTGGAAGGAAGGCGGGGTAGGGGTCGGCCTAGGAAGGGTTGGAGGGAGGGGGTAAAGGAGGTTTTGTGTGCGAGGGGCTTGGACTTCCAGCAGGCATGCGTGAGCGTGTTTGATAGGAGTGAATGGAGACAAATGGTTTTTAATACTTGACGTGCTGTTGGAGTGTGAGCAGGGTAACATTTATGAAGGGATTCAGGGAAACCGGCAGGCCGGACTTGAGTCCTGGAGATGGGAAGTACAGTGCCTGCACTCTGAAGGAGGGGTGTTAATGTTGCAGTTTAAAAACTGTAGTGTAAAGCACCCTTCTGGCAAGACAGTGATGGAGTGAATGATGGTGAAAGTTTTTCTTTTTCGGGCCACCCTGCCTTGGTGGGAATCGGCCGGTGTGATAATAAAAAAAAAAATATATACATATATATACATATATATATATATATATATATATATATATATATATATATATATATATATATAATATATATATATATATATATATATATATATATATATATATATATATATATATATATATATATCGGTATGACATAAACATTTTAATTTCAGTCAACGTGTGAAAGGTACGAACCCGTACCCTTCAGGTCGAAATCAGTATTGTGGTGCCTCAGTCCACTGCACCAAGGATTCCCTAACAAATTTAAGTGGAAAGTTTTCACCTGCGTATGCTAAGCCAGACTGGGAACGCTGCTGAAGTGTGCTTGAGTGAGAGTAATTTCATCTTACCTCACTACATCTTCACCAAGTGCCAGAACAATCAAGTTGTGATGGATATGTGGGTCAGCGGGTCACCAGCAGCAACAGCCTGATGAAGAATTAGACATATGTGCAACATCTGAGTATCATTATTTGTAGACTTTTCGCTAACCATTGGCTTTATCAATACAAGGACATAATGTGAAGAATTATATACAAAAGATGAGGTAATGAGTCCCTCAGCCTTGGAGTTGAAGACCACCGTAGTCTTGAAGGTACTGACGCACAATCATGGAGCCTGGTTCTTATATACTGGCGGCAGGTGTAGGATGTGCAGCAGTCAAAGGCATTATCACTGATAGGTAGTGTCTGACAAGTTGTACATGAATGGTATACAATACCGACAAGATGAAGAATTAGACATATCTGCAACATCTGGGTATCTTTATTTGTAGACGTTCCGCTAACCAGTGACTTTATCAATACAGACATTTTAATCTCATTCTAGATGCGAAGATTTCAACTGAAATAGCACAAAACCCTTCTCTGAGTAACTTATATCACGGTTGATGGTTTGAAGTCGATCCTTAAAGGCATGATTCACTTATCACATGGAAACCAGATTTGTTTAATAAAATTGGCAGATTGGGATTTAAATTGCCCACGAACACTACGAACTTTCTTTGAGAAAAGTGAACCGGTATTAAAAGTTTGAAGCCGATCAGAAGAGGTATTTTCAATATAGGTAACAGACAAAAGTACTTTATAGTTTTATGGTAAAATGGACACCTTTACAGCCCAATAAATCTCCAATCTATCCTTGAATATACACCTACACTGAAAGTTTGAAGCTGATCTGAAGAGGCATTTTCATATTACTGAAACGTAGTCCGTAAATGTCAAAAGAAATGACGGGTATTTGAACCGTGGTGCTTGCGTGTAGACAGTCGTCCATTATGACTTGAGTCTGTAAATACAGGTTTGTTGTACACATAGTGTTTTTTTTATTTACCAAGATGCTGTTGTTTTGAAGAAGTAGCTCTTCAAAACAACAGCTCCTGCGTACAGAAGCTCACTTAAATCCCCACATTAGTCAGTGCTGTTGTTTTTACTCGCTCTCAGAAATGTCTCCACCTCGACAATTGCAAGTGAGATAATTATAGGTGTTTGAGTGTGCTAGGTGATTGTCTGCCACAAGTATATATATATATATATATTATACATATATAATATATATATATATGATATATATAATATATTATATATAATATATATATATAATATATATATATATATTATATATAATATATATATACATTATATATATATATATATATATATAATATACATATACATATATATATTATATATATTATTATATATATATTTTTTTTTCAACAAGTCGGCCGTCTCCCACCGAGGCAGGGTGACCCAAAAAAGAAAGAAAATCCCCAAAAAGAAAATACTTTCATCATCATTCAACACTTTCACCACACACACACATTATCACTGTTTTTGCAGAGGTGCTCAGAATACAACAGTTTAGAAGCATATACATATAAAGATACACAACACATCCCTCCAAACTGCCAATATCCCAAACCCCTCCTTTAAAGTGCAGGCATTGTACTTCCCATTTCCAGGACTCAAGTCCGACTATATATATATATATATATATATATATATATATATATATATATATATATATATATATATATGTCGTGCCGAATATGTAAAACTGGTCAATTAGCAAGAACTCATTTAAAATTAAGTCCTTTCTAAAATTTTCTCTTATACATTTAAAGATATATTTTTTTCATTAATGATAATGTAAAAAAATTTAATTTTGCACTAAAAGAATCTTAGAAAACTTACCTAACCTTATTATAACAAGAACAATTTATTTTAGCCTAACCCAACTAAATATATTTTAGATTTGTTTACAGTAATTTAATACTAAACAAACACAGTGAAATATATTTTTTTCGTTAGGTTCAGAATGATTTTGGCGAAATTATTGCATACACAAATTTCCACTTGTCTTATATGGCAAGATGAGCGTTGCTATTTAAGCCAAGATCGCAAGTTCTGCCTATTCGGCACGACATATATATATATATATATATATATATATATATATATATATATATATATATAAACTGCACTGGCCGGGAATCGAACCCTTGATCCTGTAACACATCACACTCGTAACCCGTTATTTGCTAAGAACCACTTGTTCGTGGACACATTAATATGTTAACTACTTGTGTAACTGGTATCCCAGACGAGAGGAGAATGAAATTAGTCATTAGGTTGCCACAGCCACGTATGTGTCTGCATCAGGAGTGACATGTCCATTGCTACTGGGCACCTGATGTATGTGACATTGGTGGGTCAGTGGTTTAGGGCGTCTCGAAATTTTGACGGGCTACGAGGGTGGCGTGTTAAAGGATGGAGGGTTCGATTCCCAGTCAGTGCAGTTAGTTGTTTGCTAAGAACCACTTGTCACATATATCAGGTACCCAGTATCACTGGATATGTGTGTGTGTGTGTGTGTGTGTGTGTGTGTGTGTGTGTGTGTGTGTGTGTGTGTGTGTGTGTGTGTGTGTGTGTGTGTGTGTGTGTGTTTTACACATGCGCGCACGCACGCACAGTGTATTATACTAGTCACGACATCCATTATCATCCTCTCTCTCTTTGATGCAATGAAAGAGACATCAGGAAGTAAAGGTAAGAGCGGTGTAAGGGATGACCAGGTTGTGGAGAGGATACGTTCATGATATACAAAGCATTCAGGAGATTTACGTATAGTGGGTAGGCACGGGCTGTTTGAGATGCCAGGAGAGGTAGCGAGAGCCTCAAGATATACCTTTGATATACCTTGATGAATTCTGATGCTAGCCTGGTCAACCAGGCTGTTGCTGGCCCACAGCCCCACATATCCATCACAGCCTGGTTGATCTGGCACCTACTGGGAAAAGTGATTGAAGCAGACGCCTGCTCCTCCCAAGGGGTGTGCTTTCGTACTGGTAAAGGGTTTTTAATTTAAAGAATTGGAGCTACCCTGCCTTTCTTTGTATCAAATCCGATTACCTTCGCCATGCCCTGAATGACCTCTGTGAATTTAATGTCTTTTTTTTACATGATAATTATAATCCATACATAGATTCATGAGTAGGTATGAAAAACCCTAGCAGTCGATCGGAGGGTAAAAGTCGGGTCCCGGAAGGTGGAGCTCAAGGTGGCTCCTTGCTTGCTGAGGTGTGTTGGTGGCTCCTTGCTTGCTGAGGTGTGTTGGTGGCTCCTTGCTTGCTGAGGTGTGTTGGTGGCTCCTTGCTTGCTGAGGTGTGTTGGTGGCTCCTTGCTTGCTGAGGTGTGTTGGTGGCACATTGCTTGCTGAGGTGTGTTGGTGGCTCCTTGCTTGCTGAGGTGTGTTGGTGGCTTCTTGCTTGCTGAGGTGTGTTGGTGGCTTCTTGCTTGCTGAGGTGTGTTGGTGGCTCCTTGCTTGCTGAAGTGTGTTGGTGGCTCCTTGCTTGCTGAGGTGTGTTGCTGACTCCTTGCTTGCTGAGGTGTGTTGGTGGCTCCTTGCTTGCTGAGGTGTGTTGGTGGCTCCTTGCTTGCTGAGGTGTGTTGGTGGCTCCTTGCTTGCTGAGGTGTGTTGGTGGCTCCTTGCTTGCTGAGGTGTGTTAGTGGCTCCTTGCTTGCTGAGGTGTGTTGGTGGCTCCTTGCTTGCTGAGGTGTTTGGTGGCACCTTGCCTTCTGAGGTGTGTTGGTGGCTCCTTGCTTGCTGAGGTGTGTTGGTGGCTCCTTGCTTGATGAGGTGTTTGGTGGCACCTTGCCTTCTGAGGTGTGTTGGTGGCTCCTTGCTTGCTGAGGTGTGTTGGTGGCTCCTTGCTTGCTGAGGTGTGTTGGTGGCTCCTTGCCTTCTGAGGTGTGTTGGTGGCTCCTTGCCTTCTGAGGTGTGTTGGTGGCTTCTTGCTTGCTGAGGTGTGTTGGTGGCTCCTTGCTTGCTGAGGTGTGTTGGTGGCTCCTTGCTTGCTGAAGTGTGTTGGTGGCTCTTTGCTTGCTGAGGTATGTTGGTGGCTCCTTGCTTGCTGAGGTATGTTGGTGGCTCCTTGCTTGGTGAGGTGTGTTGGTGGCACCTTGCTTGGTGAGGTGTGTTGGTGGCTCCTTGCTTTCTGAGGTGTGTTGGTGGCTCCTTGCTTGGTGAGGTGTGTTGGTGGCACCTTGCTTGCTGAGGTATGTTGGTGGCTCCTTGCTTGGTGAGGTGTGTTGGTGGCACCTTGCTTGCTGAGGTATGTTGGTGGCTCCTTGCTTGGTGAGGTGTGTTGGTGGCACCTTGCTTGCTGAGGTATGTTGGTGGCTCCTTGCTTGGTGAGGTGTGTTGGTGGCACCTTGCTTGCTGAGGTATGTTGGTGGCTCCTTGCTTGGTGAGGTGTGTTGGTGGCACCTTGCTTGCTGAGGTATGTTGGTGGCTCCTTGCTTGGTGAGGTGTGTTGGTGGCACCTTGCTTGCTGAGGTATGTTGGTGGCTCCTTGCTTGCTGAGGTGTGTTGGTGGCTCCTTGCTTGCTGAGGTGTGTTGGTGGCACCTTGCTTGCTGAGGTATGTTGGTGGCTCCTTGCTTGCTGAGGTGTGTTGGTGGCACCTTGCTTGCTGAGGTATGTTGGTGGCTCCTTGCTTGCTGAGGTGTGTTGGTGGCTCCTTCCTTGGTGAGGTGTGTTGGTGGCTCCTTGCTTGCTGAGGTGTGTTGGTGGCTTCTTGCTTGCTGAGATATGTTGGTGGCTCCTTGCTTACTGAGGTATGTTAGTGGCTCCTTCCTTGGTGAGGTGTGTTGGTGGCTCCTTGCTTGCTGAGGTATGTTGGTGGCTCCTTGCTTGCTGAGGTGTGTTGGTGGCACCTTGCTTGCTGAGGTGTGTTGGTGGCACCTTGCTTACTGAGGTGTGTTGGTGACTCCTTGCTTGCTGAGATATGTTGATGGCTCCTTGCTTGCTGAGGTGTGTTGGTGGCTCCTTGCTTGCTGAGGTATGTTGGTGGCTCCTTGCTTGCTGAGATATGTTGGTGGCTCCTTGCTTGCTGAGGTGTGTTGGTGGCTCCTTGCTTGCTGAGGTATGTTGGTGGCTCCTTGCTTGCTGAGGTATGTTGGTGGCTCCTTGCTTGCTGAGATATGTTGGTGGCTCCTTGCTTGCTGAGATATGTTGGTGGCTCCTTGCTTGCTGAAGTGTGTTGGTGGCTCCTTGCTTGCTGAGGTGTGTTGCTGACTCCTTGCTTGCTGAGGTGTGTTGGTGGCTCCTTGCTTGCTGAGGTGTGTTGGTGGCTCCTTGCTTGCTGAGGTGTGTTGGTGGCTCCTTGCTTGCTGAGGTGTGTTGGTGGCTCCTTGCTTGCTGAGGTGTGTTGGTGGCTCCTTGCTTGCTGAGGTGTGTTGGTGGCTCCTTGCTTGCTGAGGTGTTTGGTGGCACCTTGCCTTCTGAGGTGTGTTGGTGGCTCCTTGCTTGCTGAGGTGTGTTGGTGGCTCCTTGCTTGATGAGGTGTTTGGTGGCACCTTGCCTTCTGAGGTGTGTTGGTGGCTCCTTGCTTGCTGAGGTGTGTTGGTGGCTCCTTGCTTGCTGAGGTGTGTTGGTGGCTCCTTGCCTTCTGAGGTGTGTTGGTGGCTCCTTGCCTTCTGAGGTGTGTTGGTGGCTTCTTGCTTGCTGAGGTGTGTTGGTGGCTCCTTGCTTGCTGAGGTGTGTTGGTGGCTCCTTGCTTGCTGAAGTGTGTTGGTGGCTCTTTGCTTGCTGAGGTATGTTGGTGGCTCCTTGCTTGCTGAGGTATGTTGGTGGCTCCTTGCTTGGTGAGGTGTGTTGGTGGCACCTTGCTTGCTGAGGTGTGTTGGTGGCTCCTTGCTTTCTGAGGTGTGTTGGTGGCTCCTTGCTTGGTGAGGTGTGTTGGTGGCACCTTGCTTGCTGAGGTATGTTGGTGGCTCCTTGCTTGGTGAGGTGTGTTGGTGGCACCTTGCTTGCTGAGGTATGTTGGTGGCTCCTTGCTTGGTGAGGTGTGTTGGTGGCACCTTGCTTGCTGAGGTATGTTGGTGGCTCCTTGCTTGGTGAGGTGTGTTGGTGGCACCTTGCTTGCTGAGGTATGTTGGTGGCTCCTTGCTTGGTGAGGTGTGTTGGTGGCACCTTGCTTGCTGAGGTATGTTGGTGGCTCCTTGCTTGGTGAGGTGTGTTGGTGGCACCTTGCTTGCTGAGGTATGTTGGTGGCTCCTTGCTTGCTGAGGTGTGTTGGTGGCTCCTTGCTTGCTGAGGTGTGTTGGTGGCACCTTGCTTGCTGAGGTATATTGGTGGCTCCTTGCTTGCTGAGGTGTGTTGGTGGCACCTTGCTTGCTGAGGTATGTTGGTGGCTCCTTGCTTGCTGAGATGTGTTGGTGGCTCCTTCCTTGGTGAGGTGTGTTGGTGGCTCCTTGCTTGCTGAGGTGTGTTGGTGGCTTCTTGCTTGCTGAGATATGTTGGTGGCTCCTTGCTTACTGAGGTATGTTAGTGGCTCCTTCCTTGGTGAGGTGTGTTGGTGGCTCCTTGCTTGCTGAGATATGTTGGTGGCTCCTTGCTTGCTGAGGTGTGTTGGTGGCACCTTGCTTACTGAGGTGTGTTGGTGGCACCTTGCTTACTGAGGTGTGTTGGTGGCTCCTTGCTTGGTGAGATATGTTGATGGCTCCTTCCTTTGTGAGATGTGTTGGTGGCTCCTTGCTTGCTGAGGTATGTTGGTGGCTCCTTGCTTGCTGAGATATGTTGGTGGCTCCTTGCTTGCTGAGGTGTGTTGGTGGCTCCTTGCTTGCTGAGGTATGTTGGTGGCTCCTTGCTTGCTGAGATATGTTGGTGGCTCCTTGCTTGCTGAGATATGTTGGTGGCTCCTTGCTTGTTGAGGTATGTTGGTGGCTCCTTGCTTGCTGAGATATGTCGGTGGCTCCTTGCTTGCTTAGGTGTGTTGGTGGCACCTTGCTTACTGAGGTGTGTTGGTGGCTCCTTGCTTGCTGAGATATGTTGGTGGCTCCTTGCTTGCTGAGGTGTGTTGGTGGCTTCTTGCTTGCTGAGGTGTGTTGGTGGCTTCTTGCTTGCTGAGATATGTTGGTGGCTCCTTGCTTACTGAGGTATGTTGGTGGCTCCTTCCTTGGTGAGGTGTGTTGGTGGCTCCTTCCTTGCTGAGGTATGTTGGTGGCTCCTTGCTTGCTGAGGTGTGTTGGTGGCTCCTTGCATGGTGAGGTGTGTTGGTGGCACCTTCCTTGCTGAGGTATGTTGGTGGCTCCTTGCTTGGTGAGGTGTGGTGGTGGTACCTTGCTTGCTGAGGTGTGTTAGTGGCTCCTTGCTTGCTGAGGTGTGTTGGTGGCACCTTGCTGGTGAGGTGTGTTGGTGGCACCTTGCTTGCTTAGGTGTGTTGGTGGCTTCTTGCTTGCTGAGGTGTGTTGGTGGCTTCTTGCTTGCTGAGATATGTTGGTGGCTCCTTGCTTACTGAGGTATGTTGGTGGCTCCTTCCTTGGTGAGGTGTGTTGGTGGCTCCTTGCTTGCTGAGGTATGTTGGTGGCTCCTTGCTTGCTGAGGTGTGTTGGTGGCTCCTTGCATGGTGAGGTGTGTTGGTGGCACCTTCCTTGCTGAGGTATGTTGGTGGCTCCTTGCTTGGTGAGGTGTGGTGGTGGTACCTTGCTTGCTGAGGTGTGTTAGTGGCTCCTTGCTTGCTGAGGTGTGTTGGTGGCACCTTGCTGGTGAGGTGTGTTGGTGGCACCTTGCTTACTTAGGTGTGTTGGTGGCACCTTGCTTGGTGAGGTGTGTTGGTGGCACCTTGCTTGCTTAGGTGTGTTGGTGGCACCTTGCTTGCTGAGGTGTGATGCCAGCCAGTTTCTGATCTATAAAGAATGTTCTGTGTTGACACCCACAAAATTCATCCCCTACACAACATTCTGGCACCATAACAGTGTGTGTGTGTGTTACCCACACCATCCATCCCCCCACACAACATTCTGGCACCATAACAGTGTGTGTGGGTGGGTGTTACCCACAGCATCCATCCCCCCACACAACATTCTGGCACCATAACAGTATAAGTGTGTGTTACCCACACAATCCACCCACACAACATTCTGGCACCATAACAGTGTGTGGGGGTGGGTGTTACCCACACCATCCATCCCCCCACACAACATTTTGGCACCATAACAGTGTGTGTGTGTGTTACCCACACCATCCACCCCCACACAATATTCTGGCACCATAACAGTGTGTGTGTGTGTTACCCACACCATCCACCCCCACACAACATTCTGGCTCCATAACAGTATAAGTGTGTGTTACTCACGCCATCCATCCCCCACACAACATTCTGGCACCATAACAGTATAAGTGTGTGTTACCCACACCATCCACCCCCACACAACATTCTGGCACCATAACAGTATAAGTGTGTGTTACTCACACCATCCATCCCCCACACAACATTCTGGCACTATACCAGTATAAGTGTGTGTTACCCACACCATCCATCCCCCACACAACATTCTGGCACCATAACAGTATAAGTGTGTGTTACCCACACCATCCATCCCCCACACAACATTCTGGCACCAACAATGTAGACGTTTAGATTCTTTCCTGTTTTTTCTCGACCGCTTGTTTGTCAGACCTTCCACGGCCGTGTTTTTTTTTATCATTTTCTTACAACTAAACATACGTTTTTTATAGGTTACGTAACCCATCCTAACGTAATCCAACTTAAAATATAGAAAATAGAATTTGAAAAGCTGGAAACGTTAAGTGGATGATATGGAATAAGGATAGTCGTGGTATTCTAGCCTTATGTTAGGTTAGGTAAGGTTTGTCAAGAAACAGGACAAGTGTTTCCTGACGCGGGTCTTAGTCATATGATGACCTGCCACTATAGCTTTTGGTCATCTGACCGAGACCTTCTGCTGGCCTAGCCTCATGTCAGCTCCTTCATTTCATCATGGCATTCCTTACATCAGTTTCTTAAAAAAAATACGAATGACATTTTCATCGTAAGTTAGGTAAAAATTTAAGTTGAACTGCAAAATTAGAGGATACGTCTGGCAAGGAGTTGACCAAGAAAATACAGCAGAGGTTCGTCTCCGAATGTTAATATTTAAAAAAAATCATAGTAAGAGTACAATAAAATTCAAAAGATTGGGTATTATGAGTGGGAAATAATGAATTTTTATTCAAAATATTTTAATTTTATTGGTAAACAGGAAATCCAACAAATCATCATCAGTTTCCATTAAAAGTTTATAGGTTATCAGGCTACTGTTGTCTGCAGCTCCTTATAGCTTCTTCACTTTTTGACAGACCACCAACACCTACAGCCTGGTTGAACAGTCAGCAAACAAGGAAGTTTGGCCCCAGGCCGGTCTGTGAGGGCAGAAACACCCCTCGAAACCGGTGACAGGTATGTCACGTGAATATGTGGATGTCTACTAGTATCTTGATCAACCCACGATCATCCCAGGTTGCCAAGCATCGTGGCTTGTGTTTGTCTAGGAATATCTTTATTTCCCTTCATGGGAAGGAATTTAAGTTTCCACCATCCTTCCTCACAGCAAACCTGATGACCTCCAAGAAAGAATAAGAAAGGCACAATACCGTGGCAGGAACAAAACAAATAAGACACACACACACAGGAGAATGAAACTTGTGAGGACGTTTCGGTCTGATTTGGAGCATTAACTAGTGACACAGGCGGTGTATGACAACAACGGAACCATTAACTACTGACACAGGCGGTGTATGACCACGACGGGACCATTAACTAGTGACAGGCGGTGTATGACCACGACGGGACCATTAAATAGTGATACAGGCGGTGTGTGACCATGATGGGACCATTAACTAGTGACACAGGCAGTGTATGACCACGACCGGACCATTAACTAGTGACACAAGCGGTGTATGACCACGACGGAACCATTAACTAGTGACACAGACGGTGTATGACCACGACGGGACCATTAACTAGTGACACAGGCGGTGTATGACAACAACGGGACCATTAACTAGTGACACAGGCGGTGTGTGACCATGACGGGACCATTAACTAGTGACACAGGCAGTGTATGACCACGACAGGACCATTAACTAGTGACACAGGCGGTGTATGACCACGACGGAACCATTAACTAGTGACAAAGACGGTGTATGACCACGACGGGACCATTAACTAGTGACACAGGCGGTGTATGACAACAACGGGACCATTAACTAGTGACACAGGCGGTGTGTGACCATGACGGGACCATTAACTAGTGACACAGGCGGTGTATGACCACGACGGGACCATTAACTAGTGACACAGGCGGTGTATGACCACGACGGGACCATTAACTAGCGATACAGGCGGTGTATGACCACGACGGGACCATTAACTAGCGATACAGGCGGTGTATGACCACGACGGGACCATTAACTAGTGACACAGGTGGTGTATGACCACGACGGGACCATTAACTAGCGATACAGGCGGTGTATGACCACGACGGGACCATTAACTAGTGACACAGGCGGTGTATGACAACAACGGGACCATTAACTAGTGACACAGGCGGTGTATGACCATGACGGGACCATTAACTAGTGACACAGGCGTTGTATGACCACGACGGGACCATTAACTAGCGATACAGGCGGTGTATGACCACGACGGGACCATTAACTAGTGACACAGGCGGTGTATGACAACAACGGGACCATTAACTAGTGACACAGGCGGTGTATGACAACAACGGGACCATTAACTAGTGACACAGGCAGTGTATGATCACGACAGGACCATTAACTAGTGACACAGGCGGTGTATGACCACGACGGGACCATTAACTAGTGACACAGGCGGTGTATGACCACGACGAGACCATTAACTAGCGATACAGGCGGTGTATGACCACGACGGGACCATTAACTAGTGACACAGGCGGTGTATGACCACGACGGGACCATTAACTAGTGACACAGGCGGTGTATGACCACAACGGGACCTTTAACTAGTGACACAGGCGGTGTATGACCACGACGGGACCATTAACTAGCGATACAGGCGGTGTATGACCACGACGGGACCATTAACTAGTGACACAGGCGGTGTATGACCACGACGGGACCATTAACTAGTGACACAGGCGGTGTATGACCACGACGGGACCATTAACTAGTGACACAGGCGGTGTATGACCACGACGGGACCATTAACTAGTGACACAGGCGGTGTATGACCACGACGGGACCATTAACTAGTGACACAGGCGGTGTATGACCACGACGGGACCATTAACTAGTGACACAGGCGGTGTATGACCACGACGGGACCATTAACTAGTGACACAGGCGGTGTATGACCACGACGGGACCATTAACTAGCGATACAGGCGGTGTATGACCACGACGGGACCATTAACTAGTGACACAGGCGGTGTATGACCACGACGGGACCATTAACTAGTGACACAGGCGGTGTATGACCACGACGGGACCATTAACTAGTGACACAGGCGGTGTATGACCATGACGGGGGGTAGCTGTTACCCTCTATATAATGCTGGTTTCTGGCAGACCAATCTTGTAGGGCTGTGGGGAGAGTCCATGGCGGTCACACTTGATGCCGAGGTTGCAAACGCAACCCAGATGTGCTGTTTGTTAAATTACTTTATAATAAACTTCGTGGCCCAGTTGGGCTCGGTATATACAAGGACTAATAATAATAATAATAATAATAATAATAATAATAATAATAATCTTTATTTCTACAAGTACATGGTACAACTGAAACCATACCTGACATCTGTGTAATACTATATAGAAAGTCCTATTTTATGCAGAGTATTTCGGGCAACTTAGATTAATTTTGTCCCCAGGATGCGACGCACATCAGTCGACTAACAACCAGGTACCTACTTACTGCTAGGTGAACAAAGACAACAGGCGTTTTTTTTTTTATATTTTATTAAAAAAGTACATCACAGCACATAAAAATAACAAAAAAAAACCTTACCTGTCAACAAATGTAAGAAGCTTTCCATGGCCATATAATACCACATACAAATGTAATAATTATACATCATGTAACAAATATTATCTAAGGAGAACACAAACAGTAACCAAAGTAAGGAGAGAATTGATACATACTGCCGTACTAACTACAGCATGGTCACAGGCCTGGTCACAGACCGGGCCGCGGGGGCGTTGACCCCCGGAACTCTCTCCAGGTAAACTCCAGGTAAACAGCAAAAGTAAAACCAGATATTCTGTACTATGACTGAACGTTATAAGGTACTAACTCAAAAGAGGACAGTATGTTACATACCGTAACCCTACAAACTAACCCCCCCCTTCCCCAGACAGAACCTCCCCCTATTTGAAAAATACAACATAAATCAGAACCGCAAGAGTGCACAATAAATTAAGTTAACCCTAACACAACAGGCGTTTTAAGGAAACACACCCAAATGTTTCCACCCTTCAAGGGGATCGAACCACGGACCTCAGTATGTGAGCTGAGTATGCTATTTATATCGTGTGTGTGTGTGTGTGTGTGTGTGTGTGTGTGTGTGTGTGTGTGTGTGTGTGTGTGTGTGTGTCAAAGAAAACTCTGGTACCTGCTCTAAGTAATAAAGTGTTGAGCGACAGGTTTGAACACACTGCGGTGTATCTAATGATGTTAATTAGGGAAAAACTCCCCTCCCCTGGTATAAGTATCTCCGGGTCTCTCCTACTTCCCACGCCTCCTCTCCCAGGCCATGATCACATATCAACCCTGCGTCCTCTGACGATAAACACACACTCACTCATTATACCTTGACTTATAACAAGAGTGCATTACGTCAACATGAAGTTTATATGTACTTTAAATTTTTGTAAAGACGTTGTACCTAAGGTTTCTAGCATTTTAAACACACACACACACACACACACACACACACACTAACTTTCTGACTCTCTCTGTAAACCAAATACATGAAGAGAAATTTTTAGGTGATCTCTTGACTGATATATATATATATATATATATATATATATATATATATATATATATATATATATATATATATATATATATATTATATATATATATATATATATTGCATCTGATCTCTGGCCGAAGGTTCGAAGGTTCGAGTCTTCTTCGGCCAGAGATCAGTGTTTGTGTATATTTCGCCTGCTCTTGCGAATTCCTTGCATTGTTAATATCTCTAGTAAGGCTGATGCATGCAGGGGATGAGATGAAAAGCTGTAAGCCTTCTCCCTCAAAGCTGGCTGCCTTGGATCAACGTGTAGCGCAAGCTGGACGCCAAGGTATTGTCCAGTGTGGGTAGATTGGTTTAGCACTGCGTACCATGTTCCAAGGTTCGTAGGTTCGAGTCTCCTTCAGCCAGAGATCAGTGTTTGTGTATATTTCGCCTGCTCTTGCGAATTCCTTGCATATATATATATATATATATATATATATATATATATATATATATATATATATATATATATATATATATATATATATAATTATTATTATTTTTAATTTTATATTATTTGTTTTTTTTGCAGGTAAGTAGAGAACCTTTTGTCATGAGGACAGGCCAGGTAAGTTGCAGGTGTGAGGCAGGTAAAGTGCATTTGTGAGGCAGACCAGGTTAGGTGATGGCAGGACAAACACCTGGGTTTCCTCAGGTGGAGGGGCGGGGTCAGGTGACGCTCCCTTTACCTAATTTGCTCTTATATGCAGCGGTGGTAAAGGTCAGTGATCAGGGCTTGACACATCCTCTAACCTGTCCTCTGCTTTGCATGTTAACCACCTCTTCTCCCACACTCCATCAGGCACTTTGCATATATTATGACGAATGTACCTCTCTTTCTGTGTGTGTATTGAGAGGAGCAGCTTATATATATATATATATATATATATATATATATATATATATATATATATATATATATATATATATACACACACACACACACACACACACACACACACACACACACACACACACACACACACACACACACACACACACACACACACACACACACACACACACACTTGGAGGGGTTTACACCTTAGAATTAATACATTTTTGAGTTTAATTCCTTTTGTTTTTTCTCTCTTTTTAACACACTGATCGTCTCCTACCGAGATATAAAAACCATTTACCTACATTCACTCTCGGTTTCTTGAAAGAAGTGGGCTGACATCACTGTTCAGATGACCCTCCGAACTGCAGCATCCTCACCCCTCCTCCTGGAGGTGTACAGGTGACTTGCATCCTTGATGATCCTCTTGTAACCGATAGTCTTTAAACTCGATACAACAGCCAACCATTAATCAGGCGTCATGCGAGTCCTCATGCATTTCTTTTTCATGTGCAACAACGGGTTTTCAGCCTTTTTTTTTACTGAGAGCAGTCATAGGTCATGCATCATGTATATGCAAGTCACTCCCGGGTCAATGTTATCATATTTACTTGCAGTAAGTAAGTACAGTACGTATATGAGTCTGTGTCCTTGACTTAAATATCATGAATGGAAGTTCACAAATCATTGAGCTGCTTGTGTGAAAACAAAGGCGGCTAGAATTACTAAACAAGCTTTGTTGTGACGCAGTTTAACTCTGTGTGGACCTTGATCACGCCGTGGCTTGATGAAGTTCTGCACACAGCGAAATATTTCACAAATAAATGTTTGTTCTGCAGCTTGTCTTTGGTGGAGACAGTGTCAAGCTACCAGCGGTTGGTAACAACAAACATGACTCCACTCAACACCTTGATTTATGTACAACGTTTCTCCAACATGTTTTTTTTTTTTCAAGTAATTGTTAAACTCCACTGTAGAGCGAAACATTGCACAAAGAAAAGTCTTGCCTGCTGTTGTGTCTTTGTTACCACTTGTGTTTCTTCTGTCATGGTCGTGTCTATGTTACCACTTGTGTTTCTTCTGTCATGGTCGTGTCTTTGTTACCACTTGTGTTTCTTCTGTCATGGTCGTGTCTTTGTTACCACTTGTGTTTCTTCTGTCATGGTCGTGTCTTTGTTACCACTTGTGTTTCTTCTGTCATGGTTGTGTCTATGTTACCACTGGTGTTTCTTCTGTCATGGTCGTGTCTTTGTTACCACTTGTGTTTCTTCTGTCATGGTCGTGTCTTTGTTACCACTTGTGTTTCTCTTTTCATTGTTTCGGAGGAAATATAGTATGCTTCTTCACCCACTGAGGGGCTTGTTCAAACTCAATATTGTTTTGGCCTTGGATGTAACCTCAGATACAGCCTCTAATTCCACACCCGTGGCAGATATCTACAGCACTCTGGCTATGAACCGCTTGTCTGGAGTGTAAAATCAACAAGGGCATGTAGAGTAACGTTTTCGTTGTGGCGGGTGTCACCACAACATCACCACCACATCACAGTGGTGGGGGTGTTCACATCACAGTGGTGGGTGTGTTCACATCACAGTGGTGGGTGTGTTCACATCCCGGTGGTGGGGGTGTTCACATCACAGTGGTGGGTGTGTTCACATCACAGTGGTGGGTGTGTTCACATCACGGTGGTGGGTGTGTTCACATCACAGTGGTGGGTGTGTTCACATCACAGTGGTGGGTGTGTTCACATCAGTGGTGGGTGTGTTCACAGTGGTGGGTGTGTTCACATCACAGTGGTGGGGTGTTCATATCGCAGTGGTGGGGGTGTTCACATCACAGTGGTGGGGGAGTTCACATCACAGTGGTGGGGGAGTTCACATCACAGTGGTGGGTGTGTTCACATCACAGTGGTGGGTGTGTTCACATCACAGTGGTGGGGTGTTCACATCACAGTGGTGGGGGCGTTCACATCACAGTAGGGGGGGTGTTCACATCACAGTGGTGGGGTGTTCACATCACAGTGGTGAGGGTGTTCACATCACAGTGGTGAGTGTGTTCACATCACAGTGGTGGGGGTGTTCACATCACAGTGGTGGGGGTGTTCACATCACAGTGGTGGGGGTGTTCACATCACAGTGGTGGGGGTGTTCACATCACAGTGGTGGGTGTGTTCACATCACAGTGGTGGGTGTGTTCACATCACAGTGGTGGGGGTGTTCACATCACAGTGGTGGGTGTGTTCGCATCACAGTGGTGTGTGTGTTCGCATCACAGTGGTGGTAGTGTTGCCATCACAGTGGTGGGTGTGTTCACATCAGTGGTGGGTGTGTTCACAGTGGTGGGTGTGTTCACATCACAGTGGTGGGGTGTTCATATCACAGTGGTGGGGGTGTTCACATCACAGTGGTGGGGGAGTTCACATCACAGTGGTGGGTGTGTTCACATCACAGTGGTGGGGTGTTCACATCACAGTGGTGGGGGCGTTCACATCACAGTAGTGGGGGCGTTCACATCACAGTGGTGGGGTGTTCACATCACAGTGGTGAGGGTGTTCACATCACAGTGGTGGGTGTGTTCACATCACAGTGGTGGGGGTGTTCACATCACAGTGGTGGGGGTGTTCACATCACAGTGGTGGGTGTGTTCACATCACAGTGGTGGGTGTGTTCACATCACAGTGGTGGGGGTGTTCACATCACAGTGGTGGGTGTGTTCGCATCACAGTGGTGGTAGTGTTCACATCACAGTTTTGGGTGTGTTCACATCACAGTGGTGGGGGTGTTCACACCACAGTGGTGGGGGTGTTCACATCACAGTGGTGGCGGGGTTGTAGTAATGAAATGGAAGAGCTCTCGAGGGCAGATTTATGATGGTAATATACCCGAGGCTTCATCCGTGCACTGAGTCTGGCTGAGTTCTCAGAAGAGTTGAATTCATCTACAGGTGACCTCACCCTCAGAGATCTGAATCTCACGTCTATGTGTCTTACCTACCAGACCTGGAGTTACTATTATTTGGGAATTACGATGACCAGGTTCTGGACAGTGTTGTCGCCAGCTGTTGCTGCTGTCGGTGCATTTTAATACACTCGCCTGACTGTTTATAGTGGTTGAGCTCCTTGCCCCGCCACCTAGACTCTCGCTCACTACATGTTATATTCTCTTAACGGTTACGTTATTTATTTGGATATGGGCAAGTACTGGTTTTCGGAGTTCCTGATGCGTGGAACAGTCTTCCGAGTAGGGTAATTGAACCCTGGGTAGCTTTAAAAAGAGATTGAACAAATATACGAGTTTGAGGGGCTGGGTTTAATTGGTGTCATGGGTACGGGAATAAATTCTTGGGTAGCCTTGGGAAGGACCACGCACAACTGTCCATCAATGATGCTTGTAAACCATACCCGTGACCAGTTTCCAGGGTTGTTTTATCAGGCCCCCCCCCACGCCAGAGCTTACATCCTCAACTAGGTACACGCCACAAGAACTTTAAAATCTCACGTGGTACTTTCTCTGGTGATGAGAAAGTGAAGGTGACCTGCCATCCTGTACTGAGGTAATGAACCTAACCTGTAATCCTCGTGCTGAGGCAGTGAGCATGACCTGCCATCCTCACGCTCTAGCAAATCATAATAAGTAACTGCTACCTCGCTTCCCCCCCCCCCCCCACACACACACACAAACTGCTACTGTTGAAGAAGGTTCATCGTTGCAGCCAAACTAAGTACATCTCTTCCGGATTTAAATCCCTTGAGCCATCGGGAGGCCTGGTCATGGACCGGGCCGCGGGGGCGTTGATCCCCGGAATAACCTCCAGGTAATAACAATTAATAATGGACATACTTTGGAAAGGAAACTTTTTCACCGGGACAACGTTTCGCTCTGCTATAGTTTTTTTTTTGAACCATGTATCACTTTGTATGTAAATGGTATACAATACTGACAAGGTGAAGAATTAGATACATGTGCAACATCTGGGTATCTTTATTTGTAGACGTTTCGCTAACCAGAGGCTTCATCAATACAATAAAGGACATAATGTGAAGAACTATGTACAAAAGATGAGGTAATCAGTCCCTCAGCCTTGGAGTTGGTGAAGAACAAGGCAGTCTTGAAGTTCCTTAAGACTACGGTGTTCTTCACCAGCTCCAAGGCTGAGGGACTGATTACCTCATCTTTTGTATATAGTTCTTCTGTTTTCTAATTATGTCCAAGAATTTGTATTGATAAAGCCACCGGATGGCGAAACGTTTACAATAAAGATAACCAGATGTTGCACAAGTGTCTTGTCTTTCATCTTGTCGGTATTGTATACCTGTCTTGCACAATATGAAAGTTTAGACACATGTGCAACATCTGGATATCTTTATTGTAGACGTTTCGCCATCCAGTGACTTTATCAATGCAGATTCTAGGACATAATTAGAAGACAGTAGAACTATATACTCCAAGGCTGAGGGACTAATTACCTCATCTTTTGTATATAGTTCTACTGTCTTCTAATTATGTCCTAGAATCTGTATTGATAAACTCACTGGATGGCGAAACGTCTACAATAAAGATATCCAGATGTTGCACATGTGTCTAAACTTTCACACACAAACCTGCAGACTCTAGAAACTCCACCTTCGTCGTGAGACTCAGATCTCTGAGGGTGAGGTCACCTGTAGATGAATTCAACACTTCTGAGAACTCAGCCAGACTCAGTGCACGGATGAAGCCCCGGGTATATTACCATCATAAATCTGCCCTCGAGAGCTCTTCCATTTCATTACTACAACCCCGCCACCACTGTGATGTGAACACCCCCACCACTGTGATGTGAACACACCCACCACTGATGTGAACACACCCACCACTGTGATGTGAACACCCCCACCACTGTGATGTGAACACCCCCACCACTGTGATGTGGTTAACGCTCTTGCTTCACACGGCGAGGGCCTGGGTTCGATTCCCAGCCAGAGTAGAAACATTGGACGTGTTTCTTTCCACCTGTTGTCTATGTTCCCCATCAGTAAAATGGGTACCTGGGTGTTAGTCGACTGGTGTGGGTCGCATCCTGGGACACTGACCTAAGGAGGCCTGGTCACAGACCGGGCCGCGGGGGCGTTGACACCCCCCCCCCCGGAACTCTCTCTCCAGGTAAACCACTGTGATGTGAACACCCCCACCACTGTGATGTGAACACCCCCACCACAAATCGCAGAACTAGAGAGTGTACAGAGATCCTTTACTGCACGTATAAGTTCTGTCAAGCACCTTAATTAACTACTGGGAACGCTTGGAAGCACTTGACTTGTACTCGTTGGAACGCAGGAGGGAGAGATATATCATAATCTACACTTGTAAAATCTTGGAAGGAATGGTCCCAAATCTGCACACAGATGTTGCACATGTGTCTAAACTTTCATACACAACCTGCAGACTCTAGAAACTCCACCTTCGTCGTGAGACTCAGATCTCTGAGGGTGAGGTCACCTGTAGATGAATTCAACACTTCTGAGAACTCAGCCAGACTCAGTGCACGGATGAAGCCCCGGGTATATTACCATCATAAATCTGCCCTCGAGAGCTCTTCCATTTCATTACTACAACCCCGCCACCACTGTGATGTGAACAGGCCCACCACTGTGATGTGAACACACCCACCACTGTGATGTGAACACCCCCACCACTGTGATGTGAACACACCCACCACTGTGATGTGAACACCCCCACCACCGTGATGTGAACACACCCACCACTGTGATGTGAACACACCCACCACTGTGATGTGAACACCCCCACCACTGTGATGTGAACGCCCCACCACTGATGTGAACACATCCACCACTGTGATGTGAACACACTCTCCACTGTGATGTGAACACCCCCACCACTGTGATGTGAACACCCCCACCACTGTGATGTGAACACACCCACCACTGTGATGTAAGCACTCCCACCACTGTGATGTGAACACCCCCACCACTGTGATGTGAGCACTCCCACCACTGTGATGTGAACACCCCCACTACTGTGATGTGAGCACTCCCACCACTGTGATGTGAACACCCCCACCACTGTAATGTAAGCACTCCCACCACTGTGATGTGAACACACCCACCACTGTGATGTGAACACACCCACCACTGTGATGTGAACACACCCACCACTGATGTGAGCACTCCCACCACTGTGATGTGAACACCCCTACCACTGTGATGTGAGCACTCCCACCACTCTGATGTGAACACATCCACCACTGTGATGTGAGCACTCCCACCACTGTGATGTGAACACACCCACCACTGTGATGTGAACACTCCCACCACTGTGATGTGAACACACCCACCACTGTGATGTGAACACACCCACCACTGTGATGTGAACACACCCACCACTGTGATGTGAACACCCCCACCACTGTGATGTGAGCACTCCCACGGGAGGCCTGGTCATGGACCGGGCCGCGGGGGCGTTGATCCCCGGAATAACCTCCAGGTAACCACTGTGATTTGAACACACCCACCACTGTGATGTGAGCACTCCCACCACTGTGATGTGAACACCCCCACCACTGTGATGTGAACACATCCATCACTATAATAAGGCTAAATTATACCACCTATCTAGGAGCAGCTTCAAAATGTTCGAAAATGGCTCCATTGCTAACCTGCCTCCTCAGTTACTCCTATAATTCCCATATGTGTTCTACCCTCTGATGTGACCTAGCCTGCTGCCAGCTACTCAAGATTCAAGACTTCAACTACCACAAGTTCGATGCAACAGTCCCTGCTATTCCTGTTCTCAAGTCTGCCCCACGGTCGCCTTAGCTGCTGGGTTAAGCCCTGGCTCATGTTTCTCTGACTAAGAACAATCCTCTCATCCCATTGGGATCTTACCTGAACTTGTTTGCTTTGCTTGATCTTCAGATAGTTCCTGACTATGGAACTGAACTTCTCCAGGCTGAGGGACTGACAACCTCAAATCTACGACTTCAAGGGTGATGGGTTGATTACATCGTCTTCACATCTCTACTGTTCCTGCCTACTTTCTGTATTCGACTGAAGAAGCCTACTGTGTAGGCGAAACGTTTCGGAATAAAGTTGCCTAACTGTTGCCTATGTGTCTTACCTACCAACCTGTCGGTATTGTATACCATCTTGATATTCAACTCCATGTCTGCTGGAGGGGAAATTTTTATTGTGTCGTAGCTGCTGCACACCTGTTTGATGCTATCCTCATTTCCTTATTGAAGTTTCTCAGCATGGCTCTTCAAGTGGGCTGCTTTCGTGTTGATGAAAAGTTTTGGATCTAAGGAAGTGGAGAGACTTTTCCCTTCCCCAACCAAACCTGATTCCCTTTTATTCCAAAGGCGCTGGTTGGACTCCTGGGTTGAGCGCTTCCCCGTGAAGTTAACAATCCCAGCTCAGATTGAAGCATTTCATTAACTAATGTACAAAATGGCTCCTGTTTGGCTGAGTATTACAGAAAAACAACCAGATTTTGTTCCAGCCTGCAACTTAATCTTGATTCTGAGGACATGTACATAACCTTCACGACTACGACAACTACTACTACAACTAACCCATCTCTTTGGGAGGGACCTACTTCCACTGGGGAATCCCGCCTTCCAGTGACTATGCCTTCGTCTGCTACACCTGACGCCAGGCTCCTTGCTTCTGCTTCAGAATCTCCACGACTACGGTGCTCTTCGCACCTACTCCAAGGTTGAGGGACTGATTACCTCATCTTCTGTACATAGTCCTTCTGTCTTCAAGTTATGTCCTAGAATTTGTATTGATAAAGCCACTGGATGGCGAAACGCCTGCAATAAAGATACCCAGATGTTACACATGTGTCTTAATTTCAACTTAATCATAGACATACGTCGGAGTACATGAGAAAGACAGAAAGTAGAGGACTTGGGAGTCCACACCGAGGCTGTCTGATGACAAATTGAAGGTTAAGACACGTGCAGCAGTTAGGTATCTTTATTGATGAAACGTTTCGCCTACACAGTAGGCTTCTTCAGTCAAATACGAAGGGAGCAGGTGTAGTTGTGAAGCAAAGATGATGTAATAAGTCCATCAACTTTGGAGAAAAAGTATTTGAGGTGGTCAGTCCCTCAGCTCCCTGGAGCTGGTGATGGGCCCTTGATCAAAGGAATTAGAGCTACCCTCTATTTCATCGGATCAATCTTGATTACCTCTCTTTGCCCCCAGTACTGAATATAATGACACCGATGATGCTCTAGTCTAGTGGGTTGTAGGTTGTAGGTCTACTTAAGATACTTAATAGGCTGGAGTTTACCTGGAGTTTACCTGGAGAGAGTTCCGGGGGTCAACGCCCCCGCGGCCCGGTCTGAGACCAGGCCTCCTGGTGGATCAGAGCCTGATCAACCAGGCTGTTGCTGCTGGCTGCACGCAAACCAACATACGAGCCACAGCCCGGCTGATCCGGAACTGACTTTAGGTGCTTGTCCAGTGCCAGCTTGAAGACTGCCAGGGGTCTGTTGGTAATCCCCCTTATGTGTGCTGGGAGGCAGTTGAACAGTCTCGGGCCCCTGACACTTATTGTATGGTCTCTTAACGTGCTAGTGACACCCCTGCTTTTCATTGGGGGGATGGTGCATCGTCTGCCAAGTCTTTTGCTTTCGTAGTGGGTGATTTTCGTGTGCAAGTTCGGTACTAGTCCCTCTAGGATTTTCCAGGTGTATATAATCATGTATCTCTCCCTCCTGCGTTCCAGGGAATACAGGTTTAGGAACCTCAAGCGCTCCCAATAATTGAGGTGTTTTATCTCCGTTATGCGCGCCGTGAAAGTTCTCTGTACATTTTCTAGGTCGGCAATTTCACCTGCCTTGAAAGGTGCTGTTAGTGTGCAGCAATATTCCAGCCTAGATAGAACAAGTGACCTGAAGAGTGTCATCATGGGCTTGGCCTCCCTAGTTTTGAAGGTTCTCATTATCCATCCTGTCATTTTTCTAGCAGATGCGATTGATACAGTGTTATGGTCCTTGAAGGTGAGATCCTCCGACATGATCACTCCCAGGTCTTTGACGTTGGTGTTTCGCTCTATTTTGTGGCCAGAATTTGTTTTGTACTCTGATGAAGATTTAATTTCCTCATGTTTACCATATCTGAGTAATTGAAATTTCTCATCGTTGAACTTCATATTGTTTTCTGCAGCCCACTGAAAGATTTGGTTGATGTCTGCCTGGAGCTTTGCAGTGTCTGCAATGGAAGACACTGTCATGCAGATTCGGGTGTCATCTGCAAAGGAAGACACGGTGCTGTGGCTGACATCCTTGTCTATGTCGGATATAAGGATGAGGAACAAGATGGGAGCGAGTACTGTGCCTTGTGGAACAGAGCTTTTCACCGTAGCTGCCTCGGACTTTACCAGTAAGTTAGCGAATAAGTGAGCAGGTTAGCGGATAAATGAGGAAGTTACCGAATGAATGAACAAGTTAGTGAATAAATGAAGTTAGTAAATATTTAAGCTAGTAAGGGAGAGAGTGCGTGGTTGTGTTGACAAGGGAGGGCGTTGTACTAGGGCAGACGCTGCACATATTGCCTGGGGTATTTTGGATGTGGCACGCGTCGTCGTGTCTTGGCCTCCATTCACGCACACGTCCATGGGTGCTCGCGCACGCATCCACGCACACTCTCCAAGTGCTCACATAAGCACACACATGCATAAAAACACAAACACGCCTGCAATAGGGAACAAATCCTATGAAGCCTAAACTAACTTGACCTTATACCTCTGTAAATGTCTAGACCAGGGACACTTAACCTTTTTACGATAACAGACTCCCAGTGGATTGCCCAATATGTCACTGTACCCCCCTTCACCAGACTGTCGAAATCATCACCAGTCCTATTAGGTACCAGTATGACCTCAAAAGATGCCAGTAGCTTGGTTTTATAATACATATGGATAGCTAAGAACAGAACATGCGAGAGTTCATTCTAATCTGACAGCAACTTTTTATTTAAATTGTTCAGAGATCGAGTTCCATACCCCCATTATTTGGTTTCCATTCCCCCATTATTTGATTCACATACCCCCATTATTTCGTTCCCATACTCCCATTATTTCGTTCCCATACTCCCATTATTTGTTTCCCATAACACCATTATTTGGTTCCCATACCATCATTATTTGGTTCCCATACCCCATTATTTGGTTCCCATACACCCATTATTTGGTTCCCATAACCCCATTATTTGGTTCCCATACTCCCAATGGGTATGGATACCCACGGTTAAGAACCTCTAGTCTAGATCATACCTGATCATACTCTATTTCCTGGGTGCTGTATGACCCCTACAATCTTACGTCTCTGTATTGTATTGATAAAGTCACTGGATGGCGAAACGTCTACAAAATGAAGATACACAGATGTTGTACATGTCTGATTCATCAGTTTGTCGGTTTTGTACACCATTGATCTATTACGTTGAAAATGAGAAGGGCTAAGACATCTTCAGTAAATTTAATTGATTTGTGTTACGTTGTAAAAGTCCATTATTGCATTAGCAGCAATAACTACTGAGCCAGAAGCATAACGAAGCCAAGTGATGAAATAAGATAAACACATGTGATGCCACCTTAATTCCACGCTCCTATATGTAAGCCTGAATATAAACCTTGGTAATAGATACCGGCAAATTGGTTTAACAAGACACGTGAGCAAACACTAGGACATATTAGAAAACGTTTTTGATCACGTGTCTTTTTAAACCAAGCCAGATTATTATTATTATAATCAAGGGGAAGCGCTAAACCCGTAGGATTATACAGCGCCCAGGGGGGGGGGGGATGTGGAAGGCATTCAGGCTTAATTCGGGGAACTGGAGCACAGATCCAATTCCCTAAATCAAGAGCCCCTCACCAACATCAAGGAACCTTCCCTGAGGGGAAACCAAGCCAGAGAGAGTCACCGTCTCTGAGGCAGCAGCGTTAAGTAAGTTTATTCAGGTATACACAAATACAGTTACATAGAATTATCGTACATAGCGACTCAAACCTTGAAGCTAATTTTCTTAAAAAGCTAATTAAATTTGGTATTTTCCCATTGCTCATTTTCAGTGCCTCATTATTTATGTTTTTAAATTCTAAAATTTATAGTGTGCCTAGCCTGTCTGTTTCATATGCCTCCTGCAAGGGGAGTTAATGGCCTACGGCTTGTTTTCGAGATCGCCCACCAGAGGGCCGCCTCACAAGCGGCCTCCCGAGTAGACAACATCTGCTTTCCTCCTGAAACATATTTTCTTATAAGTTTTCACAAATTTTCCATACATCACCGGTACACCCCACCTTTACGTGTGTAAGGACGCACAAAGGTGGGGTAGCCGATGATGGTGTGCTGGGCCAAGGCAGCAGCGATCGTTGGGCTGACAACTCCCACACCTCACCCACGTCACCAGCATCAGCTGTCTCGCAGCTTCCACAGCTAACATAATCGTACGTGTGATGACTACAACTGGGCCAAGCACTGGGTAGGTCTAACGGGTGTTAGACCTAGCATTAGGTAGGCCTAGCATTGATTATGCCTAACATGAAATTATAACATTTGATTGGCCTAGCATTGGGTAGGTCTGTCCCTGGGTAGGCCTAGCACTGGTTAGGTCTAGCACTGGTCAGGAATCAGCCACTGGAGTTTACCTGGAGAGAGTTTCGGGGGTCAACGCCCCCGCGGCCCGGTCTGTGACCAGGCCTCCTGGTGGATCAGCGCCTGATCAACCAGGCTGTTGCTGCTGGCTGCACGCAAACCAACGTACGAGCCACAGCCCGGCTGATCAGGAACTGACTTTAGGTGCTTGTCCAGTGCCAGCTTGAAGACTGCCAGGGGTCTGTTGGTAATCCCCCTTATGTGTGCTGGGAGGCAGTTGAACAGTCTCGGGCCCCTGACACTTATTGTATGGTCTCTTAACGTGCTAGTGACACCCCTGCTTTTCATTGGGGGGATGGTGCATCGTCTGCCAAGTCTTTTGCTTTCGTAGTGAGTGATTTTCGTGTGCAAGTTCGGTACTAGTCCCTCTAGGATTTTCCAGGTGTATATAATCATGTATCTCTCCCTCCTGCGTTCCAGGGAACACAGGTTTAGAAACCTCAAGCGCTCCCAGTAATTGAGGTGTTTTATCTCCGTTATGCGCGCCGTGAAAGTTCTCTGTACATTTTCTAGGTGACTTTCTTGAGACCAACACAAATATTTCTTGAAGCTCGCTATTTCGTCTGGTGTACTCTTGAATGTGGCAGCTAAATTGGGGTTTGGCTGGTTATATTTAGTGCTGGTTGAGCTCTAAGACGCCAGGGTTCGCCAAGGAACACCAACACTATGATTATTGATGCCTTCCTTATTCTCTGCTTACCCGTGTTTTTATGGGTGTCGACGGCTGGCTTCTGGCCCGCCTCTGCCTCGACCACCTGTATTACAGATTTCTGGTGGTTTCTTGGGCTCTTGTCATACCTGCTCTTCTCATTCATTTTATTTCACATACTCTCATACCTGCTCTCATTCTCATTCATTTTAATTCACATAATCTGTTATACCTACTCTCTTCCTCATTCATTTCGCTTCGTATGCTCTATCGTACCTACTGTACTTAATTATTCATTACACTCTACCGTCACCATCACTTTTTTTTTAAAAAGTGTTTTCTAGCGTGCCTGTGACTCGTCTGGTTTTAGTTTTTATCCCAGTTCTGTTGTTCGTGGTCCTTATATTTCAGTATTTTCCTGCTTGTGCAATAAGTTCCTCAAAGTATATTATATGTCGTGATCACGTCTTCCCTTGTGTGTGTGTGTGTGTGTTTGCATTAATGTGAGTGAAACTTGTGTGTGGAGTTTTTATTATTTAGTAAAACTGTATTCATCAGTATACAAATAACTCGCACATAGGAAAGAGGAGCTTGCGACAACGTTTCGGTCCGACTTGGACAATTTACAGTCACACTCATCAGCAATGTGCTGCTTCCCTGTTCTGCATGATAGTTATGCAGTGGGAACAAAAGTTAGTTATGTTTCCTGTGTTGTATTCCATCACATAGGCTAGGTCACATACGTACATAGGGTTGAAATCTGTCCCGGGAGAACTTCAGTAGGTCAGTGCAGATATCCTCAAGTATTCCATTAAAGGTTCAGTAGTTATAGGAACATCATAGTTTTCATTCTAGCAGAGGTCGAGTTATTATTACTTGGGAACTGACATCTTTGAGGAGGATCCACCTCATACACAGGAGACGACAAACGTGTGTGGGGGGAGCAACAAAAGTGTGGGGGGGAGCTCCAAACGTGTGGGGGCGCATCAAACCTGTGTTGGGAAGCAATAAACCTGTGTGGGGAGCAACAGACGTGTGGGGGGAGCTACAAACGTGTGGGGGAGCATCAAACCTGTGTTGGGAAGCAATAAACCTGTGTGGGGAGCAACAGACGTGTGGGGGGGAGCTACAAACGTGTGGGGGAGCATCAAACCTGTGTTGGGAAGCAATAAACCTGTAGGGGAGCAACAGACGTGTGGGGGGAGCATCAAACCTGTGTTGGGGAGCAACAAACGTGTGGGAGGTTGAGCTACAAACGTGTGGGGGGAGCATCAAACCTGTGTTGGAGGAGCAACAAACGTGTGTGGGAGGTTGAGCTACAAACGTGTGGGGGAGCATCAAACCTGTGTTGGGGGAGCAACAAACTTGTGGGAGGTTGAACTACAAACGTGTGGGGGAGCATCAAACCTGTGTTGGAGGAGCAACAAACTTGTGTGGGAGGTTGAGCTACAAACGTGTGGAGGGAGCATCAAACCTGTGTTGGAGGAGCAACAAACGTGTGTGGGAGGTTGAGCTACAAACGTGTGTGGGAGCATCAAACCTGTGTTGGAGGAGCAACAAACGTGTGTGGGAGGTTGAGCTACAAACGTGTGGGGGAGCATCAAACCTGTGTTGGGGGAGCAACAAACTTGTGGGAGGTTGAGCTACAAACGTGTGGGGGAGCATCAAACCTGTGTTGGGGGAGCAACAAACTTGTGGGAGGTTGAGCTACAAACGTGTGGGGGAGCATCAAACCTGTGTTGGGGGAGCAACAAACTTGTGGGAGGTTGAGCTACAAACGTGTGGGGGAGCATCAAACCTGTGTTGGAGGAGCAACAAACTTGTGGGAGGTTGAGCTACAAACATGTGGAGGGAGCATCAAACCTGTGTTGGAGGAGCAACAAACGTGTGCGGGAGGTTGAGCTACAAACGTGTGGGGGAGCATCAAACCTGTGTTGGGGGAGCAACAAACTTGTGGGAGGTTGAGCTACAAACATGTGGAGGGAGCATCAAACCTGTGTTGGAGGAGCAACAAACGTGTGCGGGAGGTTGAGCTACAAACGTGTGGGGGAGCATCAAACCTGTGTTGGGGGAGCAACAAACTTGTGGGAGGTTGAGCTACAAACGTGTAGGGGGAGCATCAAACCTGTGTTGGAGGAGCAACAAACGTGTGTGGGAGGGGGGGGGTAATGCGAGGGAACATCCTTTCCTGTCTACACCTAGTCGTTTTCCTGTGCAATTTCAGCTTCATTATCTGAATGTTCTCTGCAAATAGTTTTTGATTTAGACTAGCGAGGTTACGTAAGTTTACCCACAAGCAGATTAAATAAACGACCTTGATATATTTAGCAGTGGTGTATCTGGCCATCTCAGGCAACGTTCAGATCAGCAGGCATATCACGTGTAGTGTGAGGATAGGTCGAGGGATGTTAGATGAAAGCGAGATAGTGTTGAAAACATGTTCCTCTGACACAGATACCTGATGATCATCTCTGCAAGAATTCACCAAAGCTTTTCCTTGGATTTTAGTAAATATGTTGTGAAAAGTAACACTGAAAGAATTATAGAAATCTTTTTTAACAAAGCGGTTGGACAGTGGTACACAGGAAGAGGGACACTTTAATATACACTTTAATATGCACTTAATATACACTTAAATATAATAAGCAATAATCGCGAACAAGCGATACAAGATGCAAAACAACCACAGGGGGAGTTGAATGATAGCTCTAGGCTTTTCATGTTGCAGTCAACACATCAGGAGCTTGCAGTGTTGCAGAAATGAGTAGGAAATAAAAGCATTTTCGTTCAGGGGAACGATTTTTGCTCTAGAGAGGTAAGAGACACTATGTGCCCCAGGCATACCAGTGCCCAGTGCCCCAGGCATACCAGTGCCCAGTGCAGCTTTCACTGTGGTACTTGTGCACCATATAATAAATGAAAAGGGGTGGAGGGGTAAGCCAGTGGAAAGCCTCGGTCAGATGACCATAAGCTCCAGCTGTGGGTCATCATAGACCCGCGTCGGGAAACACTTGTCCTGTAATAATGTTGATAGAATTACCGGCAATATATTAGGTAAAAGCATACAAATGCAACTAATGTGACATTTTATTGTGGCAACGTTTCGCTCCAGGAGCTTTGTTAAGCCGAAACGGCTTGATATTAATCGCACTTGTGTCCTTTTACCAAACAACACTTGTCCTGTTTCCTGGCAAACCTTGCCTACCCCTACCCCCCCTACCTGGAGTCTATTTGGAGGTTGTCCCGGGGGTCAACGCCTCCGCGGCCCAGTCCTTGACCAGGCCTCCCAGTGGATCGGGGTGTGATCAATCAGGCTGTTACTGCTGGCCGCATCTGGTACGCTGAGAAGGACGAGTGTGCAGCCTGGTGGAGCCACAGTTGCTGAGCTTCATTAATCTGGTCACGGTGTGGATCTTATGTCTCGTGATTATGTTGCAAACACGTGAAAGTGCCTCAACTGGCTACGAAAGTGAGCTTTACGGTGGCTACTCTGGCGTACTGTAACAACTGCACAGTCATATTGTATTGTGACAATGTTTTACTTTATGTGCTGTATAGTCCTTGTGGCTTAGCGCTTCTTTTTGATAATAATAATAATAATAATTTACTTTATGTAGAATTTATCTTAGCTAAACCTTGTCACAATAATAGGTTACTGTACGCCTGTGTCTTTGTGCACAATGGTTGCTGATGGGTCGCCACCTCTGGTCAGGGTTACATCCTTGTCACGTGTGTGTGTTTAAAAGATACATTATGCTGTTTATGACATTTTATTGAGAAGGCATTTCGTCCACCAGGGACTTGATAAAGCGTTGATAAAGTCCCTGGTGGGCAAAGCGTCTTCTCAATAAGATGTCATAAACTGCAAAGTGTATCTTGCTGCTGATAAGACCTTGCACGAGGACCCCTCTTCAGCGATCCTCGTTCCCTTGTCTGACCAGTCTGTATGGTTCGTATAGTAGGTAGGTCAACCTAGGTGCCATATCCTCGCCTTAAAAATTCGAGTTTCCTCCTGGGTAGCTTCAAGAAGACATTGAATAAATATAAGAATGAGAAGAGCTGGGGTATGAAACAAATTCTTGAGGTTTTGAAGCAAATTTGTGGGTAGCTTTGTGAAAAGGTTGAACAAGTGAGTGGGTAGATGGAAATAGTTGGTTTTGAGAAGGATCTGCCTTGTATGGGCCAGTAGGCCTGCTGCAGTGTCCTTCCATTCCTATGTACGTATGTTTTAAAACAATAAGAGGCCTGTAGTTACTGTTCTTTGTACGTAATATAATTATATCTGACAAAGTTGTAATAAGCTAATCAATTGTTGAACAAAATATATTAGAATCATGTTCTATAAAATATAGTATTGATTACAATTTAAATTTAAGTCCAGGGTTATATAAATTAGATTTCGTTTATAATACGTAAGATTTGTGAAGATTATAAACTGTGTTGACAAATTCCCCTCTGTCCTGAAATATGACTTGAAATGTTAGGTTTTACCTGACACGTGACCTCACTAAAAACTTTATACCTGGAGTATACCTGGAGAGGGTTCCAGGGGTCAGTGCCCCCGCGGCCCGGTCTGTGTATCTCCCACGTTCAGTAAGGTGATGTATCTCCCACGTTCAGTCAGTAAGGTGATGTATCTCCCACGTTCAGTCAGTAAGGTGATGTATCTCCCACGTTCAGTAAGGTGATGTATCTCCCACGTTCAGTAAGATGATATATCTCCCACGTTCAGTAAGGTGATATATCTCCCACGTTCAGTATGATGATGTATCTCCCACGTTCAGTAAGGTGATGTATCTCCCACGGAAACGTTTTCTAATAAATATATACTAGTGTTTGGTTACTTGTTTTTCTAAACCAACTTGTACGTATCTATTACCAAGGTTTATACCATCCTGTGAAGTACCTGTGATGGGTTTCGAGAGTTATTCTCCCATGGCAGCCCGGCCTAAGGCCAGACTTTCTTGCTGTTTGCCATGCCAGGTAGTCTTGGCTTTCGCGAAGGGGTTATTTTAGTGTGTAGATTTGGAGCCAGTGCCTCTAGCATTTCCTGTTGTAACCTATGATGTATGCTCCTGGCATGTGTTGCGGCTACTAGAATGAGACTAAAAATAGGTCAGATCAGGTGAAGCTGGGGTGTAGCTTTAGTAGCCAAAGCTTCCTAGCTTGACCTCTTGCATCAAGTGAAGCTGGGGTGTAGCTTTACTAGCCAAAGCTTCCTATCTTTGGCATCTTGTGAAGCTGGGATGTAGCTTTACTAGCCAAAGCTTCCTAGCTTGACCTCTTGGATCAAGTGAAGCTGGGATGTAGCTTTACTAGCCAAAGCTTCCTAGCTTGACCTCTTGCATCAAGTGAAGCTGGGATGTAGCTTTACTAGCCAAAGCTTCCTAGCTTTACTCGCCAAAGCTTTGTAATTTTACCTCTTGCATCAAGTGAAGCTGGAGTGTAGCTTTACTAGCCAAAGCTTCCTATCTTCACCTTTAAGCATTCCCAAAACATTACAGGTAGGTACAGTGTACTAAGGATGTTAGCATATACCTCTCAAGGGGGTGAAGAGCTCTTGATCCAGAGAATTAAAAGTTTCCTTGGATCAAACTTGATTGCCTCCCATTGCCAAGGCGCTGTTTGACCCCTTCGGGTTTATGCGTGTTGGTGAGGGAGCCGGGTTTGGGAGCGTGTTGGGAGATACGGTGAGGGAGAGAGAGGGGGTGTTCGAGAGAGAGGGGGAGGTTGTGCGTGGTGGCCACATAAGGCATGGTGCGGGTGCCAGTGTTGGGGATGCCAGACACACTTGGCACTCGGCCCTTCCCTAGCCCCCCTCCCTTCTCTCCTCCCCTCCCCCACTTTTTGACGCTGCCATCTTATTCCTATTCCCCCACCTCTTCCCTCTAGCCCCCACCCCATCTAGCCCCCACCCCATCTAGCCCCCTGCCTTTCAAGTCTCCACAAAGCTGGCAGTCACTGCTGGTGTTATTGCTTGCACTCTCACAGTTCTTCCTCGCTAATGTCGCTTTTATCACCTGCCATCCTCTTCTCTTGCTCGCTTCCCCTTCACATCTTCTTGCTTACTCTCCTCTTACCAGTTGGTGTGAGGCGTGGGGGGGGGGGAGATAAAGTGGGAGCATAGTGGAATGAGAGGGAATGAGGTTTTTGTGCTGGGAGTATAGAGTGGGGGTGGAGTGTGTTGGAGTGGAGTGTGTTGGAGGGGTTTATGTTGGAGTGGATTGTGCTTGAGTGAACTGTGCTTGAGTGGACCGTGCTTGAGTGGACTGCTTGAGCGGACTGTGCTTTAGTGGGCTGCTTGAGCGGACTGTGCTTTAGTGGGCTGCTTGAGCGGACTGTGCTTGAGTGGACTGCTTGAGCGGACTGTGCTTTAGTGGGCTGCTTGAGCGGACTGTGCTTGAGTGGGCTGCTTGAGCGGACTGTGCTTGAGTGGGCTGCTTGAGCGGACTGTGCTTGAGTGGGCTGCTTGAGCGGACTGTGCTTGAGTGGGCTGCTTGAGCGGACTGTGCTTGAGTGGGCTGCTTGAGCGGACTGTGCTTGAGTGGGCTGCTTGAGCGGACTGTGCTTGAGTGGGCTGCTTGAGCGGACTGTGCTTGAGTGGGCTGCTTGAGCGGACTGTGCTTGAGTGGGCTGCTTGAGCGGACTGTGCTTGAGTGGGCTGCTTGAGCGGACTGTGCTTGAGTGGGCTGCTTGAGCGGACTGTGCTTGAGTGGGCTGCTTGAGCGGACTGTGCTTGAGTGGGCTGCTTGAGCGGACTGTGCTTGAGTAGGCTGCTTGAGTGGAGTTGTAACACAGGAATGAAAGAAAACTAGTTAACACACTCGTCACACTGTAAAACCTTCACACAAACTCCTCGTGTTAATGTTGACAGTGATGATGGTGGTGGTGGTGGTGATGGTGGTGGTGATGGTGGTGGTGGTGATGGTGGTGATGGTGGCGGTGGTGATGGTGATGGCGGTGATGGTGGTGATGGTGGTGGTGGTGGTGGTGATGGTGGTGGTGGTGCTGGTGATGGTGGTGGTGCTGGTGGTGGTGGTGATGGTGGTGGTGATGGTGATGGTGCTGGTGGTGGTGGTGGTGGTGATGGTGGTGATGGTGGTGGTGGTGATGGTGGTGGTGGTGCTGGTGATGGTGGTGGTGATGGTGGTGGTGGTGATGGTGGTGATGGTGGTGGTGGTGATGGTGGTGATGGTGGTGGTGGTGATGGTGGTGGTGGTGATGGTGATGGCGGTGATGGTGGTGGTGATGGTGATGATGGTGGTGATGGTGGTGATGGTGATGGTGGTGATGGTGATGGCGGTGATGGTGGTGATGGCGGTGATGGTGATGGTGGTGGTGATGGTGATGGTGGTGATGGTGATGGTGGTGATGGTGATGGTGATGGCGGTGATGGTGGTGATGGTGGTGATGGCGGTGATGGTGATGGCAAGAAGTAATGATATAGCAGGAGAAGACAGGAGACGGAGAGCCTGTGCAAAACATGGGCGCGCGCGCACACGCTCCTGAGTACCAGAACTTCTTCTCTTTAAGGATGTTGGTCACTTGTGTGGTTCATCTGCCCTGACTTACCTGCGCTGCCGCCGCCGCCGCCTCCCCTTCCTCCTGAACCGTGTGATGGCAGCCTTGTTATACCTAATTATGTGGTGGTAGCTTTGTTAACCTGAATGATGTCATAGAGGTGTGGAAGCAGGCTGATAACTGCCATGGGAACACTCGTAATTATGCTCTCTCTCAGCATGAAATAACTTGACGCCTCACTGACCTCAGTTGTTACATGCAAATGTCTTACTGACGACACTGGTGAGGAAGAGGCACACAAGGTTACAGAAGAAACTTTTATTGGGGCAACGTTTCGCCCTGTGTGGAGCTTTATCGAGTCATACTTGATAAACGAACGTAGCAGTGCCAGGTTAGGTTAGGTTCGTCAGGAAACAGGACAAGTGTTTCCTGACGCGGGCCTCAAATGATGACCCGCCATTAGAGTTTTTGGTCATCTGACCGAGGCCTTCCGCTGGCTTACCGGTCTACCCCTTTAAAAATTATGGTCTTAGTTATAATCAATACCAGCTTGTTCTGCAGCGTTTTTCTTCTTTGTGGACGCAGTCCAGTGTGATCACAGAAACTCAGCTCGTGGAGAATGTTCGTGTTACTGTAACCTGGTGTTTTGATTTTTGTCTGGATGATCTTTCAGTAAAAGACTGGAAGTCACAATACAAGATTTGTTTTTATTTAAGAACACTGTGTATTGAAATGAGAGTCATAGAGAGGAAGAGCTTCAGGTCAGTATTCATGTCGACATACGTTAGCCGTGATGACACGGACTAATACTGTCAGGTCTAGCGTATATTGACATTTAACGTACAGTAGATGGCATGTCAAAAAAGATATTAAAACAGGCGTTCCATAACATTCGTCGTGTACACTTGTGTGAGAACCTTTGTAGTCAACATATTCAACTTTGTTTTTTGTAATTTGCTGGTAAACCTTCATACTCCATGGGCTGTGTCTGCTTTTCTTAACACCCTGTCTTATTACACGGACTTTTGAACCACCCTGTCACTGCTTTGCTATGAATTTTAAATATAAACATGTAAATGAATACTGAGTCGTCCCGTTACTAGGTATCTCTCTTGGCTCACATACTGAGGGCCCGTGGCTTGATTCCCGGCACGGATGGAAACGTTGGGCATTATTCCCGTTCTTCACGGTACTTCTCTCTAACAAAAAAAATGAAGGACAAACTGCAAATCATCCATAATAAAATGGTGATATTCATCATGGGTCTGGGACCAAGAGACCATGTAGGCCAGGATGAATTACAACAACTGGATGTACTGAATGTTGAAGACAGAGTAAAGCAACTGAAGTTAAATCATGTTTATAAAATTGCTCACAGTGTTTCCTTACACTGGGCGCTAGTTGAATGTTGTGGGTGGCATCCTGGGGAGGGAAGTATACCTTAGGGCTGGGTTTTGAAATAAGCTGAGGTAGGTTAATACCTCTTAGCCTGTAAGTTCAACTGAATTTACAAACTGAGGAACTGACAGCCTCAAATACTTTCTCTGCAAGGTTGATGGACTGATTACATCATCTTTATTTCACTATATACCTGCTGTCTTTGTATTTGACTGAAGAAGCCTACTGTGTAGGCGAAACGTTTCATCAGTAAAGATACCCAACTGTTGCACATGTGTCTTAATCTTCAACTTGTCGGTATTTTCTATCATTTTCAACATAACTGCTCAGTTGCCTGCGTCACTCTCTGAACGATACTGTTTTACGTATTAATTTTAATATTTATTTTACGATAAAATACCTTAAATTGATCATATTTACTTTAGGTTAGGTTACTATAAATTTGATAAATTAGACACATGTGCAAGATGGGTATCTTTAATGAGGAAACGTTTCGCCACACAGTGGTTTCATCAGTCCATACAAAGGAAAATGGTGAAGAACAGGATGAGTTCGAGGTAATCAGTCCCTCAGCCTTGAGTCGATGTGGTCAGTCCGTCAATCTTGAAAAGAATACAGCATATGTACGAAGAAGTGGCTTGTATACTGTAGGCAGGTGAGGTGCATTTGACGAATGTGGAAGTAGGTCATGCCCAAGGGTTAGGCAAGTTGAAGAATTCCCTGTATTAAGATCCCAAGATGTTGCTGTGGGGCTGCGAGGGTGGAATAGCCTTCGACAGCGGTCACAGGTGCGTTGTAAATCATACAACTCCACTCAGGAGCCTCGACAACGGTCACAGGTGCGTTGTAAATCATACATCTCCACTCAAGAGCTTCGACAACGGTCACAGGTGCGTTGTAAATCATACATCTCCACTCAAGAGCTTCGACAACGGTCACAGGTGCATTGTAAATCATACATCTCTACTCAGGAGCCTCGACAACGGTCACAGGTGCGTTGTAAATCATACATCTCCACTCAAGAGGCTCGACAACGGTCACAGGTGCGTTGTAAATCATACATCTCCACTCAAGAGCCTCGACAACGGTCACAGGTGCGTTGTAAATCATACATCTCCACTCAAGAGCTTCGACAACGGTCACAGGTGCGTTGTAAATCATACATCTCCACTCAAGAGCCTCGATAACGGTCACAGGTGCATTGTAAATCATACATCTCCACTCAAGACCCTCGACAACGGCCAAAGGTGCGTTGTAAATCATACATCTCCACTCAAGAGCCTCGACAACGGTCACAGGTGCGTTGTAAATCATACATCTCCACTCAAGAGCTTCGACAACGGTCACAGGTGCGTTGTAAATCATACATCTCCACTCAAGAGCTTCGACAACGGTCACAGGTGTGTTGTAAATCATACATCTCCACTCAAGAGCCTCGACAACGGTCACAGGTGCGTTGTAAATCATACATCTCCACTCAAGAGCTTCGACAACGGTCACAGGTGCGTTGTAAATCATACATCTCCACTCAAGAGCCTCGACAACGGTCACAGGTGCGTTGTAAATCATACATCTCCACTCAAGAGCTTCGACAACGGTCACAGGTGCGTTGTAAATCATACATCTCCACTCAAGAGCTTCGACAACGGTCACAGGTGCGTTGTAAATCATACATCTCCACTCAAGAGCTTCGACAACGGTCACAGGTGCGTTGTAAATCATACATCTCCACTCAAGAGCTTCGTCAACGGTCACAGGTGCATTGTAAATCATACATCTCCACTCAAGAGCTTCGACAACGGTCACAGGTGCGTTGTAAATCATACATCTCCACTCAAGAGCTTCGACAACGGTCACAGGTGCTTTGTAAATCATACATCTCCACTCAAGAGCTTCGACAACGGTCACAGGTGCTTTGTAAATCATACATCTCCACTCAAGAGCTTCGACAACGGTCACAGGTGCTTTGTAAATCATACATCTCCACTCAAGACCTTCGACAACGGTCACAGGTGCGTTGTAAATCATACATCTCCACTCAAGAGCCAATAATCAGACCGCACAAACGGGAAGGTAACTAACTCCTGACAAGTTTTGATAAATTAGACACGTGCCACACGGGTATCATTATTGTGGAAAAGTTTCGCCACACAGTGGCTTCATCAGTCCAATACAAAGAAATATGGCGAAGATCAGAAGGGGTTTGAGGTAATTAGTCAGCCTGGAGTCGATATAATCAGTCCATCAATCTTGATATCAAGATTGAAGGACTGATAACCTGAAACTCCTGATCTTTACCATTCTTCTGACTGATGAAGCCACTGTGTGGCGAAACGTTTCCTCAATAATGATACACAAGTGTTGCACATGTGTTTAATTTATCAACTTGTCGGTTCTTGAACCATTTATCAAGATGTTTAATTCGTTTGAAACAGTACGCTGGTTATGCACAGTGTGAGAGCGGCTCTTCTGTGTCCCCTAACCCCCCCCCCCCCCGAGAGAGAGAGAGAGAGAGAGAGAGAAAGAACGAACTATAGATGTGTGAATGTTTCCTGGTTGCGTCCGGCCACGTCATTGTTTTGTTATGGTTAGATCTAAAGTTCTTATAGATCTGTCTATATTATGCAGCCTAACCCAACCTATCCTAACTTAAATACTTTAACTTGCAGTAAAGAAAATACTACTTTTAAGTTCATAGCAAGTGTTAATAAATGAACGTTGTAAACTTTATGAGAAAATTAAGATAGTTAAACGAGGATAAGTTCCAGAGAGAGAGAGAGAGAGAGAGAGAGTAGTTGAAGGTGTGGAGGGAAGGAGTGATAACTGTAAGTGATGTGGGTAATTCATTCTCATTGTCCCTCACTTAACTTTTATGCAATAATGCCTTACATCTTAGTGAAGTTTGAGTCACGCACCTCAATAATGTACTCACCTAGTTGTACTCACCTAGTTGAGGTTGCAGGGGTAGAGGCCGAGCTCCTGGCCCCGCCTCTTCACTGGTCGCTACTAGTTCACTCTCCCTGAACTGTGAGCTTTATCATACCTCTGCTTAAAGCTATGTATGTATGTATGTATGTGTGTGTGTGTGTGTGTGTGTGTGTGTGTGTGTGTGTATCAGAGCTTAGCGTTGTTTATATATTTGCGTACGGTAAGTGGTAGACATTAAGTGTTACTATGTCAATATTTATCTCTCTAATTACGCTCTTAAGTCAAGTAGATGATGAACGAGACTTAAGTCCACTTATCTGTGGTTGTACGGGTCGAGTCTTAGCTTCTTGCCTTGCCTCTCAACTGCTCGCTACTGGCGTCACTCTCCTGCCTTCATGAGTCATACATATTCTTAAAGCTGTGTATGAATCCTGCCTCTACTACTTTGCTCTCCATGTCGTTCCTGACCACTCTGAGACCAGAGAAACATTTTCTAACATCCCTGGGACTCTTCTCAGATTTTTACTCTCAGTTTTGCTTCCATGTAACCTCTTTCCCGCTTGTTCAACACCAGGTTCCTATCAGCTCTATAAATTTCTCTCAGTAATGTGTATGTCACATATATACGTCATTATCATAGACCTCCTTAGATATTTTGTCTTTTAATGTCATTGGGATTATCTCCTTTTACCTCCCCTTACAGCTCATACATACTCTAAGCTCACTGGCTCGTCTCGTTGCACTTTATATTTTATCTAGTTTTTTGACGTCCTTGATCAAGTGTGGGTTCCGTACTGGTGCTCCGTACTCCAAGACACGCCTTACATAGGTTCTTTATAGTATCCTCATTACTATATATATATATATATATATATATATATATATATATATATATATATATATATATATATATATATATATATATATATATATATATATATATACACACACACACACAGAACGAAGCCTTGTTTCAGTGTTTGTTGTATAACTTTTATGTTTTCTTCAGTATTGTGGACAGTATGTAGTTTTAATCCCTGGCTTAAAGTGGTGGTCTGAGAGAGGTGATCACGGGTGGTACATTTCAGTTGTGCTCACTGTTGATGAATTGTTTGATGTTCGTGGCTTCTATTATATTATAGAATGGGGCCATGGCTATGTTACAAGTGCCTGGTGCACTCTATATAGGTGCCAGGCATATCTGCCCTTATACTTGACATGTGACCTCTCTTCCCCTCTCTTGGTTCCCTATTCACCCCTCTTTCCCTTGCACCCTTCCCTTCCTCTCAGAACCCTTCCCTCTCCCAGTTCTCTTTCCTCTCTCTCAACACGTGCCAGGCTACATGCTCCTCTTGGGTATTTTATTCTTGTGTTCGTAAGTTATATGCAGAGCATAGTTGACGTCGCAGAGTATTCCAGTGTGTCTATCTTCCACGTGAAGGTATAATGAGGTCGCATGGGGAAATGTTCTGCAGAACTATGGGCTTTCTGCATGCACAGCTAAATGTCGCCCATCCCTGTACAAATGTATCATACTGAAATAAAATTATTATTATTATTATTATTATTATTATTATTATTATTATTATTATTATTATTATTATTATATCTGTGATCCGCTTCTACTCTCGCACTTTGATCTGTGGTCTCTCTTCCCTGGTAATCGCTTGATCAGCTACAGTGTCACCTGCAGCCCACAGGCCCTCCAAACTTATCATCAGGATTTTTATATTAACTATTCTTATATTGTGGTGTGATGCAGGAACAAACGGGACACGTGTCTAGGGAAGACTAATGTAATGGTAATGCGAATCTCGGAGTTTTGTGTTACTAATGGAGAGTGAACTGGCTGCCTAGCATTTCCAAGTCCACAATTATACCGACTAAGCCACAGAGTGCACAGGACTTCTATGTAGTGTAGCCACAGCTGTTGCTCAGCCTACTGTTCCCCACAGAAAGGTAGTGTATCTGTGTAGTCCTGGGACACATTTGTTCAGCTCTTCCTGAGGGCAGTTCATACGTTAACCAGTTTCTTTATGTTGCGCTGCTAGCGATATGCTCGGTATGATGCCTAATCTAATCTTTCTCGTGCGATTTCTGTAGCGCATTTCCTCCCATGCTGTATCCCGTTTAGTCTTCTCTTCCCTGTTCGCATTATATATATATGTATATATATATATATATATATATATATATATATATATATATATATATATATGTGTGTGTGTGTGTGTGTGTGTGTGTGTGTGTGTGTGTGTGTGTGTGTGTGTGTGTGTGCGTGTGTGTGTGTGTACTCACCTAGTTGAGGTTGCGGGGGTCGATTCCGAGCTCCTGGCCCCGCCTCTTCACTGATGTGTGTGTGTGTGTGTGTGTGTATGTGTGTGAGTTGTGATATATAAATTATCTGGAAGGAATCCTTACTTGGATTGCTTTTCCTTCTGTGACACCAACAACAGCTGCTTTCCACTCAGGATCTAGTGTACTACTGACCTCCTTTCTCCTGCCAGCCTCATCACCTTACACTTATTAGGCTTGTACTTAAGTTAGCACTTACTGAACCATCCTGTAACATATTTGTAGTCACCTGTAAACTTCTATTATCATCTTCTCTTTTTATTTTTCTCACTGATTTCTCGACGTTAAAAAATGTCGCCATGAATGAATAGGAATCTCCAGTAAGGTTGTTCACAAATAAGAAGAATGAATGAGTCGGAAATCTTATCTTTTATATACCTTTGATGAGTTTCGAGAATCTTTCTACTCCCGGAGCCCTGCCATGGGCCAGGCTCATCTGGTGCTAGCCTGGTTAACCAGGCTTTTTCCTGCTGAAGGCCCACTGCCCCACATATCCATCACAGCCTGGTTGATCTGGCACCTGCTGAAGATACTTGTCCAGTTTCCTCTTGAAGACGTCTACGCTTGTTCCAGCAGTGTTTCTGATATCTTCTGGTAAGATGTTGAATACTCTGGGGCCACGAATAATCTTTGGATAATTCTTATTACTTCTTTCTATGATATGCTCATCTCTCTCCTACTCTCCTGTTTTCTGTTCATTAGATATTCCTTTATCCTCTTCAGTTATCTCTTGCAAGTACCGAATCAGCCGGGTTGTAATGACCAGACAGACAGGAGGAAAGCCTGGCTTCACGCTGGGCTGAAATCGGTCGCAGGTATGTCACAGGTATGGTAGGTAATAAAGAACATTCCATGATATCCCAACCTGCTTCTCTAGTTTTTTAGTCAGTTGCATAGCTGGCTCCTTATCAGAAACCTTTCAACAATCCAGGAGTTTGAAGTCCCATCATCGTTCTCTTTCTTGTCTTAGTCAACCTATCGTACAAGTCTGTGTGTGTGTGTACTCACCTATTTGTGGTTGCAGGGGTCGATTCATAGCTCCTGGCCCCTCCTCTTCGCTGATTGCTACTAGGTCCTCTCTCTCCCTGCCCCATGAGCTTTATCATACCTCGCCTTAAAACTATGTATGGTTCCCGCCTCCACTACGTCACTTTCTAGGCCTGACTACTCTATGACTGAAGAAATACTTCCTAACATCCCTTTGATTCATCTGAGTCTTCAACTTCCAATTGTGACCTCTTGTGTCTGTGTCCCATCTCTGGAACGTCCCGTCTTTGTCCACCTTGTCTATTCCGCGCAGTATTTTATATGTCGTTATCATGTCTCCCCTGACCCTCCTGTCCTCCAGTGTCGTCAGGCCGATTTCCCTCAACCTTTCTTCGTAGGACAATCCCCGTAGCTCTGGGACTAGTCTTGTTGCAAACCTTTGCACTTTCTCTAATTTCTTGACGTGCTTGACTAGGTGTGGATTCCAAACTGGTGCTGCATACTCCAGTATGGGCCTGACGTAAATGGTATACAGAGTCTTGAACGAATCCTTACTGAGGTATCGGAACGCTATCCGTAGGTTTGCCAAGCGCCTGTATGCTGCAGCAGTTATCTGATTGATGTGCGCCTCAGGAGATATGCTCGGTGTTATACTCACCCCAAGATCTTTTTCCTTGAGTGAGGTTTGCAGTCTTTGGCCATCTAAACTATATTGTGTCTGCGGTCTTCTTTGCCCTTCCCCAATCTTCATGACTTTGCATTTGGCAGGGTTAAACTCAAGGAGCCAGTTGCTGGACCAGGCTTGTAGCCTGTCCAGGTCTCTTTGTAGTCCTGCCTGATCCTCATCCGATTTGATTCTTCTCATTAACTTCACATCATCTGCAAACAAGGACACTTCTGAGTCTATCCCTTCCGTTATGTCGTTCACATATACCAAGAACAGCACAGGTCCTAGGGCTGACCCCTGTGGAACCCCGCTTGTCACAGGCGCCCACTCTGACACCTCGTCACGTACCATGACTCGTTG
>NC_091326.1:12471225-12531225 GCF_038502225.1 Cherax quadricarinatus | reverse complement strand
AGGTGTGTCGTGTGTGAGGTAGTGTTATGTCTCAGGTGTGGTGTAGGTGTGTCGTGTATGAGATAGTGTTATGTCTCAGGCATGGTGTAGGTGTGTCGTGTGTGAGGTAGTGTTATGTCTCAGGTGTGGTGTAGGTGTGTCGTGTATGAGATAGTGTTATGTCTCAGGCATGGTGTAGGTGTGTCGTGTGTGAGGTAGTGTTATGTCTCAGGTGTGGTGTAGGTGTGTCGTGTATGAGATAGTGTTATGTCTCAGGTGTAGTGCAGGTGTCATGTGTGTGAGGTAGTGTTTTATTAAAGAACAAGGCAGAATACCGTCACCTTGTACACTAATAATGGTTATAATCATAACCTTGATTTTTAAGGAGGCGGAGGGGTAAGCCAGCCGAAGTCCTCGGTCATATGACCTACCTACAATACCGTGACTGGATGACGTGTGACTTGTGAATGGTCCAAGGCTGACCGAAACGTCGCCATAAGCTCTTCTCTCTCCTATGTGTGGGTTATTTGTGTAGTGTTATAGTTAACGTGTGCAGCAGATGTGTTCTCAAGGTAACACTTGACAGTTGTACCTGCAGCAGGTGAAGGTAAGCGGTGGTGGTGATGGTGGTGGTGGTGGTGGTGGAGGAAACAGGTCGCTTCTCTCAGGAAGGACACCCACCCACAAATTATGCATCTTTTTTTGGTTTATTCTACTTGAGCTAAATTCTGGCTGATGTGTATATTTGTTCAGTGTCATGTGTTTTATCACGTCTGTGTGTGTGTGTGTGTGTGTGTGTGTGTGTGTGTGTGTGTGTGTGTGTGTGTGTGTGTGTGTGTGTGTTTTCTGTTTTTCATTCTAATGGCTTTCAATAAACAAATGAGAGTGATCCTTTCTCCTTGATCATTATCAGGAGAGTGCAGCCCTGGTATTGCTGCTGCATCCAGAGTGCAACCCTGATGTTGCTATATCCAGAGTGCAACCCTGATGTTGCTATATCCAGAGTGCAACCCTGATGTTGCTATATCCAGAGTGCAACCCTGATGTTGCTATATCCAGAGTGGAACACTGATGTTGCTATATCCAGAGTGGAACACTGATGTTGCTATATCCAGAGTGGAACACTGATGTTGCTATATCCAGAGTGGAACACTGATGTTGCTATATCCAGAGTGGAACACTGATGTTGCTATATCCAGAGTGGAACACTGATGTTGCTATATCCAGAGTGGAACACTGATGTTGCTATATCCAGAGTGGAACACTGATGTTGCTATATCCAGAGTGGAACACTGATGTTGCTATATCCAGAGTGGAACACTGATGTTGCTATATCCAGAGTGGAACACTGATGTTGCTATATCCAGAGTGGAACACTGATGTTGCTATATCCAGAGTGGAACACTGATGTTGCTATATCCAGAGTGGAACCCTGATGTTGCTATATCCAGAGTGCAACCCTGATGTTGCTATATCCAGAGTGGAACACTAATGTTGCTCGGTGTTGACGGCCCTGTTCAAGGCAGAAGAAATATCAGAGCATGATCAAATACAGAAATCGTTTACGACCCGCATAGGGCCAGTAAAGCTTTTAAATTACTGGGAACCCTCTAAAGTCTTGAATATGTATTCAGTGGAGAGAAGGAGAGAGAGATAAATGATAATATATACCTGGAAGGTACTCCAGGGGCTGGTCCCAAATCTATACACTGACAAAGCAACATACTGGAGAGAGAGAGATATAGGAAGAAGTGCAGAATAAACCCAGTCAAAAGCAGGGGTGCCGTGGGCACAATAAGGGAACACTGTATCAACATTCGTGGCCCCAGATTATTCAACATCTTACCAGAGGATATCAGAAACACCACTGGAATATGTGTCGAAGTCTTCAAGAGAAAATTGGACAAGTATCTTCACCAGGTGCCTGATCAACCAGGCTGTGATGCATATGTGGGGCGGTGGGTTTTCAACAGCAGCAACCTGATTGACCAAGCTAGCTCCAGACGAGCCTGGCCCATGACCGGGTTCCAGGAATAGAAAGACTCTCGAAACTCACCAAAGGTATATCAAAGGTTGCTATATCCAGAGTGGATATAGTAACCTTTGATATAACTTTGATGAGTGATGTTGCTGTACCCAGAATGCAACCCTGATGTTGCTATCCGGAGTGGATCACTGTTGTTGTTGTGCCCAGAGTGCAATCCTGATGTTGCTGTGCAGAGTGGATCACTGTTGTTGCTGTACCCAGTGTGCAACCCTGATGTTGCTATCCAGAGTGGATCACTGTTGTTGCTGTACCCAGTGTGCAATCCTGATGTTGCTATCCAGAGTGGATCACTGTTGTTGCTGTACCCAGTGTGCAACCCTGATGTTGCTATCCAGAGTGGATCACTGTTGTTGCTGTACCCAGAGTGCAACCCTGATGTTGCTATCCAGAGTGGATCACTGTTGTTGCTGTACCCAGAGTGCAACCCTGATGTTGCTATCCAGAGTGGATTACTGTTGTTGCTGTACCCAGAGTGCAACCCTGATGTTGCTATCCAGAGTGGATCACTGTTGTTTCTGTACCCAGAGTGCAACCCTGATGTTGCTATCCAGAGTGGATCACTGTTGTTGCTGTACCCTGAGTGCAACCCTGATGTTGCTATCCAGAGTGGATCACTGTTGTTGCTGTATCCAGAGTGCAACCCTGATGTTGCTATCCAGAGTGGATCACTGTTGTTGCTGTACCCAAGTGCAACCCTGATGTTGCTATCCAGAGTGGATCATTGTTGTTGCTGTACCCTGAGTGCAATCCTGATGTTGCTATCCTGAGTGGATCACTGTTGTTGCTGTACCCAAGTGCAACCCTGATGTTGCTATCCTGAGTGGATCACTGTTGTTTCTGTACCCAGAGTGCAACCCTGATGTTGCTATCCAGAGTGGATCACTGTTGTTTCTGTACCCAGAGTGCAACCCTGATGTTGCTCTCCAGAGTGGATCACTGTTGTTGCTGTACCCAGAGTGCAACCCTGATGTTGCTCTCCAGAGTGGATCACTGTTGTTGCTGTACCCAGAGTGCAACCCTGATGTTGCTATCCAGAGTGGATCACTGTTGTTGCTGTACCCAGAGTGCAACCCTGATGTTGCTATCCAGAGTGGATCACTGTTGTTGCTGTACCCAGAGTGCAACCCTGATGTTGCTATCCAGAGTGGATCACTGTTGTTGCTGTACCCAGAGTGCAACCCTGATGTTGTTATCCAGAGTGGATCACTGTTGTTGCTGTACCCTGAGTGCAATCCTGATGTTGCTATCCAGAGTGGATCACTGTTGTTGCTGTACCCAGAGTGCAACCCTGATGTTGCTATCCAGAGTGGATCACTGTTGTTGCTGTACCCAGAGTGCAACCCTGATGTTGTTATCCAGAGTGGATCACTGTTGTTGCTGTACCCTGAGTGCAACCCTGATGTTGTTATCCAGAGTGGATCACTGTTGTTGCTGTACCCTGAGTGCAACCCTGATGTTGCTATCCAGAGTGGATCACTGTTGTTGCTGTACCCAGAGTGCAACCCTGATGTTGCTATCCAGAGTGGATCACTGTTGTTGCTGTACCCAGAGTGCAACCCTGATGTTGTTATCCAGAGTGGATCACTGTTGTTGCTGTACCCTGAGTGCAACCCTGATGTTGTTATCCAGAGTGGATCACTGTTGTTGCTGTACCCTGAGTGCAACCCTGATGTTGTTATCCAGAGTGGATCACTGTTGTTGCTGTACCCTGAGTGCAACCCTGATGTTGCTATAATGTTGGTAGAATTACCGACAATACGTTAAGTAAAAAACATGGTAACGACTTGACAAAGTTCCTGGAGAGTGAAACGTTGCTACGATAAAAATGTCACATTAGTTACACTTGTGTCCCTTTACCTAACCATAATGTTATATTCAGAGTGATATATACATATATATATATATATAATTATGTGTATATATATATATATATATATATATATATATATATATATATATATATATATATATATATATATATAGATAATGTATATATATATATATATATAATGTATATATATATATATAATGTATATATATATATATATATATATATATATATATATATGTGTGTGTGTGTGTGTGTGTGTGTGTGTGTGTGTGTGTGTGTGTGTGTGTGTGTGTGTGTGTGTGTGTTGAGTGGAGAGGCTGGGTTATAATATAGACAAATCACAGTGAAAGGAATTAACGTACAGTTTTTATAGTTTCCATCATATATTGTATTATTTTAACATGATAATGTTAGCATGTTAGCTTGAGAGAGCAAACACTTGGGAAGACGAAGTCGAATATAATGTTCGTTTGTGCTAGTATTTATAAACAATATTAGAAGAGAGTAGAATACTAAATATGAGTGTCATGAAGAGAGAGTCAGGAGCCAGAGTTCATCTTCAACTCACTATGATAATATATACGTAGATAAACCCATCTAAACAACTTGCAATGTCAACACACTGATAGATGTTGAAGTAGCCAGGCTAAGATAGAGTTACAAATACTGTACACTGGACAGTTTGGCATTATACACACTTGATGATCCTGCTAAATGTAAAGTTTGTTGTCAGCTTTATAATCACTTTCTCTTCAATAATTGAGCAACATGTGAAGATTCTACTTAAACATGTGTTGTCAAGGGTATTGTATTAATGATGTGTTGAAAATGGTATACAATCCCGACAAGTTGATGAGTAAGACATGTACAACACTTGGGTATCTTTATTGATAAAACGTTTCTTCTACATAGTAGGCTTCTTCAGATACAAAGTCAAGAGGAGTGGCAGTGAAGTAAAGATGATGTAATCAGTCCATCAACCTTGGAGAAAAAGAATTTGAGGTGGTCAGTCCTTCAGCCTGGAGAAGAGCTCAGCTCTCTCGAACTGAACATTTCTCCAGGCTAAGGGACTGACCACCTCAAATATTATATTCTCCAAGGTTGATGGACGGATTATATCATCTCTGCTTCGCTGCTACTCCTGTTGACTCTAACTGAAGAAGCCTACTGTGTAGGCGGCACTTTTCGAAAAGGGCCCCGTGGCCTAGCTGGCAAAGCTCTCGTTTCACACGCTGAGGTGTCCGGGTTCGATTCCCGGCAGGGTTGGGAACATTCGTTGCGATTCCTTACACCTGTTGTCCTGTTCACCTAGCAAGTAGGGTGTTAGTTGACTGGTGTGGGTCGCATCCTGGGGAAGAAGATTGAGGACCCCAATGGAAATAAGACAAACAGTACCTCGATGACGCACTTCCATTCGTTGATTATCTTGGACGGCTGACCCTCCGGAGTTAAAAATCCGAGCAAAATCTTATCCTAATAAAGATACCCAACTGTTGCACATGTGTCTGACTCATTATATTAACAAACACAAAACACCTGAGATCCTCAGCAAAATGGTTTATAACGTAACTTAACAAAAAGACAAGTTAATTAATAAAGTTGCTCTTAGAACGAAATTTGGTGTGTAAACAAATGTTCGTCCACCAGATAATGTTGTCACAATACTGTTGGCAAGTCTTGCCATTAACAGATAATTTTGTATAAATTACAGGAAGACACAATGCCGTGGCTGGAACGGTACCCAGATAACCCGCACAGGAGACAAACGTCGTCGTAAACTTCTCTCTCGTGTGTGTGGGTTATTTGTGTAAAATTTTGTATAATTAACATGTAACAATGTATACTTATGAGTACTCACGTTAACCTTTGGTGACAAAAAGTCAGTTGCTGATAGGAACTTTATTGAGACATTTCGTCTACCCAGAGTTTTCTTCGCTCACTGGTCACTGGAGCAGCATCTCCACAGGAGAAACATTTGAGCAAAATTTCTCTGCAATTGTATCTTTTTTTTTTCACTATTTGTCAGCTTTGCACCACTTGTTTCAGTCACGTTAAGAGGCATGTGAGTTCTCCCGTCTTCTAATAACATGTTCACTTTTCCACTATAATCTACCTTGTCCATAATTACTATTGCATTTGCTTTGTTTCGTAAGGTCAAGTCTAGGATCTTTCCTTAATTCATGGTATAACTTAAATCTTTGATAACAGTTGTGTTGCAGAGGTCTGAGCTTTGATCAGACCTCTGCAACACATAATCTGAGCTTTGATCAGACCTCTGCAACACATAATCTGAGCTTTGATCAGACCTCTGCAACACATAATCTGAGCTTTGATCAGACCTCTGCAACACATAATCTGAGCTTTGATCAGACCTCTGCAACACATAATCTGAGCTTTGATCAGACCTCTGCAACACATAATCTGAGCTTTGATCAGACCTCTGCAACACATAATCTGAGCTTTGATCAGACCTCTGCAACACATAATCTGAGCTTTGATCAGACCTCTGCAACACATAATCTGAGCTTTGATCAGACCTTTGCAACACATAATCTGAGCTTTGATCAGACCTCTACAACTCATAATCTGAGCTTTGATCAGACCTCTGCAACACATAATCTGAGCTTTGATCAGACCTCTACAACTCATAATCTGAGCTTTGATCAGACCTCTGCAACACATAATCTGAGCTTTGATCAGACTTCTCTAACACAGTTGTCCTCAAAGATTTGTTAAGTTTTACCATGAATTAAGGAAAGATCCTGGACTTCACCTTATGAAACAGACAAAGCAAATGCGATAGTAATTATGGACAAGGTAGATTATAGTGGAAAAATAAACATGTTATTAGAGGACGGGGGAACTTATGCGGTCGAGGCCGAGGTGTGTGGGGAAGGGTGAGTCCCAGTGTTGCTAGAGTATAGATGCAGTTATGTCTAATTTTGTTGAACCTCATCCTCCCGTTAACACATTCTGTATCTATAGCTCATAAGACAAGTGATCGTCATGCTACACGTTTACAAGAGTTATATACAGGCAGGCCCCACTTTACAGCGCTTCGCTTTACGGCAGTAGCCTGGAAGCTAACCTGCTGTATAGGCGGGGCCTGCTTGTACACTCTTGCTCATCCTCTAATGTAGAGCTGTCAGCGACAGTCTGGCTGATCAGTCAATGAGCAGAGACGTTTGGTCTCAGGGCCGCTTAGGATAGAAGATTCCTCCAAATTGGTCACTAGAGATGTATTGTGTATACAGGATGTTTCACTCGTAGGAGGCCTCGAGTTGGTACTCACGTAGTTTCAACCTTCTTGTTTGTACATTGTCTGTAGTAAACTATAACTCGGGGCCTCCTACTTGTAGGGGTACCAACTCGGGGTCTCCTACGAGTGAAACACCCTGTACAATAACACGCTGCTGTAGGTGGTGACGCAATAAGTGGGATTTAACCTCAAAGATTTACTGTATAACCAAGTTACTAGGTGAATGTGCAGCCAATAACTTGGTTTAAAAATACTAGGACATATTTACAAGAAAACGTTTCGGTCCTGGGACCTTGATCAAGGTCCCAGGACAGTGTTCACGTGTTTTTCTCAACCAGTTTGTCGGTATCTATTACCAAGGTTTATACCATAGAGCGAATAACTCTCTCTCTCTCTCTCTCTCTCTCTCTCTCTCTCTCTCTCTCTCTCTCTCTCTCTCTCTCTCTCTCTCTCTCTCTCTCTCTCTCTCTCTCATGTTTCAAAGACTCTTCTCAATAGTGTAAACTTTGCCTTTTTATATACACTGCAAGGACCTTGCAGAGAGGCGCACGTTGCAGGGAAATTGCATTGCCTGTAATTGTATACGCTAGTAAGCACAATGTACGTAAGCTCTGCTTGTTAGTAGGCACGACGTACGTAAGCTCTGTTAGTAGGCACGACGTACGTGAACTCTGCTTGTTAGTAGGCACGCCGTACGTAAGCTCTGCTTGTTAGTAGGTACGACGTACGTAAGCTTTGTTAGGCACGACGTACGTAAGCTCCGCTTGTTAGTAAGCAAGACGTACGTAAGCTCTACTTGTTAGTAGGCACGACGTACGTAAGCTCTGCTTGTTAGTAGGTACGACGTACGTAAGCTTTGCTTGTTAGTAGGTACAACGTACGTAAGCTCTGCTTGTTAGTAGGCACGACGTACGTAAGCTCTGCTTGTTAGTAGGTACGACGTACGTAAGCTCTGCTTGTTAGTAGGTACGACGTACGTAAACTCTGCTTGTTAGTAAGCACGACGTACGTAAGCTCTGCTTGTTAGTAGGTACGACGTACGTAACTATACTTGTTAGTAGACACAATATGCATAATCTGAATTTGTTAGTACAGTGTACAAAAACCGTACTTGTTACCAGGAAAAACGTACATAAACTGCACTTACTAGCAAGCACAACGTATATCAAGAGTGCTTGTTATTAAGTACAGCGTACATCAAGAGTGCTTGTTATTAAGCACAACGTACATCAAGAGTGCTTGTTATTAAGTACAGCGTACATCAAGAGTGCTTGTTATTAAGCACAACGTACATCAAGAGTGCTTGTTATTAAGTACAACGTGCATCAAGAGTGTTTTTAAGTACAACGTACATCAGGAGTGCTTGTTATTAAGTACAACGTACATCAGGAGAGTTTGTTATTAAGTATAACGTACATCAAGAGTTCACAAATAACCCGCACATAGAAGAGAGGAGCTTACGACATTTCGGTCCGACTTGGACCATATAAGCACATAAGAACATAAAGAAGGAACACTGTAACAGGCCTACTGACCCAAGCGGAGCAGGTCCATGTTTCCCCCCCGGATTAGACCAGTGACCCACCCCCCGGATTATCCCAATGACCCACCCAGCCTGGTCATCTCCACTCAAGGATGGAGCACTGCACCAGACCCAGCAGCACAAGCTAGTCAGGTCAGCTCTCACCCACCCACACCCACTCATGTATTTATCTAACCTATTTTTTAAACTACACGTTTGAACCTCAATAACTGTACTCGGGAGTTTGTTCCACTCATCCACAACTCTATTACCAAACCAGTGCTTTTCTATATCCTTCCTGAATCTGAATTTTTCCAACTTGACACCATTGCTACGAGTCCTGTCATGGCTGGAAATTTTCAGCACGCTATTTACATCCTCTTATTTATTCCTGTTTTCCATTTATACACCTCGATCATATCCCCCCTAATTCTACGCCTTTCGAGAGAGTGCAGATTCAGGGCCCTCAGTCTATCCTCATAGGGAAGATTTCTGATACATGGGATCATCTTTGTCATCCTCCTCTGTACGTTTTCCAGAGCATTTATATCCATTCTGTAATACGGTGACCAGAACTGAGCAGCATAGTTTAAATGAGGCCTAACCAAGGATATATAGAGTTGAAGAACAACCTGAGGACTTCTATTATTTATACTTCTAGATATGAAGCCAAGAATTCTGTTAGCTTTATTCCGAACACTAATGCATTGTTGTCTTGGTTTTAGGTTACTGCTAACCAGAACTCCTAAATCCTTTTCGCAAGCAGTAGTATTACGATCTACATTGAGTTTTTATGTGACATGGTTATTTAACTGTCCAACATTTAGAACTTTGCATTTGTTAATATTAAACTGCATCTGCCACTTCTCCGACCATTGCATCAGTCTATTCAAATCATCCTGGAGAGATCTAGTGTCCTCATTAGAATGAATTGGACGGCATATTTTGGTGTTCATCAGCAAATTTGCTTATGTCGCTGTTTATTCCCTCATCTATGTCGTTTATGTAAATTGTGTACAACAACGGGCCCAACACTGACCCCTGAGGAACACCGCTTGTGACGTGCCCCCATTCTGATTTCTCCCCATTTATGCAAACTCTCTGCTGCCTATTTGTCAGCCATGCCTCTACCCAGGAAAAAATTTCTCCTCCTATTCCGTGTGCCTTAAGTTTCCTCAATAGCCTCTTATGTGGAACTCTATCGAAAGCCTTACTGAAGTCCATATACACAATATCATATTACCATGATCTACCTCCTCAAAACACCTTAGTGAAAAAAGTTAGTAAATTCATAAGACAGGAACGCCCCTTTGTAAAACCGTGTTGAGATTTATTAATCAATCTGTACCAATCAAGATGGCTACGAATTGCTTCGGCAATTATTGATTCCATAAATTTTCCCACTATGGAGGTAAGGCTTATTGGTCTATAGTTCGAAGCCAAGGACCTGTCACCTGCCTTGTAAATAGGTATTACATTTGCCATTTTCCACTTACCAGGCACTATGCCAGTTTGTAGTGATATGTTAAAAAGATTAGCCAAAGGTATGCTAAGTTCCTCTTTACATTCCTTTAACACCCTTACAAACAGTTCATCAGGGCCTGGGGATTTGTTAGGTTTTAGTTTCTGTGTCTGAGGACCATGTCACTAGTTACCGCAATCGTACGTAGTTTATTATCCTGTTCTACATAATCTTTTATTTCAGGAATATCGCTAGTATTTCCCTGGGTGAAAACTGAGAGGAAGTAGGTATTGAGAATTTCACACATATCCTTATCACTGTCAGTGATCTGACTAGAGTTACTCTTAAGTGGGCCAGTCTTGTTCCTAATCTTACTTCTGTATACCTGAAAGAACCCTTTTGGGTTAGTCTTTGAATCCCTTGCGACCTTAGCCTCATAATCCCTTTTTGCTTTTCTTATTCCTTTTTTTATTTCTCTCTTTAATTGAATATATTGATTTCTTAACTGCCCATCTCCTCTTTTGATACGCCTATATATGCCTCTCTTTTGACCAATGAGATGTTTTAATCTATTGTTCATCCATTTGGGATCGTTTTTGTTAGATCTAATTTCCCTACTCGGAACAAAAGTTGTTTGGGCAGGTAGAACTATGCTCTGAAAAACGTCATATTGGCAACCAAGATCACCTACCTGACACATAGTCAGGACATCCCAATTTAGCCCACCCAGGTAATTTTTCAGTCCCATGAAGTCGGCCAAGCGAAAATCTGGGACAGAGATTTGATTGCAGTTATCTGGGTAATTCCATGATATATTGAAACTGATTTGTGATCACTTTCCCTAAGCTCGTCATTAACCTCAAGAATCTTTTTTGGCAAGAACCAAGTCAAGCAGATTGTTTCCTCTAGTTGGTTCTGTCGCAACCTGTTCTAAAAAGCAATCCTGAACCGTATCAAGAAAGTCACTAGACTAAAGATTTCCTGTCATATTGTTCCAATCAATTTGTCTAAAGGTAAAATCTCCCATTATCACAACATTTTCATATCTAGATGCCTTATGAATTTCGTACCATAACAGCTTACTGCACTCCCTATCAAGGTTTGGGGGGCTATAAATCACACCCAAAATTAATTTGTCACGTCCTCCGAGAAACTGTAGCCAAACAATTTCGCTGAAATTAGTCTGTGGTTCGGTGCTTTCTGTCTGTCTCATTTCTTCAATTTATGGACTGTATTCGCTCTCTTCCAGATGTCCGGCAACTGTCCTGTATCCATTCACTTGCAGATTATGGCTATTGGTTGAGGTTGCAGACTTCATGGTGACACAGGAATGTGTATACAATAAGATCACAGTAAACAGGTGATATAATAATCTGCAGAACAACCACTGTGAAAAAATATAGGGAAATTCCAAGCGCTTTCGTGACTTCTCACATTATCATAGTTCCTTGATAATGTGAGAAATCATAAATGCGCTTGGAATTTCACGATTTTTTTCACAGTGGTTGTTCTGCAGGAATATGTATGTGTGTTGTTATTATTATTGCATTCATTTGAGGAGGAAATGAGAGGAAATGAGAGGAAATGGGAGGAAATGCGACTCGATGCATGGCAGGAGAAGGTTAATTCTTTGGATTAAAAGCCCCTCACCACCCTCGAGGGTGGTGAAGGGATCACAGGTGATGGTTTAGCCTCACAGCCTTGATATTTGACTGTGTTTACCCTGATGGTGCACACATACAGACAGCTGCAACCTTGGTATTGACGATGTGTTTGTTCTGATGGTGTACGGTGTGTAGACACACACACACACACACACACGCACACACACACACACACACACACACACACACACACACACACACACACACACACACACACACACACACACACACACACACACACACACACGACCTCAACAATATTTCCTAAACGACTAGAGATGTTTGTTTAAGTATTCTTCAAATAAAGATTAGATGTTTGTACAAGTATTTTTGGTACAAACATAAAATGTTAGGGAGGATGGGGCCTTGAGGAAAAGGTTGAGGTAGTGACACTGACGCTATTATTATTATTAATCATTATTATTATTATTACTATTATTATTATTAAGTAAAAGCAGTAGCAGTAGATAATGTCTCAGATGATTTGTGAATATTTGGAGGAATTATTTCCTTCATTATTAAGTACTATATAAATTTTGTATATTTTGTAGATTACTTGTTAGTTACTTGTACAAAGATGTGAATATAGTGGGGTATTTTTTTCTGTATCATATTTTAGTACGTACAAGTGTGTGTGTGTGTGTGTGTGTGTGTGTGTGTGTGTGTGTGTGTGTGTGTATGTGTGTGTGTGTGTGTGTGTGTGTGTGTGTGTGTGTGTGTGTGTGTGGAGGTATAAGACTGGTAGTGTTACCAGTGTTACGCTGTGTGAAGCTTGTTTCTGGCTCTGCACACTTGCTAGGGCTTCTTGTGTCATTCTAGCTAAATGTTATATACTTGTGCTTTTAAAAATGCTTATGCAGGCGCATTCGGGCGCGGGCGCGGGCGCGGGCGCGGGCGAGTGTAAACAATAAAGGTATGATAAAGCTCTGGGAGCAGGGAGAGAGTGAACCTAGTAGCGGGCATTGAAGAGCTGGGGCCAGGAGCTATAACTCGAATCCAGCAACCACATTTCAGCGCGCGCGCGCACACACACACACACACACACACACACACACACACACACACACACACACACACACACACACACACACACACACAAGGAAACTGGTAATCTATTCCTCTCATTTTTTATTATATCTGTATTTTATTTTAACCTTGAACTTTTTTCTAGGTGCAGCGTTTGTTGGTGTCTCGGCGACGACGTCTCTCGTAGGACCCTTCACTTGTTGACTTTGTTGGTGTCTCGGCGACGACGTCTCTCGTAGGACCCTTCACTTGTTGACTTTGTTGGTGTCTCGGCGACGACGTCTCTCGTAGGACCCTTCACTTGTTGACTTTGTTGGTGTCTCGGCGACGACGTCTCTCGTAGAACCCTTCACTTGTTGACTTTGTTGGTGTCTCGGCGACGACGTCTCTCGTAGGACCCTTCACTTGTTGACTTTGTTGGTGTCTCGGCGACGACGTCTCTCGTAGAACCCTTCACTTGTTGACTTTGTTGGTGTCTCGGCGACGACGTCTCTCGTAGAACCCTTCACTTGTTGACTTTGTTGGTGTCTCGGCGACGACGTCTCTCGTAGGACCCTTCACTTGTTGACTTTGTTGGTGTCTCGGCGACGACGTCTCTCATAGAACCCTTCACTTGTTGACTTTGTTTGTGTCTCGGCGACGACGTCTCTCGTAGAACCCTTCACTTGTTGACTTTGTTGGTGTCTCGGCGACGACGTCTCTCGTAGAACCCTTCACTTGTTGACTTTGTTGGTGTCTCGGCGACGACGTCTCTCGTAGAACCCTTCACTTGTTGACTTTGTTGGTGTCTCGGCGACGACGTCTCTCGTAGAACCCTTCACTTGTTGACTTTGTTGGTGTCTCGGCGACGACGTCTCTCGTAGAACCCTTCACTTGTTGACTTTGTTGGTGTCTCGGCGACGACGTCTCTCCTAGAACCCTTCACTTGTTGACTTTGTTGGTGTCTCGGCGACGACGTCTCTCGTAGAACCCTTCACTTGTTGACTTTGTGGGTGTCTCGGCGACGACGTCTCTCGTAGAACCCTTCACTTGTTGACTTTGTGGGTGTCTCGGCGACGACGTCTCTCGTAGAACCCTTCACTTGTTGACTTTGTTGGTGTCTCGGCGACGACGTCTCTCGTAGAACCCTTCACTTGTTGACTTTGTGGGTGTCTCGGCGACGACGTCTCTCGTAGAACCCTTCACTTGTTGACTTTGTGGGTGTCTCGGCGACGACGTCTCTCGTAGGACCCTTCACTTGTTGACTTTGTGGGTGTCTCGGCGACGACGTCTCTCGTAGAACCCTTCACTTGTTGACTTTGTTGGTGTCTCGGCGACGACGTCTCTCGTAGGACCCTTCACTTGTTGACTTTGTTGGTGTCTCGGCGACGACGTCTCTCGTAGGACCCTTCACTTGTTGACTTTGTTGGTGTCTCGGCGACGACGTCTCTCGTAGGACCCTTCACTTGTTGACTTTGTTGGTGTCTCGGCGACGACGTCTCTCGTAGAACCCTTCACTTGTTGACTTTGTGGGTGTCTCGGCGACGACGTCTCTCGTAGAACCCTTCACTTGTTGACTTTGTGGGTGTCTCGGCGACGACGTCTCTCGTAGAACCCTTCACTTGTTGACTTTGTTGGTGTCTCGGCGACGACGTCTCTCGTAGAACCCTTCACTTGTTGACTTTGTGGGTGTCTCGGCGACGACGTCTCTCGTAGAACCCTTCACTTGTTGACTTTGTGGGTGTCTCGGCGACGACGTCTCTCGTAGAACCCTTCACTTGTTGACTTTGTGGGTGTCTCGGCGACGACGTCTCTCGTAGGACCCTTCACTTGTTGACTTTGTGGGTGTCTCGGCGACGACGTCTCTCGTAGAACCCTTCACTTGTTGACTTTGTTGGTGTCTCGGCGACGACGTCTCTCGTAGGACCCTTCACTTGTTGACTTTGTTGGTGTCTCGGCGACGACGTCTCTCGTAGGACCCTTCACTTGTTGACTTTGTTGGTGTCTCGGCGACGACGTCTCTCGTAGGACCCTTCACTTGTTGACTTTGTTGGTGTCTCGGCGACGACGTCTCTCGTAGAACCCTTCACTTGTTGACTTTGTGGGTGTCTCGGCGACGACGTCTCTCGTAGAACCCTTCACTTGTTGACTTTGTGGGTGTCTCGGCGACGACGTCTCTCGTAGAACCCTTCACTTGTTGACTTTGTTGGTGTCTCGGCGACGACGTCTCTCGTAGAACCCTTCACTTGTTGACTTTGTGGGTGTCTCGGCGACGACGTCTCTCGTAGAACCCTTCACTTGTTGACTTTGTGGGTGTCTCGGTGACGACGTCTCTCGTAGGACCCTTCACTTGTTGACTTTGTGGGTGTCTCGGCGACGACGTCTCTCGTAGAACCCTTCACTTGTTGACTTTGTTGGTGTCTCGGCGACGACGTCTCTCGTAGGACCCTTCACTTGTTGACTTTGTTGGTGTCTCGGCGACGACGTCTCTCGTAGGACCCTTCACTTGTTGACTTTGTTGGTGTCTCGGCGACGACGTCTCTCGTAGGACCCTTCACTTGTTGACTTTGTTGGTGTCTCGGCGACGACGTCTCTCGTAGAACCCTTCACTTGTTGACTTTGTTGGTGTCTCGGCGACGACGTCTCTCGTAGAACCCTTCACTTGTTGACTTTGTTGGTGTCTCGGCGACGACGTCTCTCGTAGGACCCTTCACTTGTTGACTTTGTTGGTGTCTCGGCGACGACGTCTCTCGTAGAACCCTTCACTTGTTGACTTTGTTGGTGTCTCGGCGACGACGTCTCTCGTAGAACCCTTCACTTGTTGACTTTGTTGGTGTCTCGGCGACGACGTCTCTCGTAGAACCCTTCACTTGTTGACTTTGTTGGTGTCTCGGCGACGACGTCTCTCGTAGAACCCTTCACTTGTTGACTTTGTTGGTGTCTCGGCGACGACGTCTCTCGTAGAACCCTTCACTTGTTGACTTTGTTGGTGTCTCGGCGACGACGTCTCTCGTAGAACCCTTCACTTGTTGACTTTGTTGGTGTCTCGGCGACGACGTCTCTCGTAGAACCCTTCACTTGTTGACTTTTCTTAGCTTTGTATGTTGAAAATGTTTGTGACTCTTGTTATTGATATTGTCACTCTTGTTGTGTGCACTCAGTGATGTTCTTGTGTGTGTGTGTGTGTGTGTGTGTGTGTGTGTGTGTGTGTGTGTGTGTGTGTGTGTGTTGTGACCACGAACAAGTGGTATTGAATCAATAACAACACTGCGACTGACCAAGGATTCGAAATCACATGACGCCTTATCCATAGTGCTAAGGCGTCATGATTTTCGCTCACCACAAGGCAGGGCCAAAGCGACATGGGTTCGAATCCTTGGCCAGTCGCAGTGTTATTGATTATAAAATATATATATATATATATATATATATATATATATATATATATATAGGTCGTGCCGAATATGTAAAACTGGTCAATTAGCAATAACTCATTTAAAATTAAGTCCTTTCTGAAATTTTCTCTTATATGTTTAAAGATATATTTTTTTCATTAATGTTAATGTAAAAATTTTTAATTTTGCACCAAAAGAATCTTAGAAAACTTACCTAACTTTATAATAACAAGAGCAATTTATTTTAGCCTAACCCAACTAAATATATTTTAGATTTGTTTACAATAATTTAATACTAAACGAACACATTGAAATATATTTTTTTTCGTTAGGTTCAGAATGATTTTGGCGAAATTGTTGCATACACAAATTTTCACTTGTCCTATATGGCAAGATGAGCGTTGCTATTTAAGCCAAGATGGCAAGTTCTGCCTATTCGGCACGACTATATATATATATATATATATATATATATATATATATATATATATATATATATATATATATATATATATATATATATAGATTTATTAAGTGTTGTAAACTATATGTGGACTTGGAGATTATTATTATTATTATAATCAAGGGGGAAGCGCTAAACCCGGAGGATTATACAGCGCCTGGGGGGGGGGATGTGGAAGGCATTCAGGCTTAATTCGGGGAACTGGAGCACAGATCCAATTCCCTAAATCAAGAGCCCCTCACCAACATCAAGGAACCTTCCTTGAGGGGTGTGGACTTGGAGAGAGGAGTGGCAACATAGGATGTGTTTTGTGATCATGTGTGTGTGCTTGATACATTGTACAGTTGTTGTGGTGATATATCTTGATGGTGCATGTTATCAGGGCGAGTGTGGGCGGTGCTGCTGTAAGCTGGTTACTGAGGGCGTGGCCTGGCCTGGCCAGCTAGTGGCCAAGGGTGAGCAGAAGGGTGGTTGAGAGGGTATGTTGGTAGGAAGGAGTGGATGACAGGGTGGGTGGGTAGGAGGGTGGTTGAGAGGGTGTGTTGGTGGGGAGGAGTGGATGACAGGGTGGGTGGTTGAGAGGGTGTGTTGGTAGGGAGTGGATGACAGGGTGGGTTGTAGGGTGGTTGTGAGGGTGTGTTGGTGGTGGGGTAGATGACAGTGTGGGTGGGTAGCAGGGGGGTTAAGAGAGTGTAATGGACAGGGTGGTAAGGAGTGGGTAGTAGCAACTGCCTGGCATTACAGGTATGACATCTTTTATCACCTGTTTGGTAGTGTTACAAAAACACCTGCCTGCCAGCCGGGTCTTGACCCTCAAGGTCATATAAATACCTGCCTGCCGGCCGAGTCTCGACCCTCAAGGTCATACAAACACCTGTAGGGAAAATTGGCCATGAACATGTTAACCATTATAAGTCTTAATTAACCAGCGTCATCTGGGGCAGTTTCGTCCTTCTTTAAGATCCTCACTAATAATTGCCTCTCGGAGAAGAGTTCACGAAAGAATGTCTCCAGGAATGTCCGTGTTGTATAAGTACTCACCTAGTTGTGTGTGTGTGTGTGTGTGTGTGTGTGTGTGTGTGTGTGTGTGTGTGTGTGTGTGTGTGAAGGCTTACTCAGCCCTGTAACAACTTCAGACAGTATTACCAAGGCTGGCTCCTCCTCAGGAAAATTAATGAATAGAAAAAGTAATAATAATTCACAAAGATAAACACTTTATTATTTAGTAATGCAAAGATAAAACATTGAAAAAATGAATGTGTATCTTATTTGACAGAAAAATGAAATGGAAAAATGACATTTGAATTCAACGCTAATATGTACAGTTATACTGGGGTGTCTGGTGGAGGTTGACACTGTCTTGCAGAAATTGTAGCCGTTGATGATGATGTGTGGGGGGGGGGGGGGGTCACAGGTGTTGGTGACAACCCAACGACTAGTTCTTCACAGAGTCTATAGCCTTGAATAGTCAGTCCAGATGACAGGAACGCAGGTTCTTTACCACTGCAAAGATGAGGGGTAGTGTCCTGTACAATTAATCAGGTAGAATATGAATGACGTCCCAAGGGGCTGTTTCAGTCCGTCTCCTTCAACACTTCTCGTTGGTTGGCAGGTGACCCGATCTGTCATTCCAAGCTGGAAAGAGACAGATTACCCACTGCTTAAGAAATCACTCTCCATGATAAGTGTAAGATACTTAAAAAAGATGGTGATTATCGAAAAGTCTTATGTGGAGCTTAAAACTGAAAGGACTAAGTTTATTATTGGTCAAAAGTGAAGCTTTCAACCAATATCCACTAGAATAGGAGCAGAGGCTTTTACTTACAGTTGTGCTGGGAGCTGTGAGTCGAGTGATTACTGTTTGGCCGGAGCCCCACACGTCACCTTTCGGGGTGGGGAGAAAAGGGGGGAAGGGGATAGCGGGAGCGAGACTGACCCTACCTTAAATTAACAAGCAGCCGGCAATCACACTATCGTTAGCATATACTCGCTCGCTACTCCTATCTGTTGAACTTTTCCCCCACACTGCGTGTGTGTGTGGGGGGGGGGTGCGTGTGTGTGCGCGCGCAGAACAACCACTGTGAAAAAATAGTGAACTTCCAAGCGCTTTCGTGATTTCTCGCATTATCAAGGACTGATAATGTGAGAAATCACAAAAGCAGTTGGAAGTTCACTATTTTTTCACAGTGGTTGTATTATTGTAAACTTATCTAAAATATATTTAGTTGGGTTAGGCTAAATGAAATTGCTCTTATTATAAGGTTAGGTAAGTTTTCTAAGGTTCTTTTGGTACAAAATTATTATTTTTTTACATTAACATAATGAAAAAAATATATCTTTAAACGTATAAGAAAATATTTTAGAAAGAACTTAATTTTAAATGAGTTCTTGCTAATTGACCAATTTTACCTATTCGGCACGAACACGTGGATGTTAGGAAGTATTTCTTCAGCGTTAGAGTTGTCAGGAAGTGGAACAATGTGGAGAGTCAAGTGGTAGAGGCGGGATCCATACATAGCTTTATGAAGAGGTACGATAAAGCTCTTGAAGCTAGGATAATGGATCTAGTAGCGAACAGCGAAGAGGCCGGGCCAGGAGCTGTGAATCGATCCCTGCATCCACATATAAGTGATTACACACGCGCGCGCGCGCGCACACACACACCTGGGGAGTACCACCTGTAGTGCTGACGGGTAACTCACTTATCCTCTGCGAAAAAAAAAAATGAACGTACTTCTATGAAAAAATTTACATTCCTTCCCAGAGGTGAGGCTGACTGCCACTCATTTACTCTAGCACTCTGGTATGTACTCTAGCACTCTGTCATGTGTTCTACCACTCTGTCATGTACTCTAGCACTCTGTCATGTGTTCTACCACTCTGTCATGTACTCTAGCACCATGTCATGTGTTCTACCACTCTGTCATGTACTCTAGCACTCTGTCATGTGTTCTAGCACTCTGTCATGTACTCTAGCACTGTACTCTGATGGCTACGATATACTTCAAACATACAAAGATATATAACAAAGTGGATTCCAAAATTGGTAAGTGTGGAACCGAAGTTTACATTCTGTTTACACTCAGTATACTAACAGGTCCTTTCAAGGCAGGTGACTCTGCTGAGCTTAAACAAGTACAGAGAGCTCTCACTGCTCGTATTTCCATCATACATCCAAAATACTGAAAACGCCTGACATCTGTTCAACTGTATTCCTTGGAACATAAGCGAGAACGGTACATCATAATTTACACCTGGAAAATCCTGGAGGGACTTGTCCTAAACCTGCAAACCGGAATCATTCCATGTGAATGCAAGAGACTTGGCAGACATTACAAAGTTCCTCCATTAAAATGTAGGGGCGCGACTAGTACACTAAGGGAAAGAATTCGTTGAGTGTCAGAGGACCCTGACTCTTCAACACTCTCCTTGCATAAGGGGAATTACCAACAAACCTCTGGTTGTCATGAAGAGGGAATTGGACAAATTCCTCAGATCACTTCCTGACCAGATGTGCTGTGGCTCGCACGTTGCACTACGTGCGACCAGCAGTAACAGTCTGGTTGATCAGGCCATGATCCACCGGGAGGCCTGGTCTTGGACCGGGCCGCGAGGGAGTTGACTCCAGGTAGCATTCTATAAGTATCCCTCAAGTATCACGGGAGGATCAGAGAGCATCTGACAGGAGGATCAGAGAGCATGACTGGGGAGGATGTAATGGCATCACAGTATGATGGTAAGATAGCAAGAGCATTACGGTAGTGGTGAGGAAGATCATATAAGAGATGAACGGTGTCACAACCAGACTTACCTGGGATGGATAATGTACATAAAGTAGAGCATATGATTAGTCGACCTTGATGGTGTACACTGCAGGGGAAGCTCGCTTTCCCAGGTGGTGTAGGTGCAGTGGTGGTGGTGTAGTGGTGGTGATGGTGTAGTGATGAAGTGTTGCTAGTGGTGAAGTGGTGGGGGTGGTGGTCAGGGTGGTGGTGCAGTGGTAGTATGGTGGTGGTGGTGTCTCAACCTCACTCACATCAGGAGAGATGAACACCCATCAAACCAGCCTCCTCTCTCAACGCAGTTCTCCTGGTTTTTAAAACGGCATCTCCAAGGTTCTGAACGCCTGGTCCCCATCTCTCTCATCTCCTTCCTCTCTCCTTTCCCTTCCCCCATTCCCAGATCCTTATCTCTCATCCTCTTTCATAACATCCACGTAGAAAGTGTGTGTGTGTGTGTGTGTGCTCACCTATTTGTACTCACCTATTTGTGATTGAAGGGGTCGATTCATAGCTCCTGGCCCCACTTTTTCACTGATTGCTACTAGGTCCTCTCTCTCCCTGCTCCATGAGCTTTATCAAATCTCGTCTTAAAACTATGTATGGTTCCTGCCTCCACTACGTCACTTTTTAGGCTATTTCACTGCCTGACAACTCTATGACTGAAGAAATACTTCCTAACATCCCTTTGACTCATCTGAGTCTCAACTTCCAATTGTGACCTCTTGTTTCTGTGTCCCCTCTCTGGGAAATCTTGTCTTGATCCACCTTGTCTATTCCACGCAGTATTTTATATGTCGTTATGATGTCTCCCCTGATCCTCCTGTCCTCCAGTGTCGTCAGGCCAATTTCCCTTAACCTTTCTTCGTAGGACAATCCTCTTAGTTCTGGGACTAGTCTTGTTGCAAACCTTCGCACTTTCTCTAATTTCTTGACGTGCTTGACCAGGTGTGGATTCCAAACTGGTGCTGCATACTCCAGTATGGGCGTGTGTGTGTGTGTGTGTACTCACCTATTTGTGGTTGCAGGGGTCGATTCATAGCTCCTGGCCCCGCCTCTTCGCTGATTACTGTGTGTGTGTGTGTGTGTGTGTGTGTGTGTGTGTGTGTGTGTGTGTGTGTGTGTGTGTGTGTGTGTGTGTGTGTGTGTGTAAATGACGTTTTCGTCTCTGTGATGATATCCGCGTAAATACAATTTTCCCCTGTACTTAACTATTTGTGGTTGCAGGGGTAGATTTTCAGCTCCTGGCCCCCCGCCTCTTGTCATTTGCCAGATTCACTTTCTCGTAGCCTCATAGACCCTGTCGTACCTTCTCTTACAACTGCATATGGAGCTTGCCTCCACCTGTGCGTGACGCTGTGGTTAACGCGGTGTGTAACGCTGTGTAACGTGTGTGACGCTGAACAGTAAATATTGCACTGTGGAAAATGGTGGGATGGCGTCAGTAAGAATGACTTGAAGTAAACTCCTAAGTGCAAATACTCCGAGATTTACACCTGTAAGTGTACGTGCACTGTTACACACACACACACACACACACACACACACACACACACACACACACACACACACACACACACACATACACACATACAAAGAGAGAGAGAGAGAGAGAGAGAGAGAGAGTACGAATACAAATACTCGGCAGAATATCTTCAGGATGGTGCCCCAGTAGTTGCGAGGGTCAGGAGTCACCGGTTCTAAACTCATGCTGCTCTGGGTTGTTCACTTATTTTGAATATGTAATTTGCAATTTTGTTTCTTAAAACCATTCAAGGAATTTTTGTGTGACGTTGGTACTATCATTGGATTTGGGTTTGAGATGGACCTACCTAGCATGGGCCAGTAGGCCTACCGCAGTGTTCCTTCTATGTTCTTTACTCGTGTAGAATATTGTAGGAACACACTGGTTGTATCATTTAAGAAAAAAACACCAGAATCGTCATGTGTTTCCCTTGGCTTCTTTTCCTTAATGCGGCCTCTGTGCAGTGAGGTAATTTCCGCTGCATCATTGAAGGTTTTAGGAACGTCGCAGAGATTGCTTTAGGGAAGTCATAGATGGTTTACAGACGTCATAGGTGTTGAAGGAACGTCATTCATGGTTTAGGGACGTCATGGATGATTCAGGGGTGCCATAGGTGTTGAATTAACGTCATGGATGGTTTAGGGGTGTCATAAGTGTTGAATTAACGTCGTGGATGGTTTAGGGGTGTCATAAGTGTTGAAGGAACGTCATGGATGGTTTAGGGGTGTCATAAGTGTTGAAGGAACGTCATGGATGGTTTAGGGGTGTCATAAGTGTTGAAGGAACGTCATGGATGGTTTAGGGCTGTCATAAGTGTTGAAGGAACGTCATGGATGATTTAGATGTGTCAGAGGTGTTGAAAGAACGTCATGAATGGTTTATGGACGTCATGAATGGTTTAGGGACGCCATGAATGGTTTATGGACGTCATGAATGGTTTATGGACGTCATGAATGGTTTATGGACGTCATGAATGGTTTAGGGACATCATGACGTCATGAAGGGTTTATAGACGTCATGAATGGTTTAGGGACGTCATGAATGGTTTAGGGACGTCATGAATGGTTTATGGACGTCATGAATGGTTTAGGGACGTCATGAATGGTTTATGGACGTCATGAATGGTTTATGGACGTCATGAATAGTTTAGGAGCATCAAAGATGTTTTAAGACCTTAGAACATAATCGAAGAAGGTTTGGGGAGAGATATTTTTGGGATGTCATTTAAGATGTTTTAGGGACCTTGTAGATCATTTTAGGGAGACTATTATTTAATAATGGCATGCGAGAGGTGTCGAACCCTCTTCCAGGCTGCCCTTGTGGCACCACATGGTTTTTATGTGCACTTTTTTTAAGGACAATAATGAGGATTTCTGCTTGTCTATCAAGGCTGTCTGGTACGTCATGCCTGCAGTTGTCAGTAACGCTCCGATGGTAAGTCTGAGCTGACCTTGGTACCTGAAGACGAGTACCAGTTAGAGGGGTACCCGCGTGGGTATGGATATTGCTGAGACGTGGTACTTTGGGTGCCTGTGAGAGTTGGACTCGTGGCAGTGGGTTGGTACCAGCATGAGCGTTGGGCGAGCAATGAGGCACCACAAGGAAAGGCAGTTCTTGCGGGGATCACCTTGTAAGTGCTCTCAGCAGGTCGCCCACGAGCCTAGCTGAAAAGAGCAAAAAAAGCACAATACCATGACTGGAACAATACACAAATAATCCGCATATAGGAGAGAGAAGCTTAAGATGACATTTCGGTCTGACTTAGACCATTTACAAGCCACACTGTGACTTGTAAATGGTTTAAGTCGGACTGAAACGTCGTCTTAAGCTTCTCTCTCTCCTATGTGCGGGTTATTTGTGCCTAACTGAAGGTGTCGACGACGATGATAATGCTGAAGACGACAGAGACGAAGACGACAACAACGGTAGAGGAGCAGGTTTTTGTGTGCGTGCGTGTGCGAGTATTTTACTCAGGTACAAGCATGCTCTTCGGAGGTTACCAGATACATGTAATCACCTGGATGGACACTGTATACATGTATACACCTCGCACAATACTAGATACATGTAATCACCTGGATGGACACTGTATACATGTATACACCTCGCACCATACTAGATACATGTAATCACCTGGAAGGACACTGTATACATGTATACACCTCGCACCATACTAGACACATGCAATCACCTGGATGGACATGTATACACCTCACAAGATACAAGGTGCACGCAATCACTAGGAAGGACATGTATACACCTCACAAGATACAAGGTGCACGCAATCACTAGGAAGGACATGTATACACCTCACAAGATACAAGGTGCACGCAATCACCTGGAAGGACACTGTATACACCTCACAAGATACAAGGTGCACGCAATCACTAGGAAGGACATGTATACACCTCACAAGATACAAGGTGCACGCAATCACTAGGAAGGACATGTATACACCTCACAAGATACAAGGTGCACGCAATCACTAGGAAGGACATGTATACACCTCACAAGATACAAAGTGCACGCAATCACTAGGAAGGACATGTATACACCTCACAAGATACAAAGTGCACGCAATCACTAGGAAGGACATGTATACACCTCACAAGATACAAGGTGCACGTAATCACTAGGAAGGACATGTATACACCTCACAAGATACAAGGTGCACGCAATCACTAGGAAGGACAGCAGGAAAAAATAAATACGTATTCTTTAGATGAAAAGTTTTTAAGTTGCCGTCAAACTAGCCAGACTGAAAATCAGAGAGAAGCCAAGCCTGAGGCGGAGCTGCGAGGGTGGAAGAGCCATTGAAACTGGTCACAGGTACTAATGGTTATAATCATAAGCTTATTTTTTTTTAAAGGGGTGGAGGGGTAAGCCAGCGGAAGGCCTCGGTCAGATGACCAAAAGCTCCAGCTGTGGGTCGTCATATGATAAGACCCGCATCAGGAAACACTTGTCCTGTTTCCTGACGAACCTTACTTAACTTAATCTGGTCACTGGTATGTCACAGAAACTGATGCAGCCGCCAAGTGTCTTGATCCTAAAACTATGCGACTTGATCAAAACAGAAACACGTTGTAGAGCAAACGTTTATTGTGTGAACGTTTCGCCCTTTGTAGAGCTTTGTCAAGCTTGATAAAGCTCCGCACAGAACTAAACGTTGTCCTAATAAAAGCTTGTTCTTCGACTTTTTTTTAACTATCGTCTTGAGCACGCTCTTTGGATGCAGTGTGTGTGTGTGTGTGTGTGTGTGTGTGTGTGTGTGTGTGTGTGTGTGTGTGTGTGTGTACTCACCTATTTGCGGTTGCAGGGGTCGATTCACAGCTCCTGGCCCCGTGTGTGTGTGTGTGTGTGTAATACAACGGGCACAGTGAACTAAGCGTCACGCTGCTGAATGTTCCCTCAACGAAAGAATTTACGAGAATGATGCTTGTGTTGCATCCTCTTAGCCTGTTGTTCAACTCTGCATGTTCTGTGTTCCTGGCTTGTTCTTTGTCTGTGTGGTTCCTGACATGTTCTTTATGTGGTTCTTGTCATGTTCTTTGTCTGTGTGGTTCTTGGCATGTTCTTTGTGTGGTTCCTGGCTTGTTCTTTGTCTGTGTGGTTCTTGGCATGTTCTTTGTGTGGTTCTTGTCTTGTTCTTTGTCTGTGTGGTTCTTGGCATGTTCTTTGTGTGGTTCCTGGCTTGTTCTTTGTCTCTGTAGTTCATGTTTGGTCTTTGTCTACGTGGTTCATGTTTGGTCTTTGTCTACATGGTTCATGTTTGGTCTTTGTCTACATGGTTCATGTTTGGTCTTTGTCTACATGGTTCATGTTTGGTCTTTGTCTACATGGTTCATGTTTGGTCTTTGTCTACATGGTTCATGTTTGGACTTTGTCTACATGGTTCATGTTTGGTCTTTGTCTACATGGTTCATGTTTGGTCTTTGTCTACATGGTTCATGTTTGGTCTTTGTCTACATGGTTCATGTTTGGTCTTTGTCTACATGGTTCATGTTTGGTCTTTGTCTACATGGTTCATGTTTGGTCTTTGTCTACATGGTTCATGTTTGGTCTTTGTCTACATCGTTCATGTTTGGTCTTTGTCTACATGGTTCATGTTTGGTCTTTGTTTACATGGTTCATGTTTGGTCTTTGTCTACATGGTTCATGTTTGGTCTTTGTCTACATGGTTCATGTTTGGTCTTTGTCTACATCGTTCATGTTTGGTCTTTGTCTACATCGTTCATGTTTGGTCTTTGTCTACATGGTTCATGTTTGGTCTTTGTCTACATGGTTCATGTTTGGTCTTTGTCTACATCGTTCATGTTTGGTCTTTGTCTACATCGTTCATGTTTGGTCTTTGTCTACATGGTTCATGTTTGGTCTTTGTCTACATCGTTCATGTTTGGTCTTTGTCTACATGGTTCATGTTTGGTCTTTGTCTACATGGTTCATGTTTGGTCTTTGTTTACATGGTTCATGTTTGGTCTTTGTCTACATGGTTCATGTTTGGTCTTTGTCTACATGGTTCATGTTTGGTCTTTGTTTACATGGTTCATGTTTGGTCTTTGTCTACATGGTTCATGTTTGGTCTTTGTCTACATGGTTCATGTTTGGTCTTTGTCTACATGGTTCATGTTTGGTCTTTGTTTACATGGTTCATGTTTGGTCTTTGTCTACATGGTTCATGTTTGGTCTCTGTCTACATGGTTCATGTTTGGTCTTTGTCTACATGGTTCATGTTTGGTCTTTGTTTACATGGTTCATGTTTGGTCTTTGTCTACATGGTTCATGTTTGGTCTTTGTCTACATGGTTCATGTTTGGTCTTTGTCTACATGGTTCATGTTTGGTCTTTGTTTACATGGTTCATGTTTGGTCTTTGTCTACATGGTTCATGTTTGGTCTCTGTCTACATGGTTCATGTTTGGTCTGTGCTCAGGGTTCGCCGACTCGCGGCTCGTATGTCGTCTGCGGCCACAGCGAATGTATAATGCGTCCTCAAAACCTATTAGAAGAAAACAGATTACTGCTTAAATACAAAGTAATAAACAACTGTTGACGATAAGAAAGACGACTGGACGGGAACTCGGACAGTGATGCATGCCTGGACCATGGCCGGGCTCTGGGTGTGGAAAGACTCTCGAAGCTCATCAGAGATGTGCACATAGCTGATCCAACGAAAGCAAAACGGTGCAACATACCCGCAATAAAAAGTGTGGACGCCATGAATACACCGAGAGAAGACACAGTATCCGTGGCCGAAGACTATTCAACACTCTCTCACTAGGTGTAAGGGAAATTACTAATAGACCCCCTGGCTGCCTTCAAGAGCGAGTTGGAGAGATACCGAAAGTCAGTACCCTATCAGTCTGGCTGTGGGTTGTACGTTGGACTATGTGCGGCGAGCAGTAACAGTCTGGTTGATCAGGCCCTGATCCACCGGGAGGCCTAATCAAGGACTGGGTTCCTAGGGGCGTTGAACCCCCGGTACACCCTCCAGGTGAAAATTAGACATATGTACATCTGGGTATCTATTGTAGACGTTTCGCCATCCAGCGGTTTTATCAATACAAACATTAGGGTCAGAGTTGGCACCACTGTTACAGCTAAGTCATATTTGTGCTGTTTGAAAAGTCACCCTGTTGCCAGTTGTGTGGCTGGGTGGTTATAGCACTGGACCTGTTGTGTGGCTGGGTGGTTATAGCACTGGACCTGTTGTGTGGCTGGGTGGTTATAACACTGGACCTGTTGTGTGGCTGGGTGGTTATAGCACTGGACCTGTTGTGTGGCTGGGTGGTTATAACACTGGACCTGTTGTGTGGCTGGGTGGTTATAACACTGGACCTGTTGTGTGGCTGGGTGGTTATAACACTGGACCTGTTGTGTGGCTGGGTGGTTATAACACTGGACCTGTTGTGTGGCTGGGTGGTTATAACACTGGACCTGTTGTGTGGCTGGGTGGTTATAACACTGGACCTGTTGTGTGGCTGGGTGGTTATAACACTGGACCTGTTGTGTGGCTGGGTGGTTATAGCACTGGACCTGTTGTGTGGCTGGGTGGCTATAGCACTGGACCTGTTGTGTGGCTGGGTGGTTATAACACTGGACCTGTTGTGTGGCTGGGTGGTTATAGCACTGGATCTGTTGTGTGGCTGGGTGGTTATAACACTGGACCTGTTGTGTGGCTGGGTGGTTATAGCACTGGACCTGTTGTGTGGCTGGGTGGTTATAGCACTGGACCTGTTGTGTGGCTGGGTGGTTATAACACTGGACCTGTTGTGTGGCTGGGTGGTTATAACACTGGACCTGTTGTGTGGCTGGGTGGTTATAACACTGGACCTGTTGTGTGGCTGGGTGGTTATAACACTGGACCTGTTGTGTGGCTGGGTGGTTATAACACTGGACCTGTTGTGTGGCTGGGTGGTTATAGCACTGGACCTGTTGTGTGGCTGGGTGGTTATAACACTGGACCTGTTGTGTGGCTGGGTGGTTATAACACTGGACCTGTTGTGTGGCTGGGTGGTTATAACACTGGACCTGTTGTGTGGCTGGGTGGTTATAGCACTGGACCTGTTGTGTGGCTGGGTGGTTATAGCACTGGACCTGTTGTGTGGCTGGGTGGTTATAGCACTGGACCTGTTGTGTGGCTGGGTGGATATAACACTGGACCTGTTGTGTGGCTGGGTGGTTATAACACTGGACCTGTTGTGTGGCTGGGTGGTTATAGCACTGGACCTGTTGTGTGGCTGGGTGGTTATAGCACTGGACCTGTTGTGTGGCTGGGTGGTTATAGCACTGGACCTGTTGTGTGGCTGGGAGGTTATAGCACTGGACCTGTTGTGTGGCTGGGTGGTTATAACACTGGACCTGTTGTGTGGCTGGGTGGTTATAGCACTGGACCTGTTGTGTGGCTGGGTGGTTATAGCACTGGACCTGTTGTGTGGCTGGGTGGTTATAGCACTGGACCTGTTGTGTGGCTGGGTGGTTATAACACTGGACCTGTTGTGTGGCTGGGAGGTTATAGCACTGGACCTGTTGTGTGGCTGGGAGGTTATAGCACTGGACCTGTTGTGTGGCTGGGTGGTTATAGCACTGGACCTGTTGTGTGGCTGGGAGGTTATAGCACTGGACCTGTTGTGTGGCTGGGAGGTTATAGCACTGGACCTGTTGTGTTCATGGACCGCGCTTCCAGTTCTCCTCAAGTCCTCTTTATTATTCATATTAGTATACAATTAATAGGTTAACATTTCGAAGAAAAACAATGTTAAATTGTGTTATGTAAAAGGACAAGTGTAGTTAATGCTATATTTTATTGTGGCAACATTATTACAGTGTTAAATTGATGCGAAAATACAGTGATAAGTTAAGCAGGTAGATTATATGGTAAACACAGAGAAACTGCAAGCAGACATCAACATAGTCTTCCATTGGCCAATGGGAAAAACCATCATAATCTTCTAGTAGTGAGTGGGAAAAAACCAACATAATCTTCCATTGGTCAATGGGGAATAAACCCCATGATGTTCAGTGGTAACTAATTGCAACTGCTGTGAGATACGGCAAGAATTACGAACTTGTCAGGAGCACAGGATACAAGACACGGGAGGAACATCTCATGATACGAAAGCAACAAGTTACAAGACTGAGGTTTAATAATTACATGTGACTTAATTTTTATTACACAAAAAGGCAAATACCACTTTTGAAAAGTATAATATATGAGAGGTTAAGTATCGTTAAGTATGACTTGTGAGAGACGATAATGTATATTGTTAAGCATAATTTGTGAGAGGTGATAATGTATATTAAGTATGACTTATGGAAGCGATAATATATATGGTATGAAGTATATGTGGGTAATGTATATAGTATGACTTGTAGGAGGAAAAACAACATCGGCTGGTTTGCGGAAAGAAAAAAAAAACGGTTTCGATCAGGAGCCGAGGGTCGACCCCAGCAGCCACAAATAGGTGAGTACACATTGTAGAAATACCTGGGCTGAGTGTGGAATTCTGTACACTGGGTACACATACCTGGCCCAGTTTGTGACCGGTACCAACCACAGCGTGGAACACGCACCTCTTGCATACTAATTGTAATAATAATAATTATAATAATATTAACAATAATAATATAGTTATATAATAATACTATTACTACTAATAATAACAGTAATGATACATCAATAATAATGATAATTATAATATAGTAATGATAATGATAAATATACAATAATCTGAAAGCTTATAGTATATACAGCATTTCTGGCAGACTAAGACTAGGATTAACACTACTGATGGGTGTAGCTGGGACAAGATATTAACACTACTGATGGGTGTAGCTGGGACAAGATATTAACACTACTGATGGGTGTAGCTGGGACAAGATATTAACACTACTGATGGGTGTAGCTGGGACAAGATATTAACACTACTGATGGGTGTAACTGGGACAAGATATTAACACTACTGATGGGTGTAACTGGGACAAGATATTAACACTACTGATGGGTGTAACTGGGACAAGATATTAACACTACTGATGGGTGTAACTGGGACAAGATATTAACACTACTGATGGGTGTAACTGGGACAAGATATTAACACTACTGATGGGTGTAACTGGGACAAGATATTAACACTACTGATGGGTGTAACTGGGACAAGATATTAACACTACTGATGGGTGTAACTGGGACAAGATATTAACACTACTGATGGGTGTAGCTGGGACAAGATATTAACACTACTGATGGGTGTAGCTGGGACAAGATATTAACACTACTGATGGGTGTAGCTGGGACAAGATATTAACACTACTGATGGGTGTAGCTGGGACAAGATATTAACACTACTGATGGGTGTAGCTGGGACAAGATATTGACACTACTTATGGGTGTAACTGGAACAAGATATTAACACTACTGATGGGTGTAACTGGAACAAGATATTAACACTACTGATGGGTGTAACTGGAACAAGATATTAACACTACTGATGGGTGTAACTGGAACAAGATATTAACACTACTGATGGGTGTAACTGGAACAAGATATTAACACTACTGATGGGTGTAACTGGAACAAGATATTAACACTACTGATGGGTGTAACTGGGACAAGATATTAACACTACTTATGGGTGTAGCTGGGACAAGATATTAACACTACTGATGGGTGTAACTGGAACAAGATATTAACACTACTGATGGGTGTAGCTGGGACAAGATATTAACACTGCTGATGGGTGTAGCTGGGACAAGATATTAACACTACTGATTTGTGTAACTGGAACAAGATATTAACACTACTGATGGGTGTAACTGGAACAAGATATTAACACTACTGATGGGTGTAACTGGAACAAGATATTAACACTACTGATGGGTGTAGCTGGGACAAGATATTAACACTACTGATTTGTGTAACTGGAACAAGATATTAACACTACTGATGGGTGTAGCTGGGACAAGATATTAACACTACTGATGGGTGTAACTGGAACAAGATATTAACACTACTGATGGGTGAAACTGGAACAAGATATTAACACTACTGATGGGTGTAGCTGGGACAAGATATTAACACTACTGATGGGTGTAGCTGGGACAAGATATTAACACTACTGATGGGTGTAACTGGGACAAGATATTAACACTACTGATGGGTGTAACTGGGACAAGATATTAACACTACTGATGGGTGTAACTGGGACAAGATATTAACACTACTGATGGGTGTAGCTGGGACAAGATATTGACGCTCCAACTACCATGTGTTAGATTTTGAAGTTGTGATACTGTGTACTAGCCATACCAGTGGCATATTTATCTGTTTGTAAGTCCTCTGCCCTTAGAGCTTGACTTGAGGCCAAGTTTTGTTTTGGTGGAGAGCCTGCTTAACTAGGCTATTGCTGCTAGTGACGCGCAGAGCGGCATAGCCATCACACCCTAGCTGATCACACACCAGCTGATCACTTACTTGCTGATCACACACTTGCTGATCACGCCTTAGCTGATCACGCACTTGCTGATCACACTTGCTGATCACACTAGCTGATCACACACTTGCTGATCACACTAGCTGATCACACACTTGCTGATCATACACTTGATCACACACTTGCTGATCACACCCTAGCTGATCACGCACTTGCTGATCATACACTTACTGATCACACACTAGCTGATCACACACTAGCTGATCACACACTTGCTGATCATACACTTTCAGTTTGTCGTGGAATTTTGATCTAAGAAATTTGATTGAAGCGGATTTATAATCTGCAATAAAGCACTAAACTATCCCATAATGCTGTGCAAATATTAATGTGGGTGGGGGGGGGGTCCTGCCTTCACCTTCACACAACCCACCGACTACCCATGTTTAATGACTCATCACTAGTGCAGCTGTATGTCAGTAGTCATATACACTGACAAGTATCTTAATAAGACAAAATTTGCTGTTTGATATTTTACAGAGAAAACCTTTTTCGTTCATCAGGGACTTGATCAATTATCATATAGAAATGATGTTATATATATATATATATATATATATATATATATATATATATATATATATATATATATATATATATATATATATATATATATATATATATATATATATACACACTTTGTGTGTGTGTGTGTTCACATATTTGTACTCATTTATTCTTGGTTTCGGGGGTCGATTCGTAGCCCAGTTATAGTCGATACCTTGGTCATCTTCCACACATCCTTGTTCCAGACCTGGCCTCCTATTAGTGATTCATTGCACTCTCATGTGTGTGTGTGTGTGTGTGTGTGTCTGTCTGTCTGTCTGTCTGTCTGTCTTTTTTTTATTACTGCTAATTTATTTCTGAGGCTTTTGCTAGTGTTTGTATGACCAGCTCTAACCACCTCATCTGCCTTGACATATCTACCTACTTACCTGCTCACCTGGTTGTTATCTACCGCTCTACCTTGTTAACATGTTCTCTCTGAATTAAGTGCTAACCTGGCACATCGACCTATCCCTGTTTACCTGTACTCCTTACTTCGGCACACGTGGTGGTGATGACAACACTGGTCTCTGACACACGTGATGGTGATGACAACGCTGGTCTCTGGCACACGTGGTGGTGATGACAACACTGGTCTCTGACACACGTGGTGGTGATGACAACACTGGTCTCTGACACACGTGGTGGTGATGACAACACTGGTCTCTGGCACACGTGGTGGTGATGACAACACTGGTCTCTGGCACACCTGGTAATGACAACACTGGTCTCTGGCACACGTGGTGGTGATGACAACACTGGTCTCTGACACACGTGGTGGTGATGACAACACTGGTCTCTGGCACACGTGGTAATGACAACACTGGTCTCTGGCACACGTGGTGGTGATGACAACACTGGTCTCTGACACACGTGGTGGTGATGACAACACTGGTCTCTGACACACGTGGTGGTGATGACAACACTGGTCTCTGACACACGTGGTGATGACAGCAACATTGGACTCTGGCACACGTGGTGATGACAGCAACAGTGGACTCTGGCACACGTTGTGATGACAGCAACAGTGGACTCTGGCACACGTGGTGATGACAGCAACAGTGGACTCTGGCACACGTGGTGATGACAGCAACGCTGGCAAGAACACTACGCAGGAAAGACGGGACACCCGGATGTGGCTTCTATTTTTTCCAGTCATAAGTCCTCGTCCAGCGCAATTTTACAATCTAGAATTAAGGTTAAAAATGCCACTTAGATGTTAGATTGTGGGAAGAGACGGGAGCATGGTTGCTGTGTGCGGTGCAGGCTTAAGACAAGCCAGTGAGGTGTGTGTGTGTGTGTGTGTGTGTGTGTGTGTGTGTGTGTGTGTGTGTGTGTGTGTGTGTGTGTGTGTGTGTCTGTGTGTTAGTTACCATTTTGTCCTAGGCACATGTCGATTAGACACTAGGCCTGTTATATATGTCTGTGCATGTGTGTGTGTGTGTGTGTGTGCGTGCGTGTGTGTGTGTGTGTGTGTGTGTGTGTGTGTGTGTGTGTGTGTGTGTGTGTGTGTGTGTGTGTGTGTTTTGTGTGGTGTATACTCACCTATTTGTGGGTGCAAGGGTCGATTCATACCTCCTGTGTGTGTTTATGTATGTATGTATGTATGTATGTATGTATGCATGCATGCACGTATGTATGCATTTGTGTATGTGCGCGCGCGGTGTTGAATATGACACACTTACCTTCAGTGTGTCTTACAAGTGTGTGGTGAGCATGATACGCTCACCTTCACTATCTTACAAGTGTGTGGTGAGCATGACACACTCACCTTCACTGTATCTTACAAGTGTGTGGTGAGCATGACGCGCTCACCTTCACTATATCTTACAAGTGTGTGGTGAGCATGACACGCTCACCCTCACTGTATCTTACAAGTGTGTGGTGAGCATGACACACTCACCTTCAGTGTGTCTTACAAGTGTGTGGTGAGCATGACACGCTCACCTTCACTGTGTCTTACAAGTGTGTGTGGTGAGCATGACACGCTCACCTTCACTGTATCTTACAAGTGTGTGGTGAGCATGACACGCTCACCTTCACTGTATCTTACAAGTGTGTCGTGAGCATGACACGCTCACCTTCACTGTGTCTTACAAGTGTGTGGTGAGCATGACACGCTCACCTTCACTGTATCTTACAAGTGTGTCGTGAGCATGACACGCTCACCTTCACTGTATCTTACAAGTGTGTCGTGAGCATGACACGCTCACCTTCACTGTGTCTTACAAGTGTGTGGTGAGCATGACACGCTCACCTTCACTGTGTCTTACAAGTGTGTGGTGAGCATGACACGCTCACCTTCACTGTGTCTTACAAGTGTGTGGTGAACATGACACGCTCACCTTCACCGGGTCATAACACCCTGACCCGTTTTGTAATCTTCAAGGACTTTCCACATGTGACTTGTGGGAAGTGGACTGTGTAGAGGACGGCTCGGCTATACTGTTTCACGTTTACTGTATTTTTTTATTAATATAAATGTTAGATACGGCACATTGTGTGGGAAGGCACCCTGATCTCTGTGATATTTTACAAGGTTGGTACGGCAACCTTGTTTATCTAACACGCCCATTATGAAGGATGCTTTTCTTGTTGTAGTTTATTGAATACGATGGTTTTTCTCTGTCATATTCCAAAGTATAGGAGAGTTTTCTTATCATACTCCGTCACACAGTATGGGTTTTCCTGTTATACTCCACATACGACAGTTTTTCCTATCGTACCTCGTCTTAAAATGATTTTCCTGTCATATTCTGTCACAAAGTGTAGTTCCTCTATCAGACTGTATCACACAAGATAATTTCTTTATCGTTCAACATCACATCAGGTGGTTTCACTGTGACATAAAGGAATGTGTCAGCCTGAGCTGGGAAACCTTAGTATGTCTTTGATATACCTTTGATGACTTCCAGAGTTTTTCTGCTCCCGGAGCCCGGCCGTGGGCCAGGCTCCTCTGGTGTTTGACTGGTTAACCAGGCTGTTGCTGATGGTGGCCCTCTGCCCCACATATCTGTAACAGCTTGGTTGATCTGGCAATTGGTGAAGATAGTCCAGTTTCCTCTTGAAGACTTCTACGCTTGTCCCAGCAGTGTTTCTGACATCTTCTGGTAAGATGCTGAATAGTCTGGGGCCACGGATGTTGATACACTGTTCCCTTATTGTGCCCAGTGCACTCTTACTTTTCACTGGGATATCGACAGACATTCCACTCTGGGCTCAGTAGCCATGGCAAGTTTTACAAGTTTTCTTCCACCAGGACTGGAGTTACTTCCACATTGAGATAACCATTTTGATGTGCACATGCAACAGAGACTTGCAGGAAAACGGGGCCTGGTCATGAACCGAACTCCGGGGGCATTCACCCCCGAAACATCCTCCAGGTTAAGGACAACATCATGCGGAAGGGCAAAACCGTTACAAATAATAGTCAAAAGAAAGGCTACAACTCTTGTGGTATCTTAGTGTAATATAAGTCAAGCTAGGAAGGTAAGGGTAGACAAATAGTGTAAGACAAGATAGGAAGGTAGGGGTAGACAAATAGTGTAAGACAAGATAGGAAGGTAAGGGTAGACAAATAGTGTAAGACAAGATAGGAAGGTAAGGGTAGACAAATAGTGTAAGACAAGATAGGAAGGTAAGGGTAGACAATGCAGGCAACACTGTTTGCCATGTCAGAAATTAGTATTATGTTGTACAGCAACACTGATTCAGTAATTTAATATAACATGTTGTGGTAGCGAATCCTGATGCTATAGAACCCCCCAGTAATGGTATTGAACCCTGCAGGATGTTGGTATAGAACCCGCCAGTGATGGTATTGAACCCTGTTGGTATAGAACCCGCCAGTGTTGGCAGTAAATCCGCCATGATAATGGTAGTGAACCCCGCAGAATGGCAATAGTGTAGCCAGGCTTGTTCGGCTGCCTTACTACAACACAAGCAGAAAATTTTCGTTACCAGCCCTCGGGCGTAGTGAATGAGTGTATCCAGTAGTGTACTGTGCAGCTGCGTCAGTGTTGAAGAGAAGCTGTGCAGCTGCGTCAGTGTTGAAGAGAAGCTGTGCAGCTGCGTCAGTGTTGAAGAGAAGCTGTGCAGCAGCGTCAGTGTTGGAGAGAAGCTGTGCAGCAGCATCAGTGTTGGAGAGAAGCTGTGCAGCAGCATCAGTGTTGGAGAGAAGCTGTGCAGCAGCGTCATTTTAGAGAGGCTGTGTCATTGTGGAGTTCACACAGACTCACTGAAGGATGTCATCTAGTGTTCCTGCACGCTGACCATGACAGTCATATGTTGCTTTGTGATTCATTCTTTGATAACTCAGTATTTTTACGCATTTACCTTGAGTTCATGGTTATGATTTTGCTAGTGAGTTATGTGGACTGTGTTATGAACAGGGAGGAATGTTGCGTGTCTGCTTCACGTCCCATAGAGGCCCTGCCAGTTATGCTACTCTTCGAAACACTTGCCCTCTTACGTCTATAATATTCACAAAAAGAAACTTTGGAAAAGAGAGTATAGACGACGTTTTGGTCCGTCTAAGATTATTTTTAATTCACAGTGGCTGTGGCTTCATAATGGTCCAGAACGGACGGAAAAGATTTTCTAAAATTTTCTCCGGAAAGTTGTGCTTTTGTGATTTTTTTTTTTTTAGCCACTGTATTGTGACTTTTATTCTTCGTTACAGATATTGTTTGATATTCGCAGCTCCTGTCAGTGAAAGAGAGAGAGAGAGAGAGAGAGAGAGAGAGAGAGATCCAAGTAGGTTATCAGTGATGTCCAGTTCTATATAGAGATTGTTTACTGCACACATAGTCATTAAAACATCTAATCTACTGGAAACTCCTGAAAGCACTTAGAATGTATGTTCTGAAACAGAGAAGAGAGAAGTATGTGATGTATGGAGAATACTGGAAGGCGAGGTTCCAGACCTGCATTAGAACTTAAGGTAGGAAGTGTAGAATAAAGCCAAGTGAAAAGCAGGTGTCGTAGGTGTTGTTACAGAGCTTGATGAAAATAGTGTAAAATACCTACAAGTTGAAGATTAAGACACATGTGCAGTAGTTGGGTTTCTTTATTGATGAAACGTTTCGCCTACACAGGAGATTTCTTCAGTCAAATACAAAGGGAGCAGTAGTAATGAAATAATGATGACGTAATCAGTCTATCAACTTTAGTGAAAAAGTAATTTGAGGTGGTCGGTCTCCTCAGCCTGGAGAAGATACCAAACGTTTGCACATGTGTCTTAATCTTCGACAGTTAGAGAGCACTGTCATTATCAGGGGTCCACGACTTCTCAACCTTCTATACGAAGATAAAAAAAAAATTCCAGAATAAAGTTTTTTAAGAGGAATCTAAGCAAGTTTCCACATGGAAAGGCAAGTCATCCAGGTTGTAGATTACTTAGACACATGCTTATACTGCCCCCCCCCCCAATATTAGAAGTCACCTGTGTATTCGACTGAAAAAGTCTGCTGAGCAGGTGAAACATTTCGGCATTAAAGATACCCAGGTGTTGCACATGTGTCTTACGTGTGGGTTAGTATAATGAGAGGCAGGTTGTGATGGCCAGGTGCGCGTAAGAGCCACGGTTAGTTTAATATCTTTATCATGCACCCCATACCCATCCTGTGGGCGGTAGTCACCCCATACCCATCCTGTGGGTGGTAGTCACTCCCATACCCATCCTGTGGGTGGTAGTCACTCCCATACCCATCCTGTGGGTGGTAGTCACCCCATACCCATCCTGTGGGTGGTAGTCACTCCCATACCCATCCTGTGGGTGGTAGTCACTCCCATACCCATCCTGTGGGTGGTAGTCACCCCATACCCATCCTGTGGGTGGTAGTCACTCCCATACCCATCCTGTGGGTGGTAGTCACCCCATACCCATCCTGTGGGTGGTATTCACCCCATACCCATCCTGTGGGTGGTAGTCACCCCATACCCATCCTGTGGGTGGTAGTCACTCCCATACCCATCCTGTGGGTGGTAGTCATTCCCATACCCATCCTGTGGGTGGTAGTCACTCCCATACCCATCCTGTGGGTGGTAGTCACTCCCATACCCATCCTGTGGGTGGTAGTCACTCCCATACCCATCCTGTGGGTGGTAGTCACTCCCATACCCATCCTGTGGGTGGTATTCACCCCATACCCATCCTGTGGGTGGTAGTCAAAAGACTACAGAGGTACATAATGGGTCCAGGGACTGGGCCCCAAAGTTTTGATAGCTAAACAAGTTACAGTGGAAATAAACAATATACATGTTTACCTTGCATTATGAGACAGTCATGAGGGAAGTCCGTCCTCACGACGGGCTCCAAGGCTACAAATATTCAATATACCCATCAAGCCCCGCCCGTGTTATGGTTTGTTTACCTATCGCAGATATGTTTTAACTACAAGAATTGATAGGACAGATAATTACAAGCTGAAATGAGAGTATCAGGGACAATCATAAATAACGAGAACACGAGGACATTTGGAAGTACTTATTAATAAGTTTATGTAAGTAATGGAGATAGATTTATAGTTTCAAGCGTGCCAGGAATCAATAATGTCAGTCAGTGTAATTGAAGAAGCAGCAGCATCAAGTGAAACTCGACCCTCCACAAATGCAAATTGTTGCGTACTCTCTTAAAAACACGTTGATAACACAGGAAATGACAGTGCACAGTAATGGGGGTTCAGAAATTAGAGTTTGTAGGAACTTGTTCACTTTCCTCTTGAAGACAGGGATCTATTGGGCAGTTTCCTTGTATATGGACTGAGAACGTTCAAGACAGAACTCGCAGCAGTGGATTCAAGTTGGAGAAGCCACTCGTGGCACAACGTTTCCTCTAGTAAATGTCCTGAACAGTACATAGGTTTCTTTTTCCACATCTTGCCGGTATCATCATATAATTTTTCAGAAATTTAGATTCAGATCGGATGTTGGAAAGCATGGTTTGGCAGTAGAGTTGTAGATGAGTGGATTAAACTCTCTGGTAACGTTATTGAGGCAAGAACTTTGGGTAGCTTTAAATATAGGTTGGACGGGTACATGAGTGCGAATTGGAGCTGCCTAGCATGGGCCAGTAGACCTATAGCAGTGTTCTTATGGTCTAAACAGCCTCGCGTCCTTCATATTTGTCAAGTAAAAGGACAAAAGTGCAACTAATGCGACATTTTATTGTGACAACGTTTCGCTCTCCAGGAGCTTTGTCAAACTTTTACAAACAAGGACACCGAGGGGTATATATAGGTACAGAGTGAGGTGCAAAGCATCATGTGATCGTTGTAGGTAGTAATAATAGTAGTACTTGTAGTGGTAGTACTTGTGGTAGTAGTAGTAGTTGTAGTAGTAGTAGTAGCTTTTAATGAGGTTTATTTTGTTACGGTGTGTCCTGACTCCTGGTCTGGTAATAAAGATTAACGAAGGCTGACGAAGACATGGTGACCACATATAAGGTCATAAAAGGATACTAACAGAGAGATGAAGAGCATTTATTGCCACAATCAACAAGGAGACCGAAGGTCACAGTTGTATAGTAAAAGAGGTAGTCTGGGTAGCCTGGGTAGCCTAGGTAATCTGGGTAGTCTGGGTAGTTTGGGTAGCCTAGGTAGCCTGAGTAGTCTGGGTAGCCTGGGTAGTCTGGGTAGTCTGGGTAGCCTGGGTAGTTTGGGTAGCCTAGGTAGCCTGAGTAGTCTGGGTAGCCTGGGTAGCCTGGGTAGTCTGGGTAGTCTGGGTAATCTGGGTAGTCTGGGTAGTTTGGGTAGCCTAGGTAGCTTAGGTAGCCTGAGTAGTCTGGGTAGTCTGGGTAGCCTGGGTAGCCTAGGTAGTCTGGGTAGTCTGGATAGCCTGGGTAGTCTGGGTAGTCTGGATAGCCTGGGTAGTCTGGATAGCCTGGGTAGTCTGGGTATTCTGGATAGTCTGGATAGCCTGGGTAGCCTGAGCAGTCTGGGTAGCCTGGGTAGTCTGGGTAGTCTGGATAGCCTGGGTAGCCTGAGTAATCTGCATAGCCTGAGTAGTCTGGGTAGCCTGAGTAGTCTAGGTAGCCTGAGTAGTCTGGGTAGCCTGAGTAGTCTGGGTATTCTGGATAGTCTGGATAGCCTGGGTAGCCTGAGTAGTCTGGGTAGCCTGAGTAGTCTGGGTAGCCTGAGTAGTCTAGGTAGCCTGAGTAGTCTGGGTAGCCTGAGTAGTCTGGGTAGTTTGGGTAGCCTGGATAGTTTGGGTAACCTAGGTAGCCTGAGTAGTCTGGGTAGCCTGGGTAGTCTGGGTAGCCTGGGTAGCCTAGGTAGCCTGAGTAGTCTGGGTAGTCTGGATAGCCTGGGTAGTCTGGGTAGTCTGGATAGCCTGGGTAATCTGGGTAGTCTGGATAGCCTGGGTAGTCTGGGTAGCCTGGGTAGCCTAGGTAGTCTGGGTAGTCTGGATAGCCTGGGTAGTCTGGGTAGTCTGGATAGCCTGGGTAGTCTGGATAGCCTGGGTAGTCTGGGTATTCTGGATAGTCTGGATAGCCTGGGTAGCCTGAGCAGTCTGGGTAGCCTGGGTAGTCTGGGTAGTCTGGATAGCCTGGGTAGCCTGAGTAATCTGCATAGCCTGAGTAGTCTGGGTAGCCTGAGTAGTCTAGGTAGCCTGAGTAGTCTGGGTAGCCTGAGTAGTCTGGGTATTCTGGATAGTCTGGATAGCCTGGGTAGCCTGAGTAGTCTGGGTAGCCTGAGTAGTCTGGGTAGCCTGAGTAGTCTAGGTAGCCTGAGTAGTCTGCATAGCCTGAGTAGTCTGGGTAGTTTGGGTAGCCTGGATAGTTTGGGTAACCTAGGTAGCCTGAGTAGTCTGGGTAGCCTGGGTAGTCTGGGTAGCCTGGGTAGCCTAGGTAGCCTGAGTAGTCTGGGTAGTCTGGATAGCCTGGGTAGTCTGGGTAGTCTGGATAGCCTGGGTAATCTGGGTAGTCTGGATAGCCTGGGTAGTCTGGGTAGCCTGGGTAGCCTGAGTAGTGTGGGTAGTCTGGGTAGTCTGGATAGCCTGGGTAGCCTGAGTAGTCTGGGTAGCCTGGGTAGCCTAGGAAGCCTGAGTAGTCTGGGTAGTCTGGATAGCCTGGGTAGTCTGGGTAGTCTTGATTGCCTGGGTAGCCTGGGTAGCCTGAGTAGCCTGGGTAGCCTGGGTAGTCTGAGTAGTCTGGGTAGCCTGGGTAGTCTGGGTAGCCTGGGTAGCCTGAGTAGTCTGGGTAGTCTGGATAGCCTGGGTAGCCTGGGTAGTCTGGGTAGCCTGGGTAGTCTGGATAGCCTGGGTAGTCTGGATAGCCTGGGTAGCCTGGGTAGTCTGGATAGCCTGGGTAGTCTGGGTAGTCTGGATAGCCTGGGTAGTCTGGATAGCCTGGGTAGTCTGGGTAGCCTGGGTAGCCTGAGTAGTCTGGGTAGAACACTGCATGTTTTCCTTCACAGTTCAAGTGGCACAACAATGCAGTTTTGTAATAGGTAGTAAGTGTTGATGGTAGGTAAGACACACAGGCAACAGTTGCCTATGTGTCTTACCTACCAACCTGTCGGTATTGTATACCATTTTGATGTTCAGTAAGTGTTGATAAATGCAACACTTGTGCATCTTTTTTGTGTGGAAACGTTTCACCACGCAGTGGCTTCATCAGTCCAATACAAAGAAGACTGGTGAAGATCAGAAGGAGTTTGAGGTAATCAGTCGCTCAGTCTGCAGGCTGAGCGACTGATTACAAATGTGTCTAATTTATTAACTTGTCGGTTCTCCGAACCATTTATCTACAGTAGCCACTACTTATAACATATTAAACACTGAAGACAGTGCAGAGAGAGCAGAACTCTGGTGTTATACCTGAAACTTGGTAAACTTGTAGTGGGAACCTTATACAATATAGTCTTTGGAAAGTGTTAAACCCACATGGGTCATACAGCTAGTTGGGAATGGAAAGTAATCAGATTTCATGCAAGGAAGGGGAGGTTAGCTGTAATTTCTTGGATGATGAGCCCTTCACCAGGGATGAGAGAGACGAGTTAGGAAGAAGGTTGAGTCCTAGTGTTCATCAACCTGCCTGACTGCTTTAATCTGTCCTTCAGGATTATGGTAGTAGAGAAGTAGAATGAAGCAGAGGAGGACACAGTAAGGTTAGTATAAAATAAAACACAGCATAGATACCTCAACAAACCACAAGAGGAGGATCCAAGAGCTGGACCTCAACACCCGTAAACTGAACTAGATAAAGAGAGAGAGAGAGACAGACAGAGAGACGAACACATCTCCCTCTCACCCGACGTGGCCTTCACGTCTGGCGTCACCAAAATAACACATCCAGAATTATTTTTGATTACGTGTAGTGGCTGACACTGTGAGTCAGAGGTTGGACTACAGTAGGGGTCTGGTGGTGCCATTACCACACTCGTAAGTTTGCCACTCAATTAACCCACCTCTGTAAACTGCATACTTTTAGCTTGTGTGTTACCTGCTACTATTATCTGCCTGTGTGCACAGTAGTTTGTCTGTATACACACTAATGTACCTGAGATCAGTCCTTTTTTTTTTTTGCAATTTTATTTTAGGATTTGAAAAAAATCGAAATTAAACTTGTTAGAAATTTCCCATGAATATATATATATATATATATATATATATATATATATATATATATATATATATATATATATATATATATATATATATATATATATATATTCTCGGGCCGAAGGAGACTCAAGCCTACGAACCTTGGAACAATGTACGCAGTGCTTTACCATTCTCACCACACTGGACCAATACCTTGGCGTCCAGGTTACGCTAGACGTTCAGGGAGAAGGCTTACAGCTTTTCATCTCATCCCCTGCATGCATCGACCAACTAGAGATTTTAACAATGCAAGAAATTCGCAAGAGCAGGCGAAATATACACAAACACTGATCTCTGGCCGAAGAAGACTCGAACCTACGAACCTTCGACCAGAGATCAGTGTTTGTGTATATTTCGCCTGCTCTTGGGAATTCCTTGCATGGCCACAAATTCCTCTTAATGACCACAAATCTGGTCATTAAGAGGGTCTTAATGACCAGATTTGTAATTATATTGAACTTAATGTGTCGGGAGATTCATTAACTAGTTGCAAGGTGCAAGAACATCCAGGGTAGAGCAGGTAATGAGAAGATCATCAAGGTAACCATAAACAATTCTGAACGAGCACATTTATGCATAACACTGTGTTTACAGCTGGAGGTGTAACGTCAGGAATGGTGTCACTGGTCTACACTATTTATATACATGAACATATTGCATACCTAATATAATATTGCTTAATTATAAAAAATTTAGGTCGTATTCCAGACTATATAAATAGATATTTGAAGACTTCAGTATTTTTTGGAAAAGAAATAGTTAGGTGTGTACAGTGTTTATGTACATGACTATATGTTAATTCACCTCTAACATATGGTACAAATAACACTATCTTTTGTTGAAACTAGTCAATTATTACTAGTTGATGACTAGCAGTCACCGCTCTAGCCTGACTATGACGGGTTTCCAGAGTTCTACCTGAAAGCCTGACCTGAGACCAGACTACATCACTGACAGCCGTGTCAGCTTACTTTATGCTGACACCTTTCATTTCCTACCATCCTATCCAGATGTCCTCCTGTAAACCCTTTTCGGGCCCAGTTCCTAGGCCTTTGTGTATCCATATAGATATGGGGTGCACAATAAACTAGCCGCTTTGGTGACAAAATCTAAATCTTAGGCAGAAGGATGTGGAGTTATGTTGATGTCTGGGTCCTGGATCGTGATCACGCTCGTGCTGAGGTGAATGTGTAGTTTATGATCTACAGAAGCATTTTTTTTTGCTTCACAGTGACTCCTTTTTGGGTCATGTTTGTGGTTACATTCTGTGGCATAGACAGGTGCTGTGGGTCCCACAGATGGGCAGTAACCTGTGTTTCGACAAGCTGAAGGTTCTCTTCTTTTTCTACAGAAAATGTCTATCAGAAGACTTAAACAAATATTAGACATTCATTCTTCAGTTACGGTCAAATACTCAAATACTTTTTCTCAAATGGTGATGGACTGATTACATCATCCTTATTTCATTACTGCTGCTCCTTCTGTATTTGAAGAAGCCTCTTGTATAGACGAAACGTTTCATCAATAAAGATACCCAACTGTTGCACATGTGTCTCAATCTTCAGTCACGGTCACCAGCTGGCAGGTGATCCTGCCCACCGTGAAGGCTCACAACTCCGCTCATATACCATCGGTTATGACTTTTATAAATTACCGAGGTGTCTGTCGGGACTTCGGTGAACTTCTAAGATATTTTTTTTGAGTGTAATCATATTAGTTTTTTTTTTAATTAATGGAGGTGCAGATTTTTATACTAATGTGAGGCTTGTGTTTAATGTTAGTGTCTGTGTGAATTATTTTTTCAGCTTTAACGAGTTGTGTGTGTGTGTGTGTGTGTGTGTGTGTGTGTGTGTGTGTGTGTGTGTGTGTGTGTGTGTGTGTGCGTGCGTGCGTACGTGCATGCTTGTATGTTTTTATTTATTGTGCTGAGTCCTCCTGAGCGTTCCCTCCTCTGCCCTCTTCCTCCCCTTCCATCCCCTCCCTTCCCCCTCTCCTTACTTGCCATTCCTTCTTGCTCTCTCTTCTTTCGTCCCATTCACTTCCTTCCCCTTTCTGCCTTTTTATTTACCTATTTTATTTTATCCCCTTTTCTTTCCCTCCCCTTCCTTATCTGTCTCTTGCCTAAGCATGCAGCACGTAGGAACGATACAGAGTACCACCTCGTCAGCTGGGTGGCGTGACGTCATATTCACCCAGTCAGCTGGTACCGTGACGTCACAAGCAGCAAGAGCAGCGTGACTTCACAACGTCACAATATTCTGAGGTATGTGACGTCATGATAATGTGAGGGACGTGACTTCTGAATAGTGTGAGGAGCGTGACGTCACAATCCTCTGGGACGGGTGGATCAGAGGGGCGCGCATGCGCACTGAGTTCTCATAGTTGGCAGTGGTTGGAAGAAACAGTCGAGTGTTAGACAAAACCACGTGACAAGGAAATAGAAGGTGACCTTCACCCAGTTGACTTGTGACGTCAGTAGTAACCCTGGACCCAGGGAAGTCACAAGGTGCTTCAGCTGAGGTGTGACCCTGTACCCAGGGAAGTCACAAGGTGCTTCAACTGAGATGTGACCCTGCACCCAGGGAAGCCACAAGGTGCTTCAGCTGAGATGTGACTTTGTACCCAGGGAAGCCACAAGGTGCTTCAGCTGAGAGGTGACCCTGGACCCAGGGAAGCCACAAGGTGCTTCAGCTGAGATGTGACTTTGTACCCAGGGAAGCCACAAGGTGCTTCAGCTGAGATGTGACCCTGTACCCAGGGAAGCCACAAGGTGCTTCATTTGAGATGTGACCCTGTACCCAGGGAAGCCACAAGGTGCTTCAGCTGAGATGTGACCCTATACCCAGGGAAGCCACAAGGTGCTTCAGCTGAGAGGTGACCCTGGACCCAGGGAAGCCACAAGGTGCTTCAGCTGAGATGTGACCCTGTACCCAGGGAAGCTACAAGGTGCTTCAGCTGAGATGTGACCCTGTACCCAGGGAAGCCACAAGGTGCTTCATTTGAGATGTGACCCTGGACCCAGGGAAGTCACAAGGTGCTTCAGCTGAGATGTGACTCTGGACCCAGGGAAGCCACAAGGTGCTTCAGCTGAGATGTGACCCTGTACCCAGGGAAGTCACAAGGTGCGTCAGGTGAGAAGTGACCCTGTACCCAGGGAAGCCACAAGGTGCTTCAGCTGAGATGTGACCCTGTACCCAGGGAAGTCAGAAGGTGCTTCAACTGAGAAGTGACTCTGGACCCAGGGAAGCCACAAGGTGCTTCATTTGAGATGTGACCCTGGACCCAGGGAAGTAATAAGGTGCTTCAGCTGAGAAGTGACCCTGTACCCAGGGAAGTCACAAGGTGCTTCAGCTGAGAGGTGACCCTGTACCCAGGGAAGTCACAAGGTGCTTCAGCTGAGAAGTGACCCTGTACCCAGGGAAGTCACAAGGTGCTTCAGCTGAGAAGTGACCCTGTACCCAGGGAAGTCACAAGGTGCTTCAGCTGAGAAGTGACCCTGTACCCAGGGAAGTCACAAGATGCTTCAGCTAAGAAGTGACCCTGTACCCAGGGAAGTCACAAGGTGCTTCAGCTGAGAAGTGACCCTGTACCCAGGGAAGTCACAAGGTGCTTCAGCTGAGAAGTGACCCTGTACCCAGGGAAGTCACAAGGTGCTTCAGCTGAGAAGTGACCCTGTACCCAGGGAAGTCACAAGGTGCTTCAGCTGAGAAGTGACTCTGGACCCAGGGAAGCCACAAGGTGCTTCATTTGAGATGTGACCCTGGACCCAGGGAAGTAATAAGGTGCTTCAGCTGAGAAGTGACCCTGTACCCAGGGAAGTCACAAGGTGCTTCAGCTGAGAGGTGACCCTGTACCCAGGGAAGTCACAAGGTGCTTCAGCTGAGAAGTGACCCTGTACCCAGGGAAGTCACAAGGTGCTTCAGCTGAGAAGTGACCCTGTACCCAGGGAAGTCACAAGGTGCTTCAGCTGAGAAGTGACCCTGTACCCAGGGAAGTCACAAGATGCTTCAGCTAAGAAGTGACCCTGTACCCAGGGAAGTCACAAGGTGCTTCAGCTGAGAAGTGACCCTGTACCCAGGGAAGTCACAAGGTGCTTCAGCTGAGAAGTGACCCTGTACCCAGGGAATTCACAAGATGCTTCAGGTGAGCTGTGACCCTGGACCCAGGGAAGTCACAAGGTGCTTCAGGTGAGAGGTGACCCTGGACCCAGGAGACCCACAAGGTGCTTCAGCTGAGATGTGACCCTGAACCCAGGGAAGTCACAAGGTGCTTCAGGTGAGCTGTGACCCTGGACCCAGGTAATCACAAGGTGCTTCAGCTGAGAGGTGACCCTGGACCCTGGAGACCCACAAGGTGCTTCAGACAAGGGGTGACCCTGGAACCCAGGGAAGCCACAAGGTGCTTCAGCTGAGATGTGACCCTGGACCCTGGAGACCCACAAGGTGCCTCAGCAAGGGGTGACCCTGGACCCAGGGAAGCCACGAGGTGCTTCAGGAGAGAGGTGACCTTGGACCCAGGGGACCCACAAGGTGTTTCAGGCGAGAGGTGACCCTGGACCCAGGGGACCCACAAGGTGTTTCAGGTGAGAGGTGACCCTGAACCCAGGGGACCCACAAGGTGTTTCAGGTGAGAGGTGACCCTGGACCCAGGGGACCCACAAGGTGTTTCAGACGAGAGGTGACCCTGGACCCAGGAGACCCACAAGGTGTTTCAGACGAGAGGTGACCCTGAACCCAGGGGACCCACAAGGTGTTTCAGACGAGAGGTGACCCTGAACCCAGGGGACCCACAAGGTGTTTCAGACGAGAAGTGACCCTGGACCCAGGGGACCCACAAGGTGTTTCAGACGAGAGGTGACCCTGGACCCAGGGGACCCACAAGGTGTTTCAGACGAGAGGTGACCCTGGGCCCAGGGGACCCACTAGGTGTTTCAGACGAGAGGTGACCCTGGACCCAGGGGACCCACAAGGTGTTTCAGACGAGAGGTGACCCTGGACCCAGGGGACCCACAAGGTGTTTCAGACGAGAGGTGACCCTGGACCCAGGGGACCCACAAGGTGTTTCAGACGAGAGGTGACCCTGGACCCAGGGAACCCACAAGGTGTTTCAGACGAGATGTGACCCTGGACCCAGGGGACCCACAAGGTGTTTCAGACGAGAGGTGACCCTGGACCCAGGGGACCCCCAAGGTGTTTCAGACGAGAGGTGACCCTGGACCCAGGGGACCCACAAGGTGTTTCAGACGAGAGGTGACCCTGGACCCAGGGGACCCACAAGGTGTTTCACACGAGAGGTGACCCTGGACCCAGGGGACCCACAAGGTGTTTCAGACGAGAGGTGACCCTGGGCCCAGGGGACCCACAAGGTGTTTCAGACGAGAGGTGACCCTGGGCCCAGGGGACCCACTAGGTGTTTCAGACGAGAGGTGACCCTGGACCCAGGGGACCCACAAGGTGTTTCAGACGAGAGGTGACCCTGGACCCAGGGGACCCACAAGGTGTTTCAGACGAGAGGTGACCCTGGACCCAGGGGACCCACAAGGTGTTTCAGACGAGAGGTGACCCTGGACCCAGGGAACCCACAAGGTGTTTCAGACGAGATGTGACCCTGGACCCAGGGGACCCACAAGGTGTTTCAGACGAGAGGTGACCCTGGACCCAGGGGACCCCCAAGGTGTTTCAGACGAGAGGTGACCCTGGACCCAGGGGACCCACAAGGTGTTTCAGACGAGAGGTGACCCTGGGCCCAGGGGACCCACAAGGTGTTTCAGACGAGAGGTGACCCTGGACCCAGGGGACCCACAAGGTGTTTCAGACGAGAGGTGACCCTGGGCCCAGGGGACCCACAAGGTGTTTCAGACGAGAGGTGACCCTGGACCCAGGGGACCCACAAGGTGTTTCAGACGAGAGGTGACCCTGGACCCAGGGGACCCACAAGGTGTTTCAGACGAGAGGTGACCCTGGACCCAGGGGACCCACAAGGTGTTTCAGACGAGAGGTGACCCTGGACCCAGGGGACCCACAAGGTGTTTCAGACGAGAGGTGACCCTGGACCCAGGGGACCCACAAGGTGTTTCAGACGAGAGGTGACCCTGGACCCAGGGGACCCACAAGGTGTTTCAGACGAGAGGTGACCCTGGACCCAGGGGACCCACAAGGTGTTTCAGGTGACTATCCACCACTCAACCGGAATAATTGTTATCTTATTTTTTGGTAAGGTGAGGAAGTGGGCAAGTATCTCCGCCAGGTGCCGGATTAACCAGGCTGTGATGGATATGTGGGCCATCGGCCGCTAGCAGCAACAGCCTAGTTGACTAGGTAAGGACCAGACAAGCCTGGACCATGGCCAGGTTGCAGGAGGAGGGGAAATACACAAACAACTCGCACATTGGAGAGCGAAACTTACGACATCATTTCGGTCTGACTTGGACCATTCGGACCAAGTCGGACCGAAATGTCGTGGTAAGCTTTCCTTTCTTATGTGCGTTTTTTTGTGTATTGTTACAGTATTGTCCCTTTTTGTTCTTCAATTAGGAGAAACTCTGGAAAGTCGTCAAAAGTAACATGTCAAGCGTGTCTTGACGCTGGAGCCTGACCCTGATATATAATGTTGTGTGCACCGAGCAAGTTCATATCATTGTGGAAGCCACCCAAGTGAAGTATAAACGAGTGTTACTGTGAGACAGTTCACTGGCCATGGTGCTCATAACTGTCCTTCATAAGCGCTGATGACAGGTGCAGATGTGAACTTGATAATGGTATACAGTACTGACAATGCTGACACGTGTGCAGCAGTTAGGTATCTTTATTCCGAAACGTTTCACCTACACAGTAGGCTTCTTCAGTCGAATACAGAGGAGGCAGTAGAAATGTAAAGAGGATATTTAGTAAGTGCATCAGTCTTGAATTGAAGTAGTTTTGAGATGGTCAGTCCCTCAGCTGAGGGACTGATTACATCGTCTTAACATTTCTTTTGCTTCTGCAGTAGAAATGTATTCGACTGAAGAAGCCTATTGAATATATATACCTAACTGTTGCACATGTGACATAGCACAGGTGAAGATACATATAGGTATTACATGTTGCTGTTAGGTCTCAGCACACAGCCTAGTGCTGAGTAAATACACCTTGTGTCATTAATGATGTCTCTTATTGGCAGATATGTAATTAATGATTTCCCTGTATGACTTCCTTGACTCCGTATCATCCAAGCTTTGCTGAAAACAGTTGGCGTGTAGGTTTACTGAAAGCTGGTAGTGTTTCACTGTCGAGTCGTCAAAGCTGAGACTAGACTGTTTCACTGTTGGGTCGTGAAAGCTGAGACTAGACTGTTTCACTGTTGGGTCGTGAAAGCTGAGACTAGACTGTTTCATTGTCGGGTCGTTAAAGCTGAGACTAGACTGTTTCACTGTCGGGTCGTTAAAGCTGAGACTAGACTGTTTCACTGTCGGGTCGTCAAAGCTGAGACTAGACTGTTTCATTGTCGGGTCGTCAAAGCTGAGACTAGACTGTTTCATTGTCGGGTCGTCAAAGCTGAGACTAGACTGTTTCATTGTCGGGTCGTCAAAGCTGAGACTAGACTGTTTCATTGTCGGGTCGTCAAACCTGAGACTAGACTGTTTCATTGTCGGGTCGTCAAAGCTGAGACTAGACTGTTTCACTGTCGGGTCGTCAAAGCTGAGACTAGACTGTTTCATTGTCGGGTCGTCAAAGCTGAGACTAGACTGTTTCATTGTCGGGTCGTCAAAGCTGAGACTAGACTGTTTCATTGTCGGGTCGTCAAAGCTGAGACTAGACTGTTTCATTGTCGGGTCGTCAAAGCTGAGACTAGACTGTTTCATTGTCGGGTCGTCAAAGCTGAGACTAGACTGTTTCATTGTCGGGTCGTCAAAGCTGAGACTAGACTGTTTCATTGTCGGGTCGTCAAAGCTGAGACTAGACTGTTTCATTGTCGGGTCGTCAAAGCTGAGACTAGACTGTTTCATTGTCGGGTCGTCAAAGCTGAGACTAGACTGTTTCATTGTCGGGTCGTCAAAGCTGAGACTAGACTGTTTCATTGTCGGGTCGTCAAAGCTGAGACTAGACTGTTTCATTGTCGGGTCGTCAAAGCTGAGACTAGACTGTTTCATTGTCGGGTCGTCAAAGCTGAGACTAGACTGTTTCATTGTCGGGTCGTCAAAGCTGAGACTAGACTGTTTCATTGTCGGGTCGTCAAAGCTGAGACCAGACTGTTTCATTGTCGGGTCGTCAAAGCTGAGACTAGACTGTTTCATTGTCGGGTCGTCAAAGCTGAGACTAGACTGTTTCATTGTCGGGTCGTCAAAGCTGAGACTAGACTGTTTCATTGTCGGGTCGTCAAAACTGAGACTAGACTGTTTCATTGTCGGGTCGTCAAAGCTGAGACTAGACTGTTTCATTGTCGGGTCGTCAAAGCTGAGACTAGACTGTTTCATTGTCGGGTCGTCAAAACTGAGACTAGACTGTTTCATTGTCGGGTCGTCAAAACTGAGACTAGACTGTTTCTTTGTCTACTCACTACTTGATAGTCTCATTTTACTTTCTCTTTTTCGGATGATTTGCGAACTTTTAGGTACCAGTTTTCCTCTTAGAAACATTGTGTTGCATACTTGATAATAGGCAGCATCGTTGGCAATCAAATGTTGCACAAGCGCGATGCAACTTAAAAGATGAGCACAATCATCACTGCACTCTTTGCATAAGCGTTGCATAGTCGAGTGAGAGCCGGTGGTTCATATTGGGACGACAACGTAGCTACTGCTTAACGCTCGTAATTGTTTAGGCCTACTGCAAAATATGCAGTTTCTATTGAAAGTAAGAATGTGTTCATGAGAACGATAATTACAGAGTATGACATGTTATTATGACATATCACAGTGTATGACAAGTCAGTGTATAACATGTCATAGTGCATAACAAGTCAGTATATGACATGTCATTGTTTGGTGTATGGCTTCTAGAATAGGTCTGAGGAACTGGACCTGTGCTCCATTTCCCTGAATCGAGCCAGAATGTCTTCCATTCCCCCCAGACTTTGTATGACCCTTTGGGTTTAGCGCTCCCCATGAATGTAATATGTAATAATAGTAAAGTAAGGTGCCACAGATATTTATTTTTAGTTCCAATTCAGAGCAGAGATTGACCGGTTTACATTGTGTGTGTGTCGGTAGGATTAGATATGTGTATGTGTCGGTAGGATTGTGTTAGGTTAGGTTAGGTAAGGTTCGTCAGGAAACAAGACAAATGTTTCCTGACGCGGGTCTTAGTCAGATGATGACCCGCCTTTGGAGCTTTTGGTCATCTGACCGAGGCCTTCCGCTGGCTTACCGGTCACCCCTTTAAAAATTATGGTCATTTATAACCATTGTTATATAATATTAGGATTGTGTGTGTGGATGGGTGTGGGAGGGGTGTAAAAATAAAAGGAGGGAGGGAGGGAGTCTCAGAAACAAGTGAAGGGTGGTAGTCAAATTCGTCATTTATTTTTGTGGATTAAGACGCACCTTCTCTGTTGGTGTTCAAGGTTATGTTGTCTCTGACCCGTCCCTCCCATCACCAGGTAAACACCACCTGCCACCATTATCCTCTCCTCCCCCACCCCTCCCTTCCTCCCCCTCCCCTCCCTTCCTCCCCCTCCCCGCCCACTAGACGATATCCTCATTGCCCTAGTGACGTCTCCCAGCTCAGGCTGACAGATATCAGCACCTTGTACTGAACTCATCCTGTGTGATGGAATATGACAGGGAAACATAATTGTTACTCTCACTTTATAACGGTCATGTGGAATAGGGTAACAGCATTCTGCTAATGTGTTCAGTTTTGTTAATAAAAACCACGGATCAAATTGTCTCTTTCTGGCTGTGTCGATCCCTTCATGGTCACCTGTCTGTCTCGTTTTGTCTGTATGATATTTTCTGTGTGCGTCAAGCAGAAACACCGCAAACAGCAACAGTCTGGCAGACCAGGCAGCCACCAAAAAAAAGCTTGGCCCAAGGTCGGGAGAATAAGAAAACTTGAAACTGTTAGGAAGTATCCTTTCAGCTTTACGGTGGTAAGTGGAATGTACTTAACGAAGGGTTCGTGGAGGCTACCACTTCATACAGTGCTTCCTGGTCCTAGAGGCTAGGAATCAGTAAAAGTGGTCTGTGAGATCTAAGCGGCAGGGCCGAAAGCTGTGACTAGACACCCTGCAAATACGCTTAGGTAAGTACGTGGTGCAAGAAGTTGTATTGTTTGTTTTTGAAGACTGTCAAGTTGCTTGGCTGTGTCCACATCCGTTGCTTCAAGTGTTATAAGCAACAGTAACTTACTGTTTGTATCGTTGTACCTGTTTGTGGTCACCTCTGTTGCTTCAAGTTTTGTAAACAACAGTAACTTACTGTTTGTATCGTGGTACCTGTTTTTCGGGTATCAGGGGAATGCCACCTCTCCCTCTCTTCACCCTCTCCCTCTCTTCACCCTCTCCCTCTCTTCACCCTCTCCCTCTCTTCACCCTCTCCCTCTCTTCACCCTCTCCCTCTCTTCACCCTCTCCCTCTCTTCACCCTCTCCCTCCCTTCACCCTCTCCCTCCCTTCACCCTCTCCCTCCCTTCACCCTCTCCCTCTCTTCACCCTCTCCTTTGTTCCTTCATAACATTACTACAGAGAGAGAGAGGGGGGGGAGGGCGGACGGAAGGGGGGGAGACAATGGAACGTGAACACTGGGATAAGAAGTTGGAGTTGTTGACATTAACATGAAGTTGTTAGTGTGTAGATTAACATGAAGTTGTTAGTGTGTACATTAACATGAAGTTGTTAGTGTGTACATTAACATGAAGTTGTTAGTGTGTACATTAAGATGAAGTTGTTAGTGTGTACATTAACATGAAGTTGTTAGTGTGTACATTAACATGAAGTTGTTAGTGTGTACATTAAGATGAAGTTGTTAGTGTGTACATTAACATGAAGTTGTTAGTGTGTACATTAACATGAAGTTGTTAGTGTGTACATTAAGATTCTCTTTCAGAGGCTTGCCAGTTTGACCGACTGCACTTCCCCCACTCTCTCCTCCCCTCCCCTCTTCCCTCCGGTCTATCATCTCCTCCCCTCCCCACCCAAGAGACTGCCCAGGCTTCACACTGAGGGCACCCATATTTATTCATCTATGTAAAGTGGTAAACCCGTGTGAGTCATTCAGCGCAAGCCACTATGGAGGCTCGATCCACCGTCCGGTAGCCTGGAGAGAGAACCTACATACCACTGGACAGCCCATCCTCCAACATATTAATGGTTCGCAGGAAAACGCACCCTCCAGATTTTTCCAGTGTCCCGCGCTACTAAACGTAACACACCCGATTTTGTGTAGTAAATATACATCAATGTACGTTAATATATGTTAAGCTATCCTAGCCTAGAGTACCCTATCCTAACCTAACCTATCCTAATCTAACGTAGCCTAACCTAACCTGGCTTAACCAGAGATATTTCACTGCCGCAAAGACAGTCAAACGGGAGAGTGAAGAAGACAGCTTAAACAGTGAAAATCTGACATAGTTATGCCTGCCACTCATTGGTTGTCAGTTCGAGCGGTACAACTTTCATGCATTTATCTTATATTTATATTTTCTTCCCTTGTGGTCTAATTGATTATTTTTATGGATAAGTAAGTTTATTTAGGTACAGGTACACGCAAGTACAATTATCATACATAGTAACATATATAAATTACCTAAGATAACCCAACAATGGTCAGATAAAGTCATTTCCACTGTAGTGAATGACGTACCAGAGGAGCCAGCCATTTGAAGTACGTGTGACAGAGTGAGCCTCTAAGTGAGCCTACAAGGGACTTGAAAGAAATTCTTTATAGGGCGAAACGTTGTCGAATAAAAAGGCTCATGACGAACCCACAATATTCTGTCCTTCCTGAATCATTTTTTCAAGTCACAACATAATGAATGTGGTCCAGGAACAAGGTATCGTCGTCTAGTTTCCTCTCCATGGTGTGAGATTTTGTGAATTGTTCCAGTCCTGGTATTGTTCCAATCCTGGTATTGCTCCAGTCGCAGTATTGTTTCAGTCACGGTATTGTTCCAGTCACTGTAATGTTGTAGCCACAGCATAGTACCAGCCAGGGTTCTCTCTAGGCTGGAATACTGCTGTACATTAACATCTCCATACAAAGCAGGTGAAATCGCAGATCTAGAGAGTGTACAGAGATCCTTTACTGCACGTATAAGTTCTGTCAAGCACCTTAACTACTGGGAACGCTTGGAAGCACTTGACTTGTACTCGTTGGAACGCAGGAGGGAGAGATATATCATAATCTACACTTGGAAAATCTTGGAAGGAATGGTCCCAAATCTGCACACAGAAATCACTCCCTACGAAAGTAAAAGACTGGGCAGGCGATGCAAAATGCCGCCTATAAAAAGTAGGGGCGCCATTGGTACACTAAGAGAAAACACCATAAGTGTCCGGGGCCCAAAACTGTTCAACAGCCTCCCATCAAGCATTAGGGGAATTGCCAATAAACCCCTGGCTGCCTTCAAGAGAGAGCTGGACAGATACCTAAAGTCAGTGCCGGATCAGCCGGGCTGTGGCTCGTACGTCGGACTGCGTGCGGCCAGCAGTAACAGCCTAGTTGATCAGGCCCTGATCCATCGGGAGGCCTGGTCATGGACCGGGCCGCGGGGGCGTTGATCCCCGGAATAACCTCCAGGTAACCTCCAGGTAACGGTATTGCTCTAGTCACGATATTGTTACAGCCACGATACTCTAGCCATGGTATTATTGCAGCCACGGTATTGTGACTTTTATTCTTCATAAAAAGTCCTGGCGCTGCTGCTTGTTTCACCTTCCTACGGGATGTGTAACTGCTTCAGCTAACCCCCAAAAAATCTTAATTTTTGTAATTACACAGTCAAAAATATTCAGAAATGTCTGCTGTCCTCACCTCCGGTATTTTGCGGTACCAGATAAAGTTCAGCATCCAGCCACTGCCCCTGAACCCCCCCCACCCTTCCACACCCACACACACACACACACACCACACACACACACAGACACACACAGACACACACAGACACACACACACACACACACACACACACACACAAGGAAAAGAATCTTGGGGTGAGTATAACACCAGGCACATCTCCTGAAGCGCACATCAACCAAATAACTGCTGCAGCATATGGGCGCCTAGCAAACCTAAGAGTAGCATTCCGACATCTCAATAAGGAATCGTTCAGGGCCCTGTACACCGTGTACGTTAGGCCTATACTGGAGTATGCAGCACCAGTTGGAAACCCACACGTAAGGAAATTAGAGAAAGTGCAAAGGTTTGCAACAAGACTCGCCCTGGAGCTTAGGGCCATGTCCTACGAGGAGAGGTTAAGGGAAATCGATTTGACGACACTGGAGGACAGGAGAGATAGGGAGGATATGATATGTTAAATACTGAGAGGAATCGACAAGGCGGACAGAGACAGGAGGTTCCAGAGATGGGACACAGTATCAAGGGGTCATCTTTGTAAGTTGAAGACTCAGATGAATCACAGGGATGTTAGGAAGTATTTCTTCAGTCAGAGAGTTGTCAGGAAGTGGAATAGGGGAAGTGATGTAGTGGAAGCAGGATCCATACATAGTTTGAAGTCTAATTAGTATCAGTTCCCAGTAGTACCAGTTACCAGTAACCAGTTACCAGTAGTATGACTCACTACCAACCGTCTGCGTGAATCACTGACTGTTATTCATGTTGCTGCTGACTAGAGCATGGTTTTGAACGCCGCTCACCCTTAGGCTTCACTGGTGAGTCAGTTTTAAGATAGAGAGCAAAGAGGCAGGGCGGGCCTGTGCTTCCCATATTTTCCGTTATAATTATACGTACTAACTAGCCTACGTGAGTGTTCTTACCCAATCCACGTTTCGAACCCCACACATTACATAAGAAGAGGTATGATAAAGCTCATGGAGCAGGAAGAGTGACCTAGTAGCGACTAGTGAAAAGGCGGGGCCAGAAGCTGTGAATCGACCCTGCAACCACAACTTGATGAGTACACACACACACACACACACACACACACACACACACACACACACACACACACACACACACACACACACACAGATGCCTGGAGTCAAATTCAACAGACCAACTATTCACTACTGAGCAGACCTCTGCCTAGATCTCGGCTTGGCTCTAACTCGATAGTGTCAAGCACAGGTGCCTTGACAGTGAACCCACTGTGCTTTCTGCTTGTGTACATTAACTACTATCTTGCTCGCTACGTCCAATGCCGTCAGCTATCTCTTACCAGATATTGTTGTTATTGTTGTCAACACACTGCTCATTTTCGCTTTTAATTATATACTACATGCATATATATATATATATATATATATATATATATATATATATATATATATATATATATATATATATATATATATATATATTGTAGGACCCACAGCCTCGGAGAAGTGGATAAAAAGGTTTCAAGGAAGAATATTTGGATTTCTTCCTGAAGCCATTTGAATATTCCACTTCCCCTACCACCCCATCTCTTCATTCTTTTTTACCAATAAGTATATTTTATTATATAATATGGTACAAAAGGTTTAAGAGATACATTGTTAATATAAAGATGGCATATACAGTACATGAGATGTGAGAGATACATGTCTAGTACATATTGTTACGTGTTTGTCACTGATTATAATGCGAAAATCTCATCCAGCTCTTCAGAACTTGGGTGCGTGCCCAAAATACAGCAGGCATTACCCCTCTGAATAGCAGTGCTGAGTCGCTGGAACAGAAAACTAGCTGCCCTGGGATCCCTAGTTACCCTGATGAGTCTTTTGCCTAGCTCCTTAAGGAACTTAGATGCACTCTTTCCGCATGAGCCAAGGGTCTCTGAGCCTATGGGAACAAACATATAATGATGGGCAAGTTTTCCATATTTTCTAGACTTTTGGGACTCCCTGAAGCTGGTGGCTGCCCCTCCTTCCTCCCTGGTGTATTGGAGAAAGGTATCAGCTAAGGTAGATGCACATGTGTAGTCCAACACCACCTGCTTACCATCTGTCCAGGCTTGAAGTGTGATGCCATCTGGACGCTTCTGGCTGCCATCAGATTTGCATAGTTGCGGTGGCTCCCTTACTGCTGGGCATCTGGCTGTTGTGAGGCTCCTCTTGATAATGTTATTAACCTCCTCAAGTCTTGCAATCTTTCCCTCGGATTTCCGGCACACAAGACCATGGTACCCGAATCGGTCTGCTGCTTCACTGCCACAAGTACACCTGTGTTCGGCTAGAATAGGGGCGGCAAGTCGAAGGGCAACACCAGTGCGGATGGTCTGTGGGTCGAGCCGTGTGCCAAGGCTGGAGTTGGGAACAGCCAACAGAAAGTCCCCTGCATGAGGCGCTCTCGCTGCCAAGAGGCGGGCTCTATCCTTCCCTGACACGCTCTGAAGCATTGTTGAGGCTATTTTCTCCACTATCGGGCCATCCCAGTGCGACTGTTTGTAGTGGTTGGTGAGAGCAGGTCTGGTCTCAGCCCGTTAGATTATCCCAGATCATGGCTCCGTCAATGAACTTTTGGTCCTGGACTCCGATCTTGTCCCTAAGATGTTCAGGGAGAATTGCTGCTACAAGCCCTCTGGATGCAATGCATGGGGACAGAAAAGCAGGTAGTGCAGTCTGTGATGACTTGCGGACACCAATGCCTCCTAGTCTGACTGGAAGTGTAGCTTGGTTCCACTGCCCGTCTTCTAGAGTAAGGTTAAGTACTTTCGGAAAAATCTGCCTCAGGATACTGTCATATTCGTGCAGTATAGGGTTATCATATGAAGGTGCACATCTTAGGAAATATGTCAACCTGGGCAGACTCAAGCACTTTGTGAGAAGGTATAAGGCATCGTGGGTGTCCAGATTGCTTATTAGTTGTTCCATTCTCCTCAGTTCTTCCAATTTCTTCCTGAGGATTGTGTCAATGGCATCGCTTCCCAGAGGTGCTCCAAGCAAGACGCTATTTGTAGGGGCAATGACTGATGCTCCTGGTAGCTTGGATCTCACTGCATTTATCACTTGTTGACTGAAATGATTTCACATTTGGATGGATTCAGGATGAGACCCATTTCCTGTCCTCGTGTCATCATTTGTGTAAGATCACCTAAGAGGGGAACCTACCTTGGTACCTGCTATTGTGCCATCATCCATATATATATATATATATATATATATATATATATATATATATATATATATATATATATATATATATATATATATATATATATATATATATGCAATAAGATCACAATAAACAGGTGGTTTCAAAATATGCAAAACAACCACTCTGAAAGAATAGAGAAATTCCAAGCGCTTTCGTGACTACTCACAATTTCACATTATCATTATCACGAAAGCGCTTGGAATTTCTCTATTCTTTCAGAGTGGTTGTTTTGCATATATATATATATATATATATATATATATATATATATATATATATATATATATATATATATATATATATATATATATATATATATATATATGTCGTGCCGGATAGGCAGAACTTGCGATCTTGGCTTAAATTGCAACGCTCATCTTGCCATATAGGACAAGTGAAAATTTGTGTATGCAATAATTTCGCCAAAATCATTGTGAACCTAAGGAAAAAAATATATTTAATTGTGTTTGTTTAGTATTAAATTACCGTAAACAAATCTAAAATATATTTAGTTGGGTTAGGCTAAAATAAATTGCTCTTGTTATAACAAGGTTAGGTAAGTTTTCTAAGTTTCTTTTGGTGCAAAATTAAAAAAAAATACATTAACATTAATGAAAAAAATATATTTTTAAACGTATATGAGAAAATTTTGGAAAGGACTTAATTTTAAATGAGTTCTTGCTAACTGACCAGTT
>NC_091326.1:12443725-12466225 GCF_038502225.1 Cherax quadricarinatus | reverse complement strand
GAACCAGTAGAGGTTGGTTTGTGTTACCAGGGCTGGGAGAACCAGTAGAGGTTGGTCTATGCTAACACCAGGGCTGGGAGAACCAGTAGAGGTTGGTCTATGCTAACACCAGGGCTGGGAGAACCAGTAGAGGTTGGTCTATGCTACCACCAGGGCTGGGAGAACCAGTAGAGGTTGGTCTATGCTAACACCAGGGCTGGGAGAACCAGTAGAGGTTGGTCTATGCTAACACCCGGGCTGGGAGAACCAGTAGAGATTGGTCTATGCTAACACCAGGGCTGGGAGAACCAGTAGAGGTTGGTCTTTGCTAACACTAGGGCTGGGAGAACCAGTAGAGGTTGGTCTATGCTAACACCAGGGCTGGAAGAACCAGTAGAGGTTGGTCTATGCTAACACCAGGGCTGGGAGAACCAGTAGAGGTTGGTCTATGCTAACACCATGGCTGGGAGAACCAGTAGAGGTTGGTTTGTGTTAACACCAGGGCTGGGAGAACCAGTAGAGGTTGGTCTATGCTAACACCATGGCTGGGAGAACCAGTAGAGGTTGGTTTGTGTTAACACCAGGGCTGGGAGAACCAGTCGAGGTTGGTCTATGCTAACACCAGGGCTGGGAGAACCAGTAGAGGTTGGTCTATGCTAACACCAGGGCTGGGAGAACCAGTAGAGGTTGGTCTATGCTACCACCAGGGCTGGGAGAACCAGTAGAGGTTGGTCTATGCTAACACCAGGGCTGGGAGAACCAGTAGAGGTTGGTCTGTGTTAACACCAGGGCTGGGAGAACCAGTAGAGACTACCGCACGTTAATCCGAGGGGTAGAAGAATCAGTAAATGTCGCCACAAGTTAATCCCTGGGCTGGGGGAGCCCATAGCGGCTAACATATGTTAAATATACCACTGGAACAATATATACTTGCAAGAATTCATTCGGTTCACTGGGTGAAGACTTCAACAACAGCTGGTTTATTCTTCACTTCCTCAGCTGCTATTGAAAGAGGCAGAGCAACAGGACGAGACAGGTCACAGAATACTTCAACAACAGCTGGTTTATTCTTCACTTCCTCAGCTGCTATTGAAAGAGGCAGAGCAACAGGACGAGACAGGTCACAGAATACTTCAACAACAGCTGGTTTATTCTTCACTTCCTCAGCTGCTATTGAAAGAGGCAGAGCAACAGGACGAGACAGGTCACAGAATACTTCAACAACAGCTGGTTTATTCTTCACTTCCTCAGCTGCTATTGAAAGAGGCAGAGCAACAGGACGAGACAGGTCACAGAATACTTCAACAACAGCTGGTTTATTCTTCACTTCCTCAGCTGCTATTGAAAGAGGCAGAGCAACAGGACGAGACAGGTCACAGAATACTTCAACAACAGCTGGTTTATTCTTCACTTCCTCAGCTGCTATTGAAAGAGGCAGAGCAACAGGACGAGACAGGTCACAGAATACTTCAACAACAGCTGGTTTATTCTTCACTTCCTCAGCTGCTATTGAAAGAGGCAGAGCAACAGGACGAGACAGGTCACAGAATACTTCAACAACAGCTGGTTTATTCTTCACTTCCTCAGCTGCTGTTGAAAGAGGCAGAGCAACAGGACGAGACAGGTCACAGAATACTTCAACAACAGCTGGTTTATTCTTCACTTCCTCAGCTGCTATTGAAAGAGGCAGAGCAACAGGACGAGACAGGTCACAGAAGTTCTCTTAAATTAGATACCTGTCATTACGATTGTAACCAGATATAAACATGTAAATAGTTCATTACCTTTGTAACCTGTTCAGCTATCAAAGCTTTGCGGTCCAGTCCCATTATGTACCTCTGTAATTTTTTGACTACCGCCCACAGGATGGTTATGGGGGAGGATAATAAAAACGCTGAACTAAGTATCTAGATCAGTACAAGGCTGGGTGTCCGAATTATTTTTTTTTTTTACACATCAGTTTTACAGGCTACCTCAGCTTATGTCAAAGCCCAGCCCTATCTAAGGTATACTGCCACTCCCCAGGATGCCACCCACAGCAGTTGACTAACACCCAGCGTTTCCACCCTGCCGGGAATCGAACCACGGACACCAGGTATGTGAGCCGAGCGCACTACCAACCAAGCCACGGAGTTATTGTATACTAATATTATGTTTATTTTCCCCTATAATCTACCTTGTTCATAATTACTATCGCATTTGCTTCGTCTGCTTTCGTAAGATGAAGTCCAGGATGTTTCTTTAATCATGGTATAACTTAACAAATCTTTGAGAACAATTGTGTTGCACAGGTGTGAGCAAAGGTCAGACTTCTACAACACTAAAGTATCTACATTAAAGTGTCTGCAACACTTTAGTGTCTCAGGTACTTTAATTTTTTATAGAAGAAAATTCAGTAGATCAATATGTTAATATGAATGTTCGTGGGCTACAAAAAATCAGTCCGTGTGGCAGTTGTGGTCCACGGACCGGTAGTTGGACCCCTGTAACAGATGACTAGCCTGGCTGTTTGACTTATTACATACTTCATACATCTTAATGTAACATATTATTAACACTCTTGAAAGTGGGGAGTGCTTTGATGCTGCTGAAGGGCTCTTGATCCAAGGAACTGGGACTACTTTGGGTGCATCTTTAGCTTCTCCCATTCTCTAGGAATATTATGACCTTCGATGGGTTTAGCGCTTTCCCACAGATATAATACTTATAATCGACAATAATGGATGCTACATTACTTGAAGGTTTTATTGCACATATTTTCAGAAAAATACTATAGATTTTCCGTCTCGTAAAATGTTACATGTGTGTGTATGTGTGCGCGTGTGTGTGTGTGTGCGTGTGTGTGTGTGTGTGTGTGTGTGTGTGTGTGTGTGTGTGTGTGTGTGTGTGTGTGTGTGTGTGTGTTACCATTTTGTCCTAGGCACATGTCGATTATACACTAGGCCTGTTGTGTGTGTGTAGGTGTGTAGGTGTGTGTGTGTGTGTAGGTGTGTGCGTGTGTGTGCGTGTGTGTATGTGTGTGTGTGTGTATGGTAGCTACCACCATGCTAGTTAACGTCTGATAATCGACATATTTTATCCACTACATGAAGTCTGCCATAAAATGCTTTAAACTGCTCTGAATCGTCGAAATATGAAATAAAATAACTTTTTTTTGCATACCATCTACGCTGTGATGGATATATGGAGCAGCGGGCCTTCAGCAGCAACAACCTGGTTGACCAGGCTAGCACCAGACGAGCCTGGCCCATGGCCGGGCTCCGGGAGTAGAAAGATAATCGAAACTCATCAAAGATATATCAAAGGTACTCACCAGACCATACCAAGGGTGGGGATTGAACTCGTGACTAGAGTGTCGTAAAACTCCAGACCGACGCGTTGGATGAATCTTATTGTAGTCAGCTGGCCCAGTGGATGACGCGTCGGTCTGGAGTTTTACGACTCCGACCGCGGGTTCAAGCCCCACCCGTGGTACAGTTTGTTTGCAATCGTGTCACTACGATTTCGTGAATCAAAGGCACTCTGCAACTTCATGTTGCTTTATCCATCAAATGTTGTACACTTCACTTACAGTGGCCCTGGTAACACTGCACACCAACAATTAACTACTGGGATACAATCATGTATTTTACATGAATTCAAGTATCCTGGTTGTGAATCTGAAATCAGAATTAAACCAACACGTAACGAATTTGAGGTGCTGGAAAAAAACAACCAATGTGTTTGACGTATTTTTGAGTATTTCTGACAAGTTGGTGTCAAACATCAGTGACAAATATTACAAAGCGCGCGCTTTGTAATATTTTAACAGTGAAAAATACGTCACGTATTTTCTAAAAAATGTTTAAAATTCTCTCATATTTTAAGTGTTATTGACAAGCTGGCGACAGTTAAACACAGTAAACATATGTCACTTGTGCAGTGTACTGGATATTTTTAATAAACAATGACTGAAACAAAAACTGTTTTCTGTAATAAAAAAGTTGAACGTACCGTACCGAGTCAGTTTTGATTTCAGATTTGGAATCAGCATACTAAAGTTAAACTAAAAATACAACTGGTTTACCTCTGCAGCAGAGGAAGAGTTTCGTTTCAGTGTCCAATGTGATTCGTATTTTTATATTTTTGCACGTGTATTTTCTTGGTAGAAAAAAGACACTTGGAGCACATGAGAGTTTATGTTGTTAGGACATTTCTCACCTGTTTGCACTATATAAATTGCTTCTCCATGCACCTGTTGTGTTCTTACGAAGATTTGATGTATATAGTTTAGAAAACCGACAAATTGAAGACTGAGACACTTGTCCAATTTTTGGGATTCTCAAATGTTTTACAAGTTTCTTATTCTTCAATTTATCAAGATGGATGGTCTGATCACATCGAGTTGAGGGACTAATTACCTCACACTCCTGATCTTCACTCATACTTATCTGTATCCGACTGAGGAAGCCACTGGTTGGCGAAACATTTCCACAATAAAGATACTCAAGTGTTGCACAAGTGTAATTTATCGACATACGGTTCTCTGAACCATTTATTTACATTACTGCCAGAGACTTTATCAAGTACTCGATGAAGCTTCTCGTACGTGTCTCGTCTTAATAAAACGTCTTTTCCTGTACATACCTTTTTCCAACAATTGTCGGCTCTCAGCCAAGCCCATCATTGTATTTTCTTCAGAGCTTCTAATACTCGTTCTGCTCTGATTACACTTATTTTTTTTACGTTTGTTTTTATAACCCTAAATTGTATTCAGTATTTAATTATTTTGCTTGGTGTTCATATATCCTTTATTAATCTCAGTGTAACCTAACTTATTAGAGTGTAAATAAAGACTAGTACTCTCATTGTTTCTGCTGCTTACTATCCCAACGATAATACTTATGTAAGAATACAATAATGTACTTCGCTTTTATTAAAATCTTATTATGATGCACATAGCTTACTGTTAACCAAAGAAAAATATCGGGCGGAGGGGGCGTTGACCCCGAAACATCCTCCAGATATGCCCTTTGAGCTGATGCAAAACTAATCCCACGGCAGTGTGCTGTGCTGTGAAAAAAATAGCAAGTTCTTATGGGGAAGAAGCTTTGTATTCCCAGTGTCAATGACATCATAATTGAATTTAAGACAGCACTTGGTATTGTTATGTTGGGAATGTAACCACACATTGCCACCATAAAATTGACTAAATAGCTAGTTGATAACACAGGTACACGCAAATAACAAAAACATGAAGTAATATATAATGTTGTAACCTTCATGAAGTGTATCATTAAAGAGGACGAGATGGCTTCAGCCAGCATGGAAGATGTGGTCATGTGGCGCTGCTGCACCTCACAGTACATCCCAAGAGCATATCATCAGTGATCTCTTGTTTAAATTAACTGCAAAGTTAACTTGCTGAGCCTTCTCTCGTCTAAGTGTCACTCAGTAAATATCACAACTTGCCCACTTTGATGTCTAAACACCATTTTGCTGGTTCAACTGTTTCTCCTTTTGTTACCACTTTCCTACATTATTATTATTATTAGTAGTAGTAGCAGTAGAAGTTCTAGTATTATTATTAGTAGTAGTAGTAGCAGTAGAAGTTCTAGTATTATTAGTAGTAGTAGTAGTAGCAGTAGAAGTTCTAGTATTATTATTATTAGTAGTAGTAGCAGTAGAAGTTCTAGTATTATTATTAGTAGTAGTAGTAGCAGTAGAAGTTCTAGTATTATTATTATTAGTAGTAGTAGCAGTAGAAGTTCTAGTATTATTATTAGTAGTAGTAGTAGCAGTAGAAGTAATATTACATGTATTATTATTATTAGTAGTAGTAGAAGTAATATTATTATTATTATTATTATTATTATTATTATTATTGTTAATGAATCTCCGATTCCTCCGTGCTTGGAGGAATCAAAGATAATCAAGGCACGAGGAAGGGCAGAGTAATTCCTTGTATCAAGAGCCGGTCACCGGCATCAAGGCTTGGATAAGACATATACCATGACGAGTTAATAATTATTAAAAATTTTGCTACCGCTTTACAAACTACTGTGTGTGTCATCCTGAGGGCACTTAAACTTAACTTACGACAATGAGCTTGACTACCTCGTCATTATTTATTCTGTCATCACTGAATGCATCGGACTCACACAATGACTTGAGTAACCACCACGCTCGTTTGAGAAGCCAAATATAGATATGTGAAAATTAATGATAGAAGAATTAATGTACAGTTCTTTAAACGTGATTGGATCTGGCAGTGATTTTCGCATGCGTTTAATTACTCAAAGTAGGTACTGTGTTTTGAAAGATATTGAGTAATAACCTTGGTCAGTCTCCGTCAAGTATGAGAAATAGCATTAGAAGTTAAATAATTAATTTATTTGTCACAAGAATGTATTTACAAGTATGAGAAGATCTATAAGAGACTGTGATAGCATCAGCGTGGATAAGCACATTAACGGAGCAACTTGCAATGCAAACACACTGACAAATATAATTAGATCAAAGGTATATATTATCAAGAAGTTGGTGAAAAAGACACACGTGTAACACCCGCGTGTCATTATTTGAGACGTTTAGCCCACCAGGGGCATTATCACTCTGAACCCTTTGTGGGCGAAACATCTCTTAAATAAGGTTACTCAGGTGTTGCACATGTGACTTATTCACTAGACTGACAAATGTAGTAGACCTAGGCTTGATTGCAAGTACTTCTGGCAACTTGGCATACACGATGATCGAACTAAATATTAAATATGCAGTCAACCCTACAGTCGCTTTTTTGACTGTCCACTTATCCAGCAAAGTATCTTATTAATATAAATAACATACCAGAAATTCTGAGCAAATATCCTAAATTCGATGTCGATAAAATTTATTGGTACAAATGATACGAATACACCAGTTCTCGTCCGATCAGCGCAGTTATTAAGCAGCGTTGTGTCTGGTTAGTAGTCGGATGGGTGACCGCATGTTAACACCAAATGCTACTGGTACACGGTTTTACCACCGTGAGGTCTGCTCTGGGAAGGGGCCGCGGGAGTGTTAACTTTTTAACCCTGAGGCCCCTGGGAGAACTCTGCAGGTAAATAATAAATCCTGTGTAACCAAGTGTAGTCGTGTTAATACTCAAGAACCTAGTTCTTAAACTTTTTTCTTATATTCACGTACAGGCGAGCCCCGCTTATACCGCAGGTTAGGTTCTGGGCTACTGCTGTACAGGAGGGCCCCGCTTATACAGCAGGCTAGGTTCCGGGCTACTGTTGGACAAGCGGGACCCACTTATACAGTAGGTTAAGTTCTGGGCAACTGCTGTACAGGCATGTCCCACTTATACAGCAGGTTAGGTTCTGGGCAACTGCTGTACAGGCGGGCCCTGCTTATACAGCAGGTTAGGTTCTAGGCTATCGCTGTACAGGAGGGCCACGCTAATACAGCAGGTTAGGTTCTGAGCTACTGCTGTAAAGCAAACATAACTGTTAAGTGAAACATAGCCTTTTCTCACTTTCAAATGCATATAAAAGCCTGATAACATGTTTATACTAACATATATTAAGTAAGCAATAGAGCTAGGCCTAAAAATGTTTATACAGCACACATGTTACTTACCTTAAAATATTTTATAGTGAGTGGTGAATATATTTATTGTAGGAAGTCTGATTAAATGAAGAATAGGTTTAATTGAAAACCACTGTATTAGTGAAACTCCGTAAAGCAAAGCATTGTAAAACGGGGCCTATCTGTACAGTATGGCCCTGTAGTTTTAAGTTAGGCTTTAAACCATGGTTTAGAGTATCACCCATTTCTACATGAACATTGTATCTTGTTGAAATATTATTTTGTATGTTCTAGTGCTGCTGTCCACACGATGGACACACGCTGGACACACGCTGGACACATGATGGATACACGATGGACACACGATGGACACACGATGGACACACGATGGACACACGCTGGACACATGATGGACACATGGACACATGATGGACACACGCTGGACACATGATGGACACATGATGGATACATGGACACACGATGGACACACGCTGGACACATGATGGACACATGGACACATGATGGACACACGGTGGACACATGATGGATACATGGACACACGCTGGACACATGATGGATACATGGACACATGATGGACACACGCTGGACACATGATGGACACATGGACACATGATGGACACACGGTGGACACATGATGGATACATGGACACACGCTGGACACATGATGGATACATGGACACACGCTGGACACATGATGGATACATGGACACATGATGGACACACGCTGGACACATGATGGACACATGGACACATGATGGACACACGGTGGACACATGATGGATACATGGACACACGCTGGACACATGGATGCATGGACACATGATGGACACATGGACATATGCTGGACACACGCTGGACACATGATGGGCACATGATGGGCACATGGCCATACCCTGGACACATGGACACATGATGGACACTGGGTGTACAGTAAACTAACAGCTTTAGCAACAAATTTCATTTCCTTCTTCCTGTAATAATACAGAAGTACTATTTGTAATCGTTCATTGCGAGTGTAGTTTTACTCATGCCCTGGTACGTGTCCCTGCAAGTGTTGGACCAGATAACGTGTTATCCACAAGTGTTGGACCAGATGGTGTGTTATCCACAAGTGTTGGACCAGATGGTGTGTTATCCACAAGTGTTGGACCAGATAACGTGTTATCCACAAGTGTTGGACCAGATAACGTGTTATCCACAAGTGTTGGATCAGATGGCATGTTATCCACAAGTGTTGGACCAGATAACGTGTTATTCACAAGTGTTGGACCAGATGACGTGTTATCCACAAGTGTTGGACCAGATAACGTGTTATCCACAAGTGTTGGACCAGATAACGTGTTATCCACAAGTGTTGGACCAGATAACGTGTTATCCACAAGTGTTGGACCAGATGACGTGTTATTCACAAGTGTTGGACAAGATAACGTGTTATCCACAAGTGTTGGACCAGATGACGTGTTATCCACAAGCGTTGGACCAGATGACGTGTTATTCACAAGTGTTGGACCAGATAACGTGTTATCCACAAGTGTTGGACCAGATAACGTGTTATCCACAAGTGTTGGACCAGATAACGTGTTATCCACAAGTGTTGGACCAGATAACGTGTTATCCACAAGTGTTGGACCAGATAACGTGTTATCCACAAGTGTTGGACCAGATAACGTGTTATCCACAAGTGTTGGACCAGATAACGTGTTATCCACAAGTGTTGGACCAGATGACGTGTTATCCACAAGTGTTGGACCAGATAACGTGTTATCCACAAGTGTTGGACCAGATGACGTGTTATCCACAAGTGTTGGACCAGATGACGTTTTATTCACAAGTGTTGGACCAGATGGTGTGTTATCCACAAGTGTTGGACCAGATGACGTGTTATCCACAAGTGTTGGACCAGATGACGTGTTATCCACAAGTGTTGGACCAGATGACGTGTTATTCACAAGTGTTGGACAAGATAACGTGTTATCCACAAGTGTTGGACCAGATGACGTGTTATCCACAAGTGTTGGACCAGATGACGTGTTATTCACAAGTGTTGGACCAGATAACGTGTTATCCACAAGTGTTGGACCAGATAACGTGTTATCCACAAGTGTTGGACCAGATAACGTGTTATCCACAACTGTTGGACCAGATAACGTGTTATCCACAAGTGTTGGACCAGATAACGTGTTATCCACAAGTGTTGGACCAGATAACGTGTTATCCACAAGTGTTGGACCAGATAACGTGTTATCCACAAGTGTTGGACCAGATGACGTGTTATCCACAAGTGTTGGACCAGATAACGTGTTATCCACAAGTGTTGGACCAGATAACGTGTTATAAGAAGAACATAAGAACATAAGAACGAAGGAACACTGCAGAAGGCCTACTGGCCCATGCGAGGCAGGTCCAAGTCCCTACCGGCTTAAGCCAATGCACCCAACCTAGTCAGGTCAGGTCACATTGACTTAAGGGAGGAACACGGCAACCGACCTGTTAGCACAAGCTATCAGGTCCAACTCACACCCACCCACATCTACTCATGTATTTATCCAACCTATTTTTAAAGCTACACAACGTTCTGGCCTCTATAACGGTACTTGGGAGTTTGTTCCACTCATCCACAACTCTATTACCAAACCAGTACTTTCCTATATCCCTCCTGAATCTGAATTTTTCCAACTTAAAACCATTGCTGCGAGTCCTGTCTAGGCTAGATATTTTCAGCACACTATTTACATCCCCTTTATTTATTCCTGTCTTCCACTTATAAACCTCAATCATATCCCCCCTAATTCTACGTCTTTCTAGAGAGTGCAGTTTCAGGGCCCTTAGTCTATCCTCATAGGGAAGGTTTCTGATACATGGGATCATCTTTGTCATCCTCCTTTGTACATTTTCCAGAGAATTTATATCCATTCTGTAATACGGTGACCAAAACTGTGCAGCATAATCTAAATGAGGCCTAACCAAGGATGTATAGAGTTGAAGAACAACCTGAGGACTCCTATTATTTATGCTTCTTGATATGAAGCCAAGGATTCTATTAGCTTTATTGCGAACACTTATGCACTGTTGTCTTGGTTTCAGATTACTGCTAACCAGAACTCCTAAATCTTTTTCGCAATCCGTAATATTAAGATCTACATTATTTAGTTTATATGTGGCATGGTTATTGTCCTGTCCAACATTTAGAACTTTGCATTTGTCTATATTAAACTGCATCTGCCACTTCTCCGACCACTGCATCAGTCTATTCAAATCTTCCTGGAGTGCTCGAATGTCCTCGTCAGAATGAATTCGACGGCCTATTTTGGTGTCATCGGCAAACTTGCCGATGTCGCTCTTTATGCCCTCATCTATGTCGTTTATGTAGATTGTGAACAGCAGGGGGCCCAACACTGACCCCTGTGGAACACCGCTCGTGACGCTTCCCCACTCTGATTTCTCCCCATTTATGCAAACTCTCTGCTGCCTATTTGTCAACCATGCCTCTATCCAGGAAAAAATTTCTCCTCCTATTCCATGTGCTTTAATTTTCCTCAATAGTCTCTGATGTGGGACCCTGTCAAAAGCCTTACTGAAGTCCATATACACAATATCATATTCATTACCATGATCTACCTCCTCAAATACCTTAGTGAAAAAAGTTAATAAATTCGTAAGGCAGGAACGCCCCTTTGTAAAACCATGCTGAGATTCGTTGATTAATTTATGCTTTTCAAGGTGGCTACGAACTGCCTCGGCAATTATTGATTCCATAAATTTTCCCACTATGGAGGTTAGGCTTATTGGTCTATAGTTCGAAGCTAAGGACCTGTCACCTGTTTTGAAAATAGGTATCACATTTGCCATTTTCCACTTATCTGGCACCATGCCAGTTTGTAGTGATATGTTGAAAAGATTAGCCAAAGGTGTGCTAAGCTCCTCTTTACATTCCTTTAGAACCCTTGCATACAGTTCATCAGGGCCTGGGGATTTGTTAGGTTTTAATTTATCTATTTGCCTAAGGACCATGTCACTTGTGACCCTAATAGTGCACAGTTTATTATCGTCCTGTTCTACATAATTTATCATTACAAGTGTTGGACCAGATAACGTGTTATCCACAAGTGTTGGACCAGATGACGTGTTATCCACAAGTGTTGGACCAGATAACGTGTTATCCACAAGTGTTGGACCAGATGACGTGTTATCCACAAGTGTTGGACCAGATAACGTGTTATCCACAAGTGTTGGACCAGATGACGTGTTATTCACAAGTGTTGGACCAGATAACGTGCTATCCACAAGTGTTGGACCAGATAACGTGTTATCCACAAGTGTTGGACCAGATGACGTGTTATTCACAAGTGTTGGACCAGATGACGTGTTATCCACAAGTGTTGGACCAGATAACGTGTTATCCACAAGTGTTGGACCAGATGACGTGTTATTCACAAGTGTTGGACCAGATAACGTGTTATCCACAAGTGTTGGACCAGATAACGTGTTATTCACAAGTGTTGGACCAGATGACGTGTTATTCACAAGTGTTGGACCAGATAACGTGTTATCCACAAGTGTTGGACCAGATGACGTGTTATTCACAAGTGTTGGACCAGATGACGTGTTATCCACAAGTGTTGGACCAGATAACGTGTTATCCACAAGTGTTGGACCAGATGACGTGTTATTCACAAGTGTTGGACCAGATAACGTGTTACCCACAAGTGTTGGACCAGATGACGTGTTATCCACAAGTGTTGGACCAGATAACGTGTTATTCACAAGTGTTGGACCAGATAACGTGTTATTCACAAGTGTTGGACCAGATAACGTGTTATTCACAAGTGTTGGACCAGATGGTGTGTTATCCACAAGTGTTGGACCAGATAACGTGTTATCCACAAGTGTCGGACCAGATGACGTGTTATCCACAAGTGTTGGACCAGATGGCATGTTATCCACAAGTGTTGGACCAGATAACGTGTTATTCACAAGTGTCGGACCAGATGACGTGTTATCCACAAGTGTTGGACTGTCAGCATAGTTGTTGATCCCCTGTATATATATATATGTTATCTGAGTATCATAGTACCATCCATATGTTTTACATAGTTGACCCCTTGCTTGGCTCAGTGACTAGCTTGTGTGACATCACGTGATGCCGCATGAGAGCGCTGCGCTCCTGGCCTCCCCCTCAGTTCTCCACGCTTAGGTCTACAGGCAACACAGGCAGGTTGGGCCTTTCCCTCTCACACCCTGCTAATATAAGTGTTTGCATCCCGCTGCTGCCACCATTTGTCGGGATGGTTCGTGGAGATGTGATGGTTGGAGTTAAACACAGTCGTTGGATGGTAACACTTATATTAGCAGAGTGTGAGAGGGAGAGGCCCAGCCTGCCTGTGTTGCCTGTAGACCTAAGCGTGGAGAACTGAGGGGAAGGCCAGGAGCGCAGCGCTCTCATGCGGCATCATGTGACGTCACACAAGCTAGTCACTGAGCCTAGTAAGGGGTCAACTATGTAAAACATATGGATGGTACTATGATGCTCAGATAACATATACATATACAGGGGATCAGCAACTATGCTGACAGGACCACATGACGTGTTATCCACAAGTGTTGGATCAGATGACGTGTTATCCACAAGTGTCAGACCAGATGACGTGTTATCCACAAGTGTTGTATCAGATGGCGTATTATCCACAAGTGTTGGATCAGATGGCATATTATCCACAAGTTTTGGATCAGATGGCATATTATCCACAAGTGTTTTATCAGATGGTGTATTATCCGCAATTGTTGGATCAGATGGTGTTATCCACAAGTGTTGGATCAGATGGCATATTATCCACAAGTGTTGGATCAGATGGTGTTATCCACAAGTGTTGTATCAGATGGCATATTATCAACAAGTGTTGGATCAGATGGTGTTATCCACAAGTGTTGGATCAGATGGCGTATTATCCACAAGTATTGGATCAGATGGTGTTATCCACAAGTGTTGTATCAGATGGCGTATTATCCACAAGTGTTGGATCAGATGGTGTACGACTATATGAGAATTAATATTTGACGTGTTCTTTAAGATCCAAAGTAAATTACCTAAAATGTATAAAACAGGTGGAAAAGCCTTCCTTGGCCGTTATAAGCTGCCCTCTCCTAATAGGCTTAATTTTTACTATCCATAAATGTTGGATCAGATGGCGTATTATCCACAAGTGTTGGATCAGATGGCGTATTATCCACAAGTGTTGGATCAGATGGCGTATTATCCACAAGTGTTGGATCAGATGGCGTATTATCCACAAGTGTTGGATCAGATGGCGTATTATCCACAAGTGTGAAAGCAAAGATAATACTACCAGTTCCAAATAAAGCTTTTATTAGGACAACGTTTCGCTCTATAATAAAGCACTTTATAGAGCGAAACGTTGTCCCAATTAAATCTTATTTTGCAACTTTGTGTCTTTGTCTTCAAATTGCACATGTTCTTGTGTAAGCTTCGTCTTATGAATCATAATTAAAAGTTTATTTAGTTCACTTCACATCCATGTATATATTCAATACTGAATCAAATTTACCTTGAAAACGCCACTTATAATTGTTGTTCTAAATTACTCACCCTTGTAATGTTATGTTTTGTAAATAAACTTTGTGTTAATTTGTTAACAGTGGAAGAGAGAGAGAGAGAGACTTCAAAGGAGCTGATGTAAGTAACAGCTCTATGCTGTTAGCTTGGAAAACCCTATGTAAAGAGAGAAAGGGATGACGGGAGGGGTGAGCCTTGGAGTTCCTGGCGCTCAAAGGTGGAGATGTTATCACAGGAAAGTGTTCTTGTTAAAATGTTATTTTAGAAGGTGTTATAAGGTGTGTGGTTGAGGTTAGTACGTGTGTTCAGGAGGGAGGTGTGTGATGTACCTCTGATACCTGTGCTTATTACCTCTCATCAGAACTGAAACTTGTAAGTTGCTTGTAGCTGCTGATCAGGTGTTTATATATGTTTAAAATACACACGTCTCCGTCAGCAGGTCTGTACAGTGGCCTTGATAAGAGTGGTTGACCATGTATAATGTACAGGATTATTTTACGACTGTTATCTGAGTTTTATATTGCAGTGCTGCTGCCTCTCTTTCACTCTGGCGATGTATGACCCTTACGGGTTTGGGTAGAAACAAATAGAGTATAATACGATCTTTTATCAACGAAGGATCACGTGATAATGTATTTGTGTCGTGATCCATCCTGTCGATATTTTATACCATTTCTTTCCTTACGGGTTTAGCGTTTCTCATTAAATATTATATTAACACTGTCTTTACTGTAGTGTGTTATGTTGTTACTTCATGAGTAACAGGTAACCTACGAGTGAGAACTACTAAAACTAGGGATTAGACAATATATGTAATAGTCTGACCTACTGCCTAAATTTCGTATATAAGTGAAATTATAATTTATAATTTTAAAATTGGGTTGAGTGCCTGATCAGGCAGGTTGTGAGTAGTGTATGTGTACTCACCTAGTTGAGGTTGCAGGGGTCAAGTCCAAGCTTCTGGCCCCGCCTCTTCACTGGTCGCCACTAGGTCACTCTCCCTGAACCATGAGCTTTATCGTACCTCTGCTTAAAGCTATGTATGGATCCTGCCTCCACTACATCTCTTCCCAAACTATTCCACTTCCTGACTACTCTGTGACTGAAGAAATACTTCCTAACATCCCTGTGATTCATCTGTGTCATCAACTTCCAACTGTGTCACCGTGTTACTGTGTCCAATCTCTGGAACATCCTGTCTTTGTCCACCTTGTCAATTCCTCTCAGTATTTTGTAAGTCGTTATCATGTCCTCCCTATCTCTCCTGTCCTCCAGTGTCGTCAGGTTGATTTCCCTTAACCTCTCCTCGTAGGACATACCTCTTAGCTCTGGGACTAGTCTTGTTGCAAACCTTTGCACTTTCTCTAGTTTCTTTACATGCTTGGCTAGGTGTGGGTTCCAAACTGGTGCCGCATACTCCAATATGGGCCTAACGTACACGGTGTACAGGGTCCTGAACGACTCCTTATTAAGATGTCGGAATGCTATTCTGAGGTTTGCCAGGCGCCCATATGCTGCAGCAGTTATTTGGTTGATGTGCGCTTCAGGAGATGTGCCTGGTGTTATACTCACCCCAAGATCTTTTTCCTTGAGTGAGGTTTGTAGTCTCTGGCCCCCTAGACTGTACTCAGTCTGCAGTCTTCTTTGCCCTTCCCCAATCTTCATTACTTTGCACTTGGTGGGATTGAACTCCAGGAGCCAATTGCTGGACCAGGTCTGCAGCCTGTCCAGATCCCTTTGTAGTTCTGCCTGGTCTTCGATCGAATGAATTCTTCTCATCAACTTCACGTCATCTGCAAACAGAGACACCTCAGAGTTTATTCCTTCTGTCATGTCGTTCACAAATACCAGAAACAGCACTGGTCCTAGGACTGATCCCTGTGGGACCCCGCTGGTCACAGGTGCCCACTCTGACACCTCGCCACGTACCATTACTCGCTGCTGTCTTCCTGACAAATATTCCCTGATCCATTGTAGTGCCTTCCCTGTTATCCCTGCTTAGTCCTCCAGTTTTTGCACTAATCTCTTGTGTGGTACTGTGTCAAACGCCTTCTTGCAGTCCAAGAAAATGCAATCCACCCACCCCTCTCTTGTCTTACTGCTGTCACCTTGTCATAGAACTCCAGTAGGTTTGTGACACAGGATTTCCCGTCCCTGAAACCATGTTGGGTGCTGTTGATGAGATCATTCCTTTCTAGGTGTTCCACAACTCTTCTCCTGACAATCTTCTCCATGACTTTGCATACTATACATGTCAGTGACACTGGTCTGTAGTTTAGTGCTTCATGTCTGTCTCCTTTTTTAAAGATTGGGACTACATTTGCTGTCTTCCATTCCTCAGACAATCTCCCTGTTTCGATAGATGTATTGAATATTGTTGTTAAGGGTACACATAGCGCCTCTGCTCCCTCTCTCAATACCCATGGAGAGATGTTATCTGGCCCCATTGCCTTTGAGGTATCTAGCTCACTCAGAAGCCTCTTCACTTCTTTCTCGGTTGTGTGTACCGTGTCCAGCACCTGGTGATGTGCCACACCTCTCCGTCCCTCTGGAGCCCCTTCTGTCTCCTCTGTGAACACTTCTTTGAATCTGAAGATTGAGACACTTATGCAGCATATGGGAATCTTTATTCAGGAAACGTTTCGCCACACAGTGGCTTCTTCAGTCCAATACAAAGAGGAAGGCATAAGGAGAGGAGGAGAATGAGGTAATCAGTCCCTCAACCTGGAGTCGATGTGTTCAGTCCATCAATCTTGTAGAATGTACAGCATAGGGCCGTAGACGTGGCTTATATACTGTAGAGATGTGAGGTGAAGCAGGCGGAGGCGGGGTCATAGTGGTACCATCCACTAGTCGAAGTAGGTCTTCGTCCAAAGGTTGAACAAGTGTTGAAGAATTCTTCAACACTTGTTCAACCTTTGGACGAAGACCTACTTCGACTAGTGGATGGTACCACTATGACCCCGCCTCCGCCTGCTTCACCTCACATCTCTACAGTATATAAGCCACGTCTACGGCCCTATGCTGTACATTCTACAAGATTGATGGACTGAACACATCGACTCCAGGTTGAGGGACTGATTACCTCATTCTCCTCCTCTCCTTATGCCTTCCTCTTTGTATTGGACTGAAGAAGCCACTGTGTGGCGAAACGTTTCCTGAATAAAGATTCCCATATGCTGCATAAGTGTCTCAATCTTCAACTTGTCGGTTTTTCAAACCATTCATCACACACTTCTTTGAATCTCTTGTTGAGTTCCTCACATACTTCCCGGTCATTTCTTGTTGTCTCTCCTCCTTCCTTCCTTAGCCTGATTACTTGGTCCTTGACTGTTGTTTTCCTCCTGATGTGGCTGTATAACAGCTTTGGGTCAGATTTGGCTTTCACTGCTAAGTCGTTTTCATATTGTCGTTGGGCCTCCCTTCTTATCTGTGCATATTCGTTTTTGGCTCTACGACTGCTCTCCTTATTCTCGTGGGTCCTTTGCCTTCTATATTTCTTCCAATTCCTAGCACACTTGGTTTTTGCCTCCTTGCACCTTTGGGTGAACCATGGGCTCATCCTGGCTTTTTCATTATTCCTGTTTCCCTTGGGTACAAACCTCTCCTCAGCCTCCTTGCACATTGTTGCTACATATTTCATCATCTCATTAACTGGCTTCCCTGCCAGTTCTCTGTCCCACTGAACCTCGTTCAGGAAGTTCCTCATTCCCGTGTAGTCCCCTTTCCTGTAGTTTGGTTTCATTTGTCCTGGCCTTCCTGCTTCCCCCTCCACTTGTAGCTCTACTGTGTATTCGAAGCTCAAAACCACATGATCGCTGGCCCCAAGGGGTCTTTCATATGTGATGTCCTCAATATCTGCACTGCTCAAGGTGAATACTAAGTCTAGTCTTGCTGGCTCATCCTCTCCTCTCACTCTTGTAATGTCCCTTACGTGTTGGTACATGAAGTTTTCCAATACCACCTCCATCATCTTAGCCCTCCATGTATCTTGGCCCCCATGTGGCTCCAAGTTCTCCCAGTCGATCTCCTTGTGGTTAAAGTCGCCCATGATCAGGAGCTTTGCCCTGCATGCATGAGCTCTTCTGGCCACTGCAGCCAGTGTGTCAACCTTCACTCTATTGCTTTCGTCATACTCATGCCCTGGTCTCCTGCTGTTCTGTGGTGGGTTATACATTACTGCAATTACCACCTTGGGACCTCCAGAGTGAAGCGTTCCCGCTATGTAATCACTTTCTTCTCCGCTGTCTCCTCTCTCCAGCTCATCAAAATTCCATCGGTGTTTGATCAGCAGTGCCACTCCTCCACCCCCCCTGTTCCTCCTGTCTTTCCTCAGGATCTGATATCCCGTTGGAAAGATGGCATCTGTTATCATATCTGTAAGCTTGGTTTCTGTGAGCGCTATGATGTCCGGTGATGTCTCTTTGACTCTTTCGTGCCACTCCTCCCACTTGTTTGTTATTCCATCAGCGTTTGTGTACCATACCTTCAGTTTCCTTTCCAATACTGTGGTTTGGGGGGCCTGTGGGGGTGGGAGACCTGGTAGCATACTGTGGGATTCTATGATTGGGGGTTGGGTGGAAGCTGTGGGTATGGATTGTAGTGTGTGTTGGGATGGTGTGATAGGTTGTGGGGTTCTGAGGATAGTTGTGTGTGTGCTTGCCCTTGCTTCTCCGTTCTGCTCTGACTGACCTCTGCTGGTTCCATCCTTGTTTCCTTTCCTATCTCCTTTCGCTTTTTTGTCCTCTCCCTCAGCTGCTGTCTTTCTGTTTGTGTTCTGTCTCTGTCTAGGAACACCTTCTTGTACTCTTCCGAGTTTTTCAACCTTGCTTTTTCTTGGAGGATCCTGTTCCTCACTGTTTCTGTCCTGAGAATCAGCTTGATCGGTCGGTTTCTCCCCTTCATGTACCCCCCTATTCTCTGAAAATTTACAATCTCGTCCATGTCTTCTCCCCCCTATTTCCGTGATGATTTTCCCAATCTCCTTTCTTTCTTCCTGCCGTCTTTCAGTGTGTGTTTTTTCCTCTCTCTCCCGAAGCCCATGGATAAACACTGATTTTGCCATTTCCTCCTCCCATTGCCTCTCCCTCTGTGACTCTGGTTCCTGTCTGTGTATGGTCATCTTCTCCCTTGATTTTTCCAGTGGCTCTTGGTAGCATGGTTGTGCCTCATCATTCGACTTATCTCCCTCTCTATCTGCACCCAGCTGCTCTTTTCTTTTACTCTCTGACCCTTCTTTGCAGGCTGATATGATCTTAGCATAATTCATATCTCCCTTCCTCCCTGTTCATCCTCTCAGCTTCATATTCTGTGTCTTCTCTGGTCACTACCCCTGAGACTTTCTTCAACATGTTTACCTCAAATTCTAGGACCCTTACCCTGTCTACTGCAATTTTGACTTGTGCCTCCCATTTCTTCGTCTCCTTCTCCAACCTCTTTTCCCATTTCACAGAGAGCTCTTTCGCCATTTTTTCAGAAAGCTCTCCTAATTTTCTCTCCCATTCTTGCTCCATCCTTTTCCACTGCTGCTCCATCCTTTTCCACTGCTCCTCCATCCATTCCTCCCTACCAATACCATTGTCATCTGATCCCTGATTCCTGCGAGTCCCAACCATTTTTTTTTTTTTATAGTAAAGGAAAGAGAGAGAGAGAGAGAGAGAGAGAGAGAGAGAGAGAGAGAGAGAGAGAGAGAGAGAGAGAGGGAGAGGGGGGGAAGGTAGAAGGAGAGAGAGGGGGAGAGTGAAAAGGAAAAGGGGGAGAGAGTGAGAGAAAGAGAGGAGAGAAGGGAAAGATAGGAGGAGAGAAGGGAGAGAGTGAGAAGGGAAAAGAGAGAGAGAGAGAAAGAGAGAGAGGAAGAAGAGAGGAAAAGAGAGAGGAAGAGAGAGAGAGGAAGAGAGAGAGGAAGAGAAAGGGAGAAAGAGAGAGGAAAAGAGAGAGAGAGGAAGAGAGAGAGAGAGAGAGAGAGAGAGGAAGGGAGAGAAAGAGGAAGAGAAAGGAAGAGACAGAAAGAGTAAGAGAAAGAGAGAGAAGAATAGAGAGAGAGAGAAGAATAGAAAGAGAGAGGAAGAGAGGAAAAGAGACAAAGAGACGGAGAGAGAAGGAAGGGTTAGAGGGTCAATTCACATAATGGTGTGAAATCCTGTATATGTGTATGTGTGTGTATGTGTGCATGTGTGTGTGTGTGTGTGTGTGTGTGTGTGTGTGTGTGTGTGTGTGTGTGTGTGTGTGTGTGTGTGTGTGTATGTACGCGCCCGTGCGTGCGTGCTTACTACACGCTAGCAACAACAGCTTGGTTGAACAGATAATCAAGTAGCCTTGTATGAAACTGGGCTACTAGACAGGTCACAGGTAAGTCACGGTGAAATATGAGTTACCATTCTTTATCTTAACTTACTTAAATTCTGTAATTCATATATGACTTATTTGTGAAATTCCTTGTAAGTTTAGTATGGCAGTTATAAGTGTAAATAAGATTGGAGCGGGTGGACGTTATAAGGTGAGACAGCAACACATACACTCACAAACGCAGAAACATGTTAGAAAGTACTTTTTTCAGTCTGGGGGTCGTAGCAAAGTGGATTGAACGGGATGTACAACTGGTGGAGGTCAACCATATACACAGTTTTAAGAGTAGTTATGTAAATCAGTGAAAGACCGAGAAATATGATCATAAGACAAACAATGGGGTTTATGGCGTTTTATCCAGAAGACGTTTCGCCTTCCATACACTTTCGTTAATTCTCACAAAGATTGATAAACAGTGTATATATAGCATCTCTGTGTATATGTTCTGTTTACATCTCTGTGTATTGATCAAGTCCCTGGTGGACGAAAAACCTCAGTAAAATGCCAAAAACCATGTATTGTGCTTTAATAACAAAAATAGGTATGTTAGGAGTCAAAAGATGGTCTACTGGTCCATGCTAGGAAGGTCCTAATTACTTCTCATCACTGCCATTTGTGTAGCTGAGTAGTACAAGAGCCAGGGCACGTGTATAACACACACACGTGTAAAATTAGGAAAAAATTCACATATGTCTATGTATTGGTGGGTGTTACATATCCTGTGATACAGTAGCAGAACAGGTGTGAGCAGAGGTAAGCCAGTGATGACTGCTGCTGTGGCAGCTAGACCACGCACCACGCACTAGATCATCTTCCAGAAACACCAGTGTTGCTGTCGTGGCAGCTACAGCACACACCAGATCATCTTCCAGAAACACCAGTGTTGCTGCCGTGGCAGCTACAGCACACACCAGATCATCTTCCAGAAACACCAGTGTTGCTGCTGCCGTGGCAGCTACAACACACACCAGATCATCTTCCAGAAACACCAGTGTTGCTGCTGCTGTGGCAGCTACAGCACACACCAGATCATCTTCAAGAAACACCGGTGTTGCTGCTGTGGCAGCTACAGCACACACCAGATCATCTTCAAGAAACACCAGTGTTGCTGCTGCCGTGGCAGCTACAGCACACACCAGATCATCTTCAAGAAACACCAGTGTTGCTGCTGCTGTGGCAGCTACAGCACACACCAGATCATCTTCAAGAAACACCAGTGTTGCTGCTGCCGTGGCAGCTACAGCACACACCAGATCATCTTCAAGAAACACCAGTGTTGCTGCTGCTGTGGCAGCTACAGCACACACCAGATCATCTTCAAGAAACACCAGTGTTGCTGCTGCTGTGGCAGCTACAGCACACACCAGATCATCTTCAAGAAACACCAGTGTTGCTGCTGCTGTAGCAGCTACAGCACACACCAGATCATCTTCCAGAAACACCAGTGTTGCTGCTGTGGCAGCTACAGCACACACCAGATCATCAAGAAACACCAGTGTTGCTGCTGCTGTGGCAGCTACAGCACACACCAGATCATCTTCAAGAAACACCAGTGTTGCTGCTGCTGTGGCAGCTACAGCACACACCAGATCATCTTCAAGAAACACCAGTGTTGCTGCTGCCGTGGCAGCTACAGGAAACACCAGATCATCTTCCAGAAACACCAGTGTTGCTGCTGCTGTGGCAGCTACAGCACACACCAGATCATCTTCAAGAAACACCAGTGTTGCTGCTGCCGTGGCAGCTACAGGAAACACCAGATCATCTTCCAGAAACACCAGTGTTGCTGCTGCTGTGGCAGCTACAGCACACACCAGATCATCTTCAAGAAACACCAGTGTTGCTGCTGCCGTGGCAGCTACAGGAAACACCAGATCATCTTCAAGAAACACCAGTGTTGCTGCTGCTGTGGCAGCTACAGCACACACCAGATCATCTTCAAGAAACACCAGTGTTGCTGCTGCTGTGGCAGCTACAGCACACACCAGATCATCTTCAAGAAACACCAGTGTTGCTGCTGCTGTGGCAGCTAC
>NC_091326.1:12406225-12438725 GCF_038502225.1 Cherax quadricarinatus | reverse complement strand
ACAGAGTCTTGAAGGATTTCTTACTGAGGTATCAGAACGCTATCCTTAGGTTTGCCAGACGTCCGTATGCTGCAGCAGTTATCTGATTGATGTGCGCCTCAGGAGATGTGCTCGGTATTATACTCACCCCATGATCTTTTTCCTTGAGGGAGGTATGCAGTTTTTGGCCACCTAGACTATACTCTGTCTGCGGTCTTCTTTGCCCTTCCCCGATCTTCATAACTTTGCATTTGGCAGGGTTAAATTCAAGGAGCCAGTTGCTGGACCAGGCTTGTAGCTTGTCCAGGTCTCTGTAGTCCTGCCTGATCTTCGATCGATTTGATTCTCCTCATTAACTTCACATCATCTGCAAACAAGGACACTTCTGAGTCTATCCCTTCCGTTATGTCATTCACATATACCAAAAACAGCACAGGTCCTAGGACTGACCCCTGTGGAACCCAGCTTGTCACAGGCGCCCACTCTGACACCTGGTCACGTACCATAACTCGTCGTTGCCTCCCTGTCAGATATTCTCTGATCCAAAGCAGTGCCTTTCTGTCGTGGGGGTTCGTAAGGAGATATGATGGTTGAAGATAAACACACTTGTGGATGGTAACACTATATATTGTCAGACTGTGGTAAAGGGAAGGCCCAGCCTGCCGTGTTGCTGCCTGGTAGGTCTAAGCGTGGACTGAGGAAGTTACAGAGGTACTCACGTACACATGCGCATCACAGAAGTTACAGAGGTACTCACGTACACATGCACATCACGTGACGTCACACAGTCACTAGGCCTAGTAGGGATCGTCTATATAAAACACATGGATGGTACTATGATACTCAGCTAAGCTATACAACACATGTAAGGGGAATCAGCAACTATGCTGACATTTCCTGTTATGTGTGCCTGATTCTCTAGCTTTTGCATTAGCCTCTTGTGAAGAACTATGTCGAAGGCCTTCTTGCAGTCCAAGAAAATGCAGTCTATCCACCCCTCTTTCTCTTGTCTTACTTCTGTCACCTTGTCATAAAACTTCAGTAGGTTTGTGACACAGGATTTTCCTTCCCTGAAACCGTGCTGGTTGTCGATTATGCGCTTGTTTCTTTCCAGGTGCTCCACCACTCTCCTTCTGATGATTTTCTCCATGACTTTGCATACTATACACGTTAGTGACACAGGTCTGTAGTTTAATGCCTCGTGTCTGTCTTTTTTTTTAAATTGGGACTACATTTGCCATCTTCCATACCTCAGGTAGTTGCCCAGTTTCAATGGATGTGTTGAAGATCTTTGTTAGTGGCACACACAGCATCTTTGCTCCCTTTCTAAGGACCCACGGAGAAATGTTGTCTGGTCCCACCGCCTTTGAGGTATCAAGTTTATATAGCAGCTTCTTCACCTCCTCGGTTATGTGTACCTCATCCAGCACTTGTTGGTGTACTCCCCTGTTCTGAATTACTGGAGTCCTACCTGTTTCTTCTGTAAATACTACTATAAATCTCACATTGAGCTCCTCACATACCTCTTGTCGTTTCTTGTGAACTCCCCACCATCCTTCCTCAGCCTGATATTGTGTGTGTGTGTGTGCGTGTGCGCCCGCATGCCCACACTTGGGGTTACTTCCTGGCGTGTGGGTGCTTGATGTGTCTGAGAACAGCTATTCCCTGCAAGTGAGCAGCTCACACTTGCATGTGGGCTTGTGTCAGAAGTCCAAATGATATACGGACGCCTACACCATGCGTAATATAGGTCGTAGACTGATTGGTGGGTAGGGATGGAGGAGATGAGGGTGATGCTGGACCTGTGCTCCACACTTATCCAGCTGCAGGGAGTGGGTGGGGCTGTGTGATAGGCGAGGAGCCTTCAGAGGCACGTAAGTTCCCCTGTCTTCTAATAACATGTTCATTTTTCCACTATAATCTATCTTGTCCATAATTACCATCGCATTTGCTTTGTCTGCTTTCGTAAAGTGAAGTCCAGGATCTTTCCTTAATTCATGGTATAACTTAAGAATTCTTTGAGGGCAAATGTGTTGTATGGACAAGGTAGATTATAGTGGAAAAATGAACATGTTATTAGAAGACAGGGGAACTTACATGCCCCTTTCCCTCTACAAAACAGCCTGACTTACCATTTTTCCAATATGGTACGGTATATTTTCCCCCCGTTTTCTTGCCGTCAATGATAGGATGAGGAGAGAACATTCTGCTTTTCTGTCATTAACTGGTACACCTAGCTAATATACCAGAGTTAATATATATAGAAGTAATGAATAAAATCAGAAAGAGATGATCTTAACATTACAGAACAAGCTACATGGAAATATTTAACTCAAGATCTTTCGCATTCTCGTTCGTCTTCAGGAGCTGTGCAATGTTGTAAGACAGCAACAGATAGGAAGGGAGATTCTCTGAGACAAGGCAGAAAGTGTCAGTGGCAACCAGTGCTGTCTGTCTTTTCCATGTATTCCCATTTCAACAGGGAAGCCTGGTCTAGGGCCGGGTTCCTGGGGGATGATTCCAGGAACTCGTTACGGGTAACAGCATGAACAGCACACAACCCCCCTCCCCCATCTCCTGGAAGTGGGTGGGTTGTGTGTGTGGATGATGGTATCACCAGCACTTCGGGAAACATTGTGGCCAGGGTAGGAGGAGTGACAGGTTTGACTTGCAGACGCAGCTTTCCCTGTAGTTTATACAAGACTTGCCAGGTCACACGTAACTAGATTTCCCTCGTATCATTTTTGTGGTGTGTGTGTGTGTGTGTGATGTATGTGTTTGTGATGTGTGTGTGTGTTTGTGATTGTGTGTGTGTGATGTGTGTGTGTGTTCGTGATGTGTGCGTGTGTGATGTGTGTTGTTTGCGATGTGTGTTGTGTGTGATGTGTGTTGTGTGTGATGTGTGTTGTGTGTGATGTGTGTTGTGTGTGTGTGATGTGTGTACTTTCTTGCTGCATAAAGACTCACTATTCTTCGCTGACACAAACACTGGCGCCAGTTTGCTTCTGTTTTGTGTTTGTGTTTTGTATTCCTAAGTTACACTTCAAACACGCATAGTTCCCCTTTTCTTTTTGTCCAGTTTTTGGCTACTCCCACACTATTTTGTCTTAGCAAATAGATATACAAAGTACGTTAACAATATCTTAAGTCCTCAGCAAAAATAAATTGCACTCGTTATACTCTCTCTCTCTCTCTCTCTCTCTCTCTCTCTCTCTCTCTCTCTCTCTCTCTCTCGCTCTCTCACGCTACTTTTCACTCATTTCATACACTTCTTTTCATCATTGTGAGCGTGCGCGCGCACTGTTTTCACTCATCTGTTATGCACTCGCAGGTTATAAACAAGACACAGTTTTTCACTCATGTGTTTTATTTCACTCATGTGTTTTATTTCACTCATGTGTTTTATTTCACTCATGTGTTTTATTTCACTCATGTGTTTTATTTCACTCATGTGTTTTATTTCACTCATGTGTTTTATTTCACTCATGTGTTTTACACTTACATGATATATTCATGCACACTTTTCCTGTTTTCTTGCTGCTAATTTACAAATATAGTGTGTGTGTGTGTGTGTGTGTGTGTGTGTGTGTGTGTGTGTGTGTGTGTGTGTGTGTGTGTTCGTAGATTGTATAAATAAGTTAACTGTGTTTTTGTCTTGTATAAGTGTCAAGACGTACACAGTAGCGACAGTTACGTGCAGAGCTTCGCTACATACACAGTTACCTCAGCACGTGCACAAGTTCATCAGCACGTACAAAAGTTTGTCAGTATGTACACGTGAGCGTCAACAAGTTCACAAGAGCGTCAAAACGTACACAGAATCGTCAGCACGTACACAAGAGCGTCAAGACATACATAGCAGCGTCAGCACGTACATTTGAGCGTCAAAACGTACAAAAAAGCGTCCAGACGTACACAGAAACATCAAGACGTACACAAAAGCGCCAAGACGTACACAGAAGCATCAAGACGTACACAGAAGCATCAAGACGTACACAGAAACACCAGATGTTGCATAAACAACAATCACACGTTTATGATGCTTGGCACCTCGGTGAGGTGGTGTTAGCAGCGGGTGTGTGTGTGTGTGTGTGTGTGTGTAGAGTAGACAGGTATGTGTGTGTGTGTGTGTAGAGTAGACAGGTATGTGTGTGTGTATGTGTGTGTGTGTGTGTGTAGAGTAGACAGGTATGTGTGTGTGTGTGTGAAGTAGGCAGGTGTGTTTGTGTGTGAAGTAGGCAGGTGTGTTTGTGAAGTAGGCAGGTGTGTGAGTGAAGTAGGTAGGTGTGTGAGTGAAGTAGGCAGGTGTGCTTGTGTGTGAGGTAGGCAGGTGTGTTTGTGAAGTAGGCAGGTGTGTGAGTGAAGTAGGCAGGTGTGTGAGTGAAGTAGGCAGGTGTGCTTGTGTGTGAGGTAGGCAGGTGTGTTTGTGAAGTAGGCAGGTGTGTTTGTGAAGTAGGCAGGTGTGTTTGTGTGTGAAGTAGGCAGGTGTGTTTGTGAAGTAGGCAGGTGTGTTTGTGTGTGAAGTAGGCAGGTGTGTTTGTGAAGTAGGCAGGTGTGTTTGTGAAGTAGGCAGGTGTGTGAGTGAAGTAGGCAGGTGTGTGAGTGAAGTAGGCAGGTGTGTTTGTGTGTGAAGTAGGCAGGTGTGTTTGTGTGTGAAGTAGGCAGGTGTGTTTGTGAAGTAGGCAGGTGTGTTTGTGAAGTAGGCAGGTGTGTGAGTGAAGTAGGTAGGTGTGTGAGTGAAGTAGGCAGGTGTGTTTGTGTGTGAAGTAGGCAGGTGTGTTTGTGAAGTAGGCAGGTGTGTTTGTGAAGTAGGCAGGTGTGTTTGTGAAGTAGGCAGGTGTGTGAGTGAAGTAGGTAGGTGTGTGAGTGAAGTAGGCAGGTGTGTTTGTGAAGTAGGCAGGTGTGTGAGTGAAGTAGGTAGGTGTGTGAGTGAAGTAGGCAGGTGTGTGAGTGAAGTAGGCAGGTGTGTGAGTGAAGTAGGCAGGTGTGTTTGTGTGTGAAGTAGGCAGGTGTGTTTGTGAAGTAGGCAGGTGTGTTTGTGAAGTAGGTAGGTGTGTGAGTGAAGTAGGTAGGTGTGTGAGTGAAGTAGGCAGGTGTGTTTGTGAAGTAGGCAGGTGTGTTTGTGAAGTAGGCAGGTGTGTTTGTGAAGTAGGCAGGTGTGTTTGTGAAGTAGGCAGGTGTGTGAGTGAAGTAGGCAGGTGTGTGAGTGAAGTAGGCAGGTGTGCTTGTGTGTGAGGTAGGCAGGTGTGTTTGTGAAGTAGGCAGGTGTGTGAGTGAAGTAGGCAGGTGTGTGAGTGAAGTAGGTAGGTGTGTGAGTGAAGTAGGCAGGTGTGTTTGTGTGTGAAGTAGGCAGGTGTGTTTGTGAAGTAGGCAGGGGTGTTTGTGAAGTAGGCAGGTGTGTGAGTGAAGTAGGTAGGTGTGTGAGTGAAGTAGGCAGGTGTGTGAGTGAAGTAGGCAGGTGTGTGAGTGAAGTAGGCAGGTGTGTTTGTGTGTGAAGTAGGCAGGTGTGTTTGTGAAGTAGGCAGGTGTGTTTGTGAAGTAGGCAGGTGTGTGAGTGAAGTAGGTAGGTGTGTGAGTGAAGTAGGCAGGTGTGTGAGTGAAGTAGGCAGGTGTGCTTGTGTGTGAGGTAGGCAGGTGTGTTTGTGAAGTAGGCAGGTGTGTGAGTGAAGTAGGCAGATGTGTTTGTGTGTGAAGTAGGCAGGTGTGTTTGTGAAGTAGGCAGGTGTGTGAGTGAAGTAGGCAGGTGTGTGAGTGAAGTAGGCAGGTGTGTGAGTGAAGTAGGCAGGTGTGTGAGTGAAGTAGGCAGGTGTGTGAGTGAAGTAGGCAGGTGTGTGTGTGAAGTAGGCAGGTGTGTTTGTGAAGTAGGCAGGTGTGTGAGTGAAGTAGGCAGGTGTGTGAGTGAAGTAGGCAGGTGTGTGAGTGAAGTAGGCAGGTGTGTGAGTGAAGTAGGCAGGTGTGTGAGTGAAGTAGGCAGGTGTGTGTGTGAAGTAGGCAGGTGTGTTTGTGAAGTAGGCAGGTGTGTTTGTGAAGTAGGCAGGTGTGCGTGTGTAAAGTATTCACGTGTTTATGTGTAAAGTATTCAGATGTGTGTGTGTGTGTGTGTGTGTGTAAAATAGGTGTACGTGTGTAAAGTATTCAGGTGTGCGTGAGAGGAGACTCATATACTGACGATGAACAGGAAATGAGTGAAATCCTAAAAGAACAGTATGAGTCGGTGTTTAGCAACCCACTAAGTGACAGCAAGGTAGAAAATGCAGAAATATTTTTCACTCCTGAAGAAGGTCGCACAGACCAACTAACTGACATTAGTACAAATCCCATAGATTTCGATAAAGAAATGGAAAACATGCCCACTCACTCAGCACCTGGACCAGATTCATGGAATGCTCTATTTATAAAGAAGTGCAAAGTACCACTAGCACGAGCCCTCAGTATTCTTTGGAGGAAGAGCTTAGATCTAGGTGAAATACCGGAGGCCTTAAAGAGTGCAGACATAGCTCCTTTGCACAAGGGAGGCAGGTAGAGAACTAGCTAAAAATTACAGACCAGTAGCCCTAACCTCTGACATTATAAAAACCTTCGAAAGAGTGATGAGACGGCAGATTACAAATTTCATGGACCAGCACAACCCGAACCAACATGGTTTTAGAGCAGGACGATCATGTCTGTCACAGCTGCTGAACCATTATGACAGAATTACGGAGGCACTGGAAGACGACCAAAACGTAGATGTGATTTACACAGATTTTGAAAAGGCGTTTGACAAATGCGATCATGGAGTGATAGCGCACAAAATAAATGCCATGGACATTACGGGGAAGGTAGGCAGATGGATTTTCGGTTTCCTAACACACAGAACACAAAAAGTAGTAGTGAACAGGGCAAGATTCAGCATCACCGAGGTCAAAAGCTCAGTGCCCCAAGGCACTGTCCTGGCACCTCTGCTGTTCCTCATCCTCATATCAGACATAGGCAAAAACACCCGGCACACTTTTGTATCATCATTTGCAGATGACACTAAAATAAGCATGAAAGTCAGTACGGTAGAGGACACTGAAAAAGTACAGGAAGACATAAACAGGGTTTTCCAGTGGGCAGTGAAGAACAACATGACGTTCAATGGTGATAAGTTCCAGCTGCTTATGTATGGAAAGAATGAAGAACTCAAAAGAAGCACTATATACAAAACTCAAGAGGGTCACCAAATAGAACGTAAGGAACACGTAAAAGACCTGGGAATAATTATGTCAGCAGACCTTTCTTTTAAAGACCATAACAAGACAAAGATCACGACAGCCAGGAAGATGACTGGGTGGGTATTGAGAACTTTCAAAACAAGGGAAACAATGCCGATGGTGACACTCTTCAAATTGCTAGTGCTCCCTCACTTAAATTATTGCTCAGTGCTGACGGCCCCGTTCAGGGCAGGAGAAATATCGAAGCTGGAACAAATACAGAGATCGTTTACGGCTCACATTGAGCCAGTAAAGCAGCTAAACTACTGGGAACGCCTGCAAGTCTTGAACATGTACTCATTGGGGCGGAGGAGAGAGAGGTACATAATAATATATACCTGGAAGGTACTCGAGGGCTTGGTCCCAAATCTGCACACTGCCATAACAACATACTGGAGTGAGAGATATGGGAGGAAGTGTAAAATAAATCCAGTGAGGAGCAGGGGTGCGGTGGGGACAATAAGGGAACACTGTATCAACATCCGGGTCCCAGACTTTTCAACATCTCACCAGAAGATATCAGAAACACTGCTGGAACAAGTGTTGAAGCCTTTAAGAGGAAACTAGACAAGTATCTTCACCAGGTGCCAGATCAACCAGGCTGTGATGGATATGTGGGGCAACGGGTCTCCAGCAGCAACAGCCTGGTTGACCAGGCGAACACCAGACGAGCCTGGCCCATGGCCGGGCTCAGAGAGTAGATACACTGTCGATATTCTTCAAAGGTAAGGTAAGGTAAGGTGTGTGTGTGTAAAATAGGCAGGTGTGCGTGTGTATTCAGGTGCGTGTGTGTGAAGTAGGCAGGTGTGTGCGTATGTGTGTGTAAAATAGGCAGGTGTGCGTGTGTGAAGTGGGTAGGTGTTGAATGATTCGCCGGTACATGTCCAGGCTCGTAGGCAGGTGTGTGTGTGTGTGTGTGTGTGTGTGTGTGTGTGTGTGTAAAATAGGCAGGTTTATGTGTGTGTGTGTGTGTAAAATAGGCAGGTTTGTGTGTGTGTGTGTGTGTGTGTGTGTGTGTAAAATAGGCAGGTTTGTGTGTGTGTGTAAAATAGGCAGGTTTGTGGGTGTGTGTGTGTGTGTGTGTGTGTGTGTGTGTGTGTGTGTGTGTGTGTGTGTGTGTATGTATGTATGTGTGTGTGTGTGTAAAGTAGGCAGATGTGAGAGTGTTGTACTGCTGGAGGGCGGCAGTAAACACCAACTCCAGCACCTGTCCGGATCCCACCTGCTCTCAGGGTCATCTCTGTTTATTACCTCTGTCGTCTTCCTGCCTATCTCTGCTACGGTCTATGCAGGTGCGAGTTAAGACGTACACACGGGCGTCAGAACGTACATACGGACTTCATGACGTACAAAGGTGCATCAGGACATACACACGTTCGTCATGACGTACATAGGCGCGTCATGGCGTACAAAGGTGCGCCAGGACGCACAAAAGCGCGTCAGGGCGTATAGAGATGCGTCAGGACTTGCAGAGATGCATCAGGACGTACAGAGATGCGTCAGGACGTACAGAGATGCGCCAGGACGTACAGAGATGCATCAGGACGTGCAGAGATGCGCCAGGACGTACAGAGATGCATCAGGACGTACAGAGATGCATCAGGACGTACAAGTACTCGAGAGTGGCAGTAAACATGATTGTAGCCTCTGTAAGGATCCCACCTGCTCTCAAGGTCACTTGTGTTTATCATCTTTGTAGTGTTCCGGTGTGTCTGCTAGGCCGTCGGAGTCACCTCCCTCCCCACCCTCCCCAAACATACATACATACATACACACACACACACACACACACACACACACACACACACACACACACACACACACACACACACACACACACACACACACACACACACATTAACGCTTGAATAAAGAAAGGGAGACTGTAGCTAGTGGAAATGTCGTGTGTGAAATTACATACTCGCTAAGTTGTTTGTTGGGGATCGAGACTCCGCTTCTGGCCTCGCCTCGTAAACCACCTTGATCAGCATCACTGATTCTTAACTCTTGGGGCTTTTCATATCAGCCAGTCGACTGTTCAGTCACCCAGAGGCTCAAGAAATATTTCCTTACATCCCTATGGCTCATCTGTATTTTCAGCCTCCAACTGTGCTCCCTTGATCCTTAATTCAAATAGTCTGCCACTATCTGCCCTATGTATTCCTCTTAAGATTGTGTATGTCGTAATCATATCTGTCATTGTACTTTCTGCCAAGTTGGCCAGAATTAGTTCTCTCAACGTCTCATAGTGGATTCCTCTCATTTCTGGTGCTAACCTTATTTGCAAACCTCTGAACCTTTTTCTATCTTTACATGTTTTATCAGGTGTGGGCTCCATACTGGTCCTCCGTACTCAGTGATTGGTTTTTGAAGGACTCTTTACTGAATTTCCTCAGTGTTAATATTAGGTTTGATAAACCTACATGTACTGCCGACGTCATACGGCTTATGTGTATTTCTGTTGATGTGCTACTGACATTATACGGCTTGTGTGTATTTCTGTTGATATGCTTGGCATTATATTTACCCCGGGTCCTTTTCACTCTGATATTTGCAGTTTTTCTCCGCCCACACTGCACTCTGTGTTCCGGTCTGTATAATGTGAATATTATGCATATATGAATTACGAAATTAATAGTGATAGTGCTCAGCACCTTCATAATTGCTACGTTCTTCATTCCTTGCATAATTTTCGCAACACTTTGCTCTCAGACAAATCGTCTCCATTGACTCCACCCGCCGCCGCCGCCGCCGCCGCCTCAAATGGATTTGATTGTTAAAAGTGGGAGGGGAGAGTTATTAAATGGAGAGTTAGAGGTATCAGGAAGATGGAGGGAATATTTTGAGGAATTGTTAAATGTTGATGAAGATAGGGAAGCTGTGATTTCGTGTATAGGGCAAGGAGGAATAACATCTTGTAGGAGTGAGGAAGAGCCAGTTGTGAGTGTGGGGGAAGTTCGTGAGGCAGTGAGTAGAATGAAAGGGGGTAACGCAGTTGGGATTGATGGGATAAAGATAGAAATGTTAAAAGTAGGTGAGGATATAGTTTTTGGAGTGGTTGGTGCTTTTATTTAATAAATGTATGGAAGAGGGTAAGGTACCTAGGGATTGGCAGAGAGCATGCATAGTTCCTTTGTATAAAGGCAAAGGGGACAAAAGAGAATGCAAAAATTATAGGGGAATAAGTATGTTGAGTGTACCTGGTAAAGTGTATGGTAGAGTTATTATTGAAAGAATTAAGAGTAAGACGGAGAGTGAGATAACAGATGAACAAGGAGGCTTTAGGAAAGGTAGAGGGTGTGTAGACCAAGTGTTTACAGTGAAACATATAGGTGAACAGTATTTAGATAAGGGTAAAGAGGTTTTTGTGGCATTTATGGATTTGGAAAAGGCCTATGACAGGGTGGATAGAGGAGCAATGTCGCAGATGTTGCAAATGTATGGAATAAGTGGTAGGTTATTGAAAGCAGTGAAAAGATTTTACGAGGATAGTGAGGCTCAAGTTAGAGTATGTAGGAGAGAGGGAGATTATTTCCCAGTAAAAGTAGGCCTTAGACAAGGATGTGTGATGTCACCATGGTTGTTCAGTATACAGTGCTAGTCACAGCATTATGCCGCCCTTCCCCCACACCTTACCAAAACACAAACACATACCATGAGAGGTTATAATATATATATATATATATATATATATATATATATATATATATATATATATATATATATATATATATATATATATATATATTTGCACACTTACTGAGGTTTTAATACTTGGCGCTGTGTCCTTTACTCTTAATCACGTCCCTCAGCCGTGTAGGAAGACTCACACACAAATTCTTGAGGGTTTGGGGAGGTAAATTATTACATTCCTCATGTAGAGCAGCCTCCAGCCACGGGATGGAACTGATATCCGTGCCCAGTAAACTTCGTTTCACTGTTGACCAGATGTTCCCCATAGGGTTTAGGTCTGGGGAATTGCCTGGCCAATCTTTAAAGAGCCTCACTTCACAGCCCTTAAGCCACTGATTTGGCAATATGACACGGTGCGCCATCCTGCATAAAAACCGTAACCTCACACTTGTCAAACGTCTCGGGTAAATTGTCACACAATAATTCCAGGTAATTATACTGGTTCATATACTGTTTTTTTGGGGAAGCACAGTGAGTTCACCAATACTCTGAGCATTGAAACACCCCCAAACCATGAGCGAGTCTGGGTGTTTGGTCTCACAGGTGTTGCGTGGGTGTAGCGGGTCACCACCTCTGGGCTGGTACACATGTTCCCCAAAGTTACAGGTGATGGTGAAGGTTGCATCATCACTCCAAAGTACTTCAGACCACTACTGAGGATTCCAGTTAAGATATTTCTTTGCATAATCCAGCTTACGTTTCTTCTCAAGTTCTGACACACGTCTGTTAACAGTTCTTACAGACACCTCTGAGAGAAGATGTGGGTTCTTTTCTTTCAATTCTCTAGCAGTTATCTTAGGTGTACTCTCTAACTACTTCAACACAATTGAGGTACAAACAGATGTCTTCGAGGGGTCAGGCCGAGGTTTGGCAGATGGTAACTCGACACCGCCACCAGCCTTGAAATGTTGCACCCAGTTCCTCACTGAACGCTCACACACACCAACAGTCTCCACTATTTCTTTCGTCTGGTGCCCAACTTTGTGAAGCCCTATGATCTGAGCTATAGTTTCAGGTGTTAAAGACTTCCCTTTACTAATAATCAAACATGTATAGCCCCTAAACCAAAGGGAACACCGGACAAAAGATGGGGTGGATGAGAGACAAAAGTGCAACACTTCCTCTCACCACGGCAGCCACGTGAGCACTGAGGAGTCACTGTGGAGTGTGGCAGCAGACCGTGACATCATGCTAACAGCTGCTACCTGGCATAACGCACTGACAAAACAAAGACACGCCTGTATGGTAGGCCTTTGATTTTCGTCACTGCGTTATGACAGGGCACTCACCCGGCATAATGCCGTGACTAGCACTGTATTTATAGATGGGGTTGTAAGAGAAGTCAATGCTTGGGTGTTGGCAAGAGGTTTGGGGTTAAAAGATAAAGAATCTAACACAAATTGGGAGTTGTCACAGTTGCTCTTTGCTGATGACACTGTGCTTTTGGTAGATTTTGAAGAGAAGTTGCAGAGGTTGGCGGATGAGTTTGGTATGGTATATAAAAGAAGAAAATTAGGTAATGGAAGACTGGATATCAAGTTGGAGGGAGAGAGTATGGAGGAGATGAATGTATTCAAATATTTAGGAGTGGACGCATCAGCAGATGGGTCTATGAAAGATGAGGTGAATCATTGAATTGATGAGGGGAAAATGTGAGTGGTGCACTGAAGAGTTTGTGGAGACAAAGAACTTTGTCCAAGGAAGCAAAGAGAGGAATATATGAGAGCATAGTTATATCAACACTCTTATATGGGTGTGAATCATGGGTGGTGAATGTTGCAACAACGAGAAGGCTGGAGTCAGTGAAGATGTCGTGTCTGAGGGCAATGTGCGGAGTGAATGTAATGCAGAAAATTTGTAGTTTGGAATTAGGAGGAGATGGAGGATTACCAAAACTATTATCCAGAGGGCTGAGGAGGGTTTGTTGACGTGGTTCGGACATGTAGAGAGGATAGAACAAAATAGAATGACTTAGAAAGTGTATCTTCAGTGGAGGGAAGATGGGGTAGAGGTCAGCCTAGGAAAGGTTGGAGGGAGGGGGTAAAGGAGGTTTTGTGTGCAAAGTTCTTGGACTTCCAGCAAGCATGCCTGAGTGTGGTAGAAGCAAATGGAGACAAATGGTTTTTAGGACTTGACGTGCTGTTGGAGTATGAGCATTGTAATATTTATGAAGGGATTCAGTAAAAACGGCAGGCCGGACTTGAGTCCTGGAGATGGGAAGTACAGTGTCTGCACTCTGAAGGAGGGGTGTTAATGTTGCAGTTTTATAACTGTAGTGTAAGCACACCTCTCGCAAGACAGTGATGGTGAAAGATTTTCTTTTTTGGGGCCACTCTACCTTGGTGGGAAACGGCCGATGTGTTAATAATATATATATATATTATTGTGTGTGTGTGTGTGTGTGTGTGTGTGTTATAATGTGCCAAATAGGTAAAACTGGGCAATTATCAAGATCTTGTTTAAAATTAAGTTCTTTCTAAAGTTTTCTTTTATACGTTTAAAGATATATTTTTTTTCATTTATGTTAATGTAAAAATTACTAATTTTGTCCAAAAAGAACCTTAGAAAACTTACCTAACCTTATTATAACAAGCGCAATTTAATTTAGCCTAATCCAACTAAATATATTTTAGATAAGTTTACAATAATAAACAAACACAATGAAGATATTTTTTTTATTAGGTCCAGAATAATTTTTCCAAATTATTACATACACAGATTTTCGCCTGCTTTATTCGGCAAGAAAAACGTTGCTATTTAAGCCAAAATTGCAAGTTTTACCTATTCGGCACGACATATATATATATATATATATATATATATATATATATATATATATATATATATATATATATATATATATATATATATATATATATATATATATATATATGCACGCATCAGAAATCCGCACTTTGAGAGGACCTTTCGGTCCTCCTTGGACCATTGTCGAATCACACACAAGCCAATTGCGGGTTTATGGTGAATTGTTCTAGTCACGGTATTGTGACTAGATCTGCATCTTTCGATCTTCTTCAGATCAGCAGAACAATAGAGAAAATTACAGATTACTTGTGAGTGGGTGGGGCGTCAGTCTTAGTTGTCAATGTGGAGGCGTGGCTGACAGGTATGACTTCTCCTTGTGGCATCTCCGCTCTAGGTACTAAGAGATATTAATTAATACTATATAGCAGTAACAATTGTTGTATGCAAAGTGTATACTTATAAGGGACAGAGGTGTTTTGTCTTCCCGTCTTGTATTCCAGCACGTGTGGAAACAGTCTGAGGGAATTCTGCGTAGCAAGAGACCCCGCCAGTACTGTACCTTCCTGGAACGCAAGTCATTCTCTGTGTTGTTGTATTATCTTCACCACACATTACAGTACTCACCTATTTGTGCTTGAGGCATATTTCCTGGTCATGTCTCTTAACTCTTGTCGATCGACCTTCCTGATTTCTGCCTTTGAAACATTGTGCTTGCTAGAGTGCTGCTCTAATAACCATTTTTTTTATTCCTGCAATTCCTGGAAATTGTGAAAGAGAATTTAGAGGTACCACAAGAGTGTACATTGTGAGATATGTAGAATTAAGTATCGTATTTCCTGTGGTGGAATTAATACAGCTGCTAGCAATGAGATGGAGCAAGTGAAATATTACTGGGTTTGTGGGAGAGATAAAAATCTTTAATCAGTCATGTTGAACTAATATATATATATATATATATATATATATATATATATATATATATATATATATATATATATATATATATGCATGCATGCAGAACTAGCCACATGGGGATCTTTCGCAATCTCGTGCGTCAAAAGCTATGTAGTGATGCAAGACTAGCAACAGATATGAGGGGGTAAAATTCTTTCCGAGACAACATGCCCGCTCACTCAGTACCTGGACCAGATTCATGGAATGATCTATTTATAAAGAGGCGTAAAGTACCATTAGCACGGGCACTCAACATTCTTTGAAGAAAGAGCTAAGATCTAGGTGAAATACCGGAGGCCTTAAAGAGTGCAGACATAGCTCCTTTGCATAAGGGAGGTAGTAGAGCACTAGCTAAAAATTACAGACCAGTAGCCCTAACTTCTCATATAAAAACATTCGAAAGAGTGATGAGACGGCAGGTTACAAATTTCATGAACCAGCACAACCCGAGCCAGCATGGTTTTAGAGCAGGACGATAATTCCTGTCACAGCTGCTGAACCATTATGACAGAATTACGGAAACATTAGAAGACGACCAAAACGCAGATGTGATTTACACAGATTTTGTGATCATGGAGTGATAGCGCACAAAATGAGGGCCATGGGCATTACGGGGAAGGCAGGCGGATGGATTTTCGGGTTCCTAACACACACAACACAAAAAGTAGTAGTGAACAGGGCAAGATTCAGCATCACCGAGGTCAAAAGCTCAGTGCCCCAAGGCTCTGTCCTGACACCTCACCTGTTTCTCATCCTCATTGCAGGCATAGATAAAAACACCCGGCACACTTTTGTATCGTCATTTGCAGATGACACTAAAATAAGCATGAAAGTCAGTACGGTAGAGGACACTGAAAAATTACAGGAAGACATAAGCAGGGGTTTCCAGTGGGCATTGAAGAATAACATGACGATCACTGGTGATAAGTTCCAGCTGCTTAGGTATGGAAAGAATGAAGAACTCAAAAGGAACACTATATACAAAACTCAAGAGGGTCACCAAATAGAACGTAAGGAACACGTAAAAGACCTGGAAATAATTATGTCAGCTGACCTTTAAAGACCATAACAAGACAAAGATTACGACAGCCAGGAAGATGACTGGGTGGGTGTTGAGAACTTTCAAAACAAGGGAAATAATGCCGATGGTGACACTCTTCAAATCGCTAGTGCTCCCTCACTTAGAATATTGCTCAGCGCTGACGGCCCCGTTCAAAGCAGGAGAAATGTCAGAGCTGGAACAAATACAAAGATCGTTTACGGCTCACAATGAGCCAGTAAAGCAGCTAAACTACTGGGAACGCCTTCAAGTCTTGAACTTGTTCTCATTGGAGCGGAGGAGAGAGGTACATGATAATATATACCTGGAGAGTACTCGAGGGCCTGGTCCCAAATTTGCACACTGAGTGAGAGATATGGGAGGAAATGTAAAATAAACCCAGTGAGGAGCAGGGGTGCGGTGGGGACAATAAGGGAACACTGTATCAACATCTGGGGTCCCAGACTATTCAGCATGTTACAAGAAGATATCAGAAGCAAGGCTGGAACAAGAGGAAACTGGACAAGTATCTTCACTAGGTGCCAGATCAACCAGGCTGTGATGGATATGTGGGGCAGCGGGCCTCCAGCAGCAACAGCCTGGTTAACCAGGCAATCACCAGACGAGCCTGGCCCATGGCCGGGCTCAGAGAGTAGAGAAATTCTCGAAACTCTTCAAAGGTGAGGTAAGGTAAGGCAAGGCAAGTCAAGGCAGAAGTGTGAAGCGCTGGGCCATGTTCCGGAGATAAAAGTTTTCTCCACATTGCGAAACATTTAACAGATGTATGAATCGCATTCACGTGATAAGACTCAACAGGTCCCTGGGTGGTTGCTGTCTAACCTGTTCTACTTATTAATTTTGCCTTATCCCCTAATATTGATATGCTAGAGTCCTACCTGTCATCCCATCTTGTGTATCTAGTATCTAGTGTGTGTGTGTGTGTGTTGTCCAGTGATTAGCGGAAAAAGGATCGAGCTTCCACTACTTCTTGTACTGAATGACCTACGGTGTCGAAGGCCTCCATGAAATCTTAGTAATACGCAGTTCGTACGCACATCTCTTGTACGATCTAAGTCAGACAGGATTAGTGAGGTAGAACTTGTCCATCCTGATACTGTGCTGATGCTCTGTGAATTTTCTTATCTGCAGATGTTCAACCGGTTCCTCATACCATCTATCATCACCTTGGTGGTGTGAGGCAAGACTTTCCCATCCTGATCCAGTACTGATGCTCTTTGAATTGTCTTTTCTGATAGATTAGATGCACGTGCAACATTTGGGTATCTTTACTGTGTCTACACAGTGTCTTCATCTTTCCAATACAAATAAGAATGATGAAGATCAGGAGTTTGAGGTAATCAGTCCCTCAGCTTGGAGTCGAAGTAATTAGTTGATGTAATTGACTGATTATTTCGACTGTAAGCTGAGGGACTGATTACCTCAAACTCCTTCTAATCTTCACCATTATTCTTTGTATTTGACCGATGAAGCCACTGTGTGGTGAAACGTTTCCACAATAAAGATACCAAAGTGTTGCATATGTGTTTAGTTTATCAACTTGTCACTTCTCTGAACCATTTATCTACACTGTGTTTTCTGCACGAGTTCCGCTAGTTATGTATTGCAGTCTCTATCACCTTGCCAGGATGCTTGCCAGGATGTTGTTGGCTCTCTCTGATCCCCTCAATATTGATTAGTTGTCGTCCAGGTGTGACGTCTTGGGTATTGATCATGCTGGTAGTCCTCCAGGTGTGACGTCCTGGGTATTGATCATGCTAGTAGTCCTCCAGGTGTGTGCCAATTCTGCATCTAGTTTTTTGTTAAAGATATTATGCGGACAATTTTCTTATAGTTTCAGCTTCTTCTTTCAGTACCTTAGGTGATATCTTGCCTTGGCCCATTACTTATAATGTATGCAGTTCCCTCAGTAGTGCCACTCCTTTTTTATTGGCTTATTTCTATACTGGTCAATACTGTGAAATTTGTCTTTCCTCCATAAAAGGTTCAAAAGCAGATGACAGGCTAATTCATGTCAGTTGATCGAAAGTTAAGAGGGAGAGTCAAGAGCTAGATCTGCTCCCCAGAGTCAGATAGGTAATGAGAGATGGGTAATTACACATTAACATTAAGGTACGGTAGTTTTCCGAGGAAGTGGTGCTTAGTTTAGTGGGTTTAGCGCTTAGTTTTGATGATGATAATAATAATAATAGAGGAACTGGTATTCCCTTAACTGCTGGAATGTTAATTTAAACAGTGAAGGCCATAAACAGTTTATAACTTCTCAGAACAAGAGGGAAGGCTAATGCAAGACTTAAATAACAAAGACTGGATGTGTTGTTACCTAATTGTTGTTGTGGCTGCAGCTGATTATCAACGTAAGTGAGGTGGTGAGTTGGGCGGCTGGAAGCAACCCAGATGGCTGGCTACCCTAAAACAACCTATCCTCATTATACTGTGTTCACTTTCTTACAAGGTTCCCCATCAGCTTGGTAAGAGTTTTGTTGGGTTTGGTTAAGTTACGTGAACCAATAAGAGCTTATATTTAGCCTCGTAAGCAAATTAAACAGTCTACCGTGATAAGTCTGGCATCATTGTTGCCAAGCCTAACCAGGGAACGTTCCAAGAATAGGCCGCAGAATGGGTTGCTAAAATAGCGGTGTTACTGTCTTATTTCTTAGAGTGCTGGGTAATGGCTCGCTCCACCCCACGCTTTGGGCTAATTGCAACCGTAAGATTGCAATGGGTGCTATTATTGTAGGTGAGGGAACTTATACTGCTGTTGGTGTTGATGTTGCTTTGATTCTCCCTCCATTACTAAGATTACAAGAGGATGGGGACACTCCTGATATACTGTTACGGTAGTGTTATGTTGGTAAGTAACCTTGTGCTAGTGTGTAGCCTTGCTGTGTTGGTGTGTAGTCTTGTGTTGGTATAACCTTGTTGTGTTGGTGTATAGCTTTGTGTTGGTGTGTAGCCTTTTTGTGTTGGTGAGTAACCATATATTGGTGTGTAGCCTTGCTGTGTTGGTGTGTAACCTTGTGTTGGTATAACCTTGTTGTGTTGGTGTGTAGCCTTGCTGTGTTGGTGTGTATAACCTTGTTGTGTTGGTGTATAGCTTTATTGTGTTGGTGTGTAGCCTTGCTGTGTTGGTGTGTAGCCTTGCTGTGTTGGTGTGTATAACCTTGTTGTGTTGGTGTATAGCTTTGTTGTGTTGGTGTGTAGCCTTGCTGTGTTGGTATGTAGCCTTGCTGTGTTGGTGTGTATAACCTTGTTGTGTTGGTGTATAGCTTTGTTGTGTTGGTGTGTAGCCTTGCTGTGTTGGTATGTAGCCTTGCTGTGTTGGTGTGTATAACCTTGTTGTGTTGGTGTATAGCTTTGTTGTGTTGGTGTGTAGCCTTGCTGTGTTGGTGTGTAGCCTTGCTGTGTTGGTGTGTAACCTTGTGTTGGTATAACCTTGTTGTGTTGGTGTGTAGCCTTGCTGTGTTGGTGTGTATAACCTTGTTGTGTTGGTGTATAGCTTTGTTGTGTTGGTGTGTAGCCTTGCTGTGTTGGTGTGTAGCCTTGTGTTGGTGAGTAGCCTTGCTGTGTTGGTGTGTAGCCTTGTGTTGGTGAGTAGCCTTATGCTGGTGTGTAGCCTTATGCTGGTGTGTAGCCTTATTGTGTTGCTGTGTAATGTCCAGGACGGACCGAAACGTCGCCTCGAGTTTCTTCTCCAGATTATGGGTTAGTTATGACCATTCTACGTGTTGGTGTTTTATGCAAACATATTTACATCTTATTCAAATCTTGTAAAATACATAGAGCAAGGTAGATCTACCTGGAGTTCATTACCTTTGTACCTTGTTCAGCTATCAGAACTTTGGGGCCCAGTCCCTGGGCCCATTATGTACCTCTGTAATCCTTTGACCACGTTGTGTTTACTGTTCAATAATAAAAGATAACATAAGCTTTTCAGAAGGACTACTGACTCACATTGCTAAAGGTTCTGCTGGCATAAGATATCCATAGTTAGTAGAGCAGTGGAGGGCGTTGGTTAGGGTGCTGACGGTTGGTGGAGTGATCGTGGGCGCTGGAGTATGTTGGCGGTTGATGACGTGGAGTGGTGGAGGAAGCATTTGTGTACATTACCTTCAGTGGATGAATTATTCACTCATTGGCTATCTTACTGCACTACCTTACTGCAGTATAGATCATGTCACTCCATCCTCCACCTCAACATATACTGAGTAAACCACGTGATAAATGACTCGGTATTTATGATGCCTGGTAACTGATGTACAGTATCGTGTTTATGAGGATTGTGAATCACTAGCTGTGTGTGTGTGTGTGTGTGTGTGTGTGTGTGTGTGTGTGTGTGTGTCCAATTCTGGTGGAAAGTCTGATTTCTATCGAGCTTTGACTATGTGCTTGGCTAGGTGAGGGCTCCACACTGGTGTTGCATATTCGAGGCTCTTATCCTGCGTATGTAGCGTATAACAATATCAGCGATATTTATTCCGATTTCTGAAATCCGTTCTCTGCAAAGAGGGGAGGGGGACAGGGACCGTGATGCCGCTGTATGACCCTTACAGGTGAAGCGCTCTCCCATGAATGCATTAATTGAAATCAGTTGACTTACCCATATCGAGTACACAGGTGATGGTATTGTTTATGTGGTGAGGGAGAGAGGTTAGTAAGTTTATTTATGCAGGTACACATAAGTACAATTATCATACATAGTGTAAATTACCTAGGATAATCCAATTATCATAAATAGTGTAAATTACCTAGGATAATCCAATTATCATAAATAGTGTAAATTACCTAGGATAATCCAATTATCATAGTGTAAATTATCTAGGATAATCCAATTATCATAGTGTAAATTACCTAGGATAATCCAGTTATCATGCATAGTGTAAATTACCTAGAATAACCTCCCCCCTCCCCCCAAAAAATCAAAATGACTAATTTCCGTTCGGGTCCTTGTAACATCTTATTATTTAAACTATAAAGTTAAAACGGCTAAGTAACTCTCAGCTGTGATGTCTACCGCCGGGTCCTTCCACTTGCTTCTATCCTAGCTTAATGGTCACAATTTATGTGTTTCTTCAGCTGATGCGGGCGGCTCTAGCTTAGCGTCATATTCTTTGTGTTGTGTATTTTGTCCATGCCGTTAGTTTTGTCTTTCATTAGTTTTACTTGGGTGTTTTTATGGGTGTTGTGTGTTTATTGTCAGGGTCGCTGAGTGATCTGCCAGGTCAGTGCCCTTCATATCTCACAGGTTTCATTCTTTTGATCCTAGATAGTACTTTGCAACGGAGGCAAGTGAGGGAGATGTAGGACCAGGCAGGTGAGGGAGATGTAGGACCAGGCAGGTGAGGGAGATGTAGGATCAGGCAGGTGAGGGAGATGTAGGATCAGGCAGGTGAGGGAGATGTAGGACCAGGCAGGTGAGGGAGATGTAGGATCAGGCAGGTGAGGGAGATGTAGGACCAGGCAGGTGAGGGAGATGTAGGACCAGGCAGGTGAGGGAGATGTAGGATCAGGCAGGTGAGGGAGATGTAGGATCAGGCAGGTGAGGGAGATGTAGGACCAGGCAGGTGAGGGAGATGTAGGATCAGGCAGGTGAGGGAGATGTAGGATCAGGCAGGTGAGGGAGATGTAGGATCAGGCAGGTGAGGGAGATGTAGGAACAGGCAGGTGAGGGAGATGTAGGACCAGGCAGGTGAGGGAGATGTAGGACCAGGCAGGTGAGGGAGATGTAGGATCAGGCAGGTGAGGGTGATGTAGGATCAGGAAGGTGAGGGAGATGTAGGATCAGGCAGGTGAGGGAGATGTAGGATCAGGCAGGTGAGGGAGATGTATCATGTGGGGGTTCGAACACATGGATAGGGTAAAGTAATACTCACGTAGGCGGGAAGTACGTATAATTATAATGGTAAGTATGGAAGAGCCAAACAGCCGTGACCTGCCTCCTTGCTCACTCTCATATAACTGACCGCCCACAGTACCCATATGTGAGGGGGTCTTTGAAATACTGCTGTGGTCAGCGGCAATATGAATACAGACAGTGACTCAGGCAGAGACGGTTGGTAGTGAGTCATCTACTGGTACACTGGTTACTGGTAACTGGTTACTACTACTGAGAGCTCGGCGACGCTAACGTATGTCGTCCCGACATACAACTAATACAAACTAGAGATGGCAGGTGTACGGCTTGGGCTGATTCTATACAATGTCAAAGTACACAACAATTGAACATTATAACATACATAAGTAGAACATTGGAATGGAAGCTTACGTAACTGAAACTGTAATGCAATACAAGGTATAATATAGCACAACTCATCGAATGAAACTCAACGTTAAGATTACACAATAGAAGTGATAAAAAAAATTTGATCGATCGATCTGTATTCATGTGATCTACGGATTCTGAGGAAGGAATATATACAAAGAAAGAGTGTTTAACAGAAAGGCAGATTCGGTGCACTCAAATCTAGACTGTTAACTCTCAGAATTCGGAGAGAACGTGAACACAAAAAAAAAATTCTTGAATACTGATAAGTTGATACTGTAATTATTCATCTATACAGGTTATTTACATTTAACCCCAACTCTGCTAGGGTAAGATTGACATATGCAGAATGAGTGTCATCTCTGGGAGGATCAAACTCTGTTGCATTGGCTAACTCATGCTGTATTTGAGGCAAATCTGAATTGGAAGTTACAAATGATACTTGAGGATTTCTCAATACCTGTCGTGTACGTAGGGAATAACGACATTCAGGTTGATCGTCTGACTGAGTATCAGAGGAAGAGAGTACAGGATCAGGAGGATTGTCAGAGTCTGTCACATTAGTCTGGGTTGGAACATCATTATCATCACATACTAACTTCATATGATCTAAATGCGATTCTTTATACTGACCAGTACTAATTTCTCTAACCTTATACTTATTACCAGTGATATGTTCAACTACTCGATAAGGACCAACAAACTTTTGATCAAGCTTTGGCATTGCAGACGTTTTGTTAAAATTAGTCAGCATAACTCTCGAACCTACTTTGATTTTGGATGGCTTTGCTCGAGTGTCTGCGACTCTTGTAAATTCTGCTGTTGATTTATGAAGTGTTTCACGGATTCTTCTAAAAACACTTTGAGCTAAGCTGGTACGAGTTGCTATGAAATCATCAGGGTTGTAATTTGGTTTCGGATTAGAATATAACAACTCATAAGGCAAACGTTTATCTACACCGTACAATGCATAATGTGGAGTGTCACCTATAGAAACATTGTAAGCAGAATTTATAGCACACTGCACATCGGGTATAACTTCATCCCAAGTTTCACTGTTGGGATTGATAGTGGCTCTCAAGACATCAAGTACTTTCTTATTGGTTCGTTCCGCTAACCCATTGCTGGCAGGATGATGGGGAACAATGGTGGATTTAGAGATCTTGTACAAGGTGCACAAATTTTCAAGAATCTCATTACAGAATTCACCTCCATTATCTGTTACTAGGGACTTAGTGGTGGTATGCCTGCAGATAATGCGTTCTTTAAACGCTTTAGCTACTGTCTCGGCAGTCTTATCTGCAATAGGAACTAACTCACAATATCTGGTGAAATGGTCTACCATAACACACAGATGTTTGTTGCCTTGGAGGGAACATTGGAAATTAGTTAACAAATCTAGCGCAACTCTTTCCCATGGTTCGCTAGTGGTTGGATATACTTGGATTGGATTAGGACCATTAGCATTACCTTTATGTTGCATGCAGACACTACATTTCTTAACATACTCAGAAATATCAGTTGCCATACGAGGCCAAAAGTATTTCAATCTGGCTTGTTTTACTGAACGATCCATACCAGGGTGTGCAACACCTGGTACATCGTGAACTAGCTGTAAGGCTACATTCACTAGTGACTGTGGAATTACTAACTGGTATACTCTTCTGCTAGGAGTACCCAACTCAGCTGTTCGATACAGTAATTCTTGGTTCATGACAAAGTCACTGATGGGTGCTGGTGGCTTCACATTCAGAATAAGATCTTCCTGGAGCAGGAATCGAATCACCAGAACACAAGGGATCGGTTCTTTCTTACTGGAGGAATGAACAAACTCGGTGGAGTGGATGACTCCCCCCGGTTGAAAAAAATTAACGCTATAACACGCAATATGAGCAAGGGAGAACGAATCTACTATCTCAAACTGCAAGCACAGGAGAAAAGAAATGAACACGGTGAACAATGCTGATATTCAATCTGAGTCGCACACAGTGACACGAGGTATCAGCTATAAACTTCACTTACAAACGTTAACAACGTGGAAGTTACTCGAGAAATAACTTCTTACAATGCACTGAATACTGTCAACTAGGATGGGATCACAATCTGAAACACGGAGTCCAGACAGGAGTGACAGTATTACTAGTGCCTGACCGCTCGGCTACGTTAATAAGTAATTCACGGATCTATAGGAACTTAATCTGAACTTCACATTTCGCAGCACTTTAACAAATCTCAGATACAAGCTGTGAGAACAAACACATTGCTCAAGGGCTAGGTATTGTCTTTCAGTCAGTAAGGGAATGTTGGTACTGTGGACTGATTCATATTGACTTTGACTGGCATGATATACTAAGTGAACATTCAGTGACTGGGACATGATCTCAGGGAACTTACTCAAGGACATAAGGCAAGAAAAAAAAATAGAGAAATGACACAGTAAGCTTAAGTGGAAGAAAATGCTTAACAATTCTGCATAAGTAATAAAAAATGTCTAAGATACTGCAAGAGGGAGGACAACTCAATGTAAAGGACTATTGGCCAAGAAAAAAAAAATTACATTGAAATATACAAGTAAAAATATTACTGGAGACTGAATTAAATGCAAAATGAGCTGTCTTTACTCTTGCTAATAAAGAAATTAATTAAGAAAATTTTAAATCAATGTAAAAAGTAGAAAATAAAATCACTAAATTGTATGCAACGGGAGATAACTGGGAAATTTAAATATTTTCTAAGAATGCTTAAACAAAATTAAAATATGATGCAAAGACAACATCAGGAAAATTAATAAAATGAAAAACAAGATGCAATAATAAACTGAGAATAATAATGCATAAAAATATCAATAAAAGAAAATAATTCACTGCAGAACAAGTGCAACAAAATAATTCACTGCAGAACAAGTGCAACAAAATAATTCACTGCAGAACAAGCTCAACAAAATAAGGTGTAGAAATAATCACTGCAGTAATGAAGTTTCACTGGGAAAACTCAGGTTAAATAATAAAATAAAAATATGAAGAAAAACTGATTGAACACTTTAACTCTTAATCGTAAATTAGACAAAACAATTTACTCAGAGTAAAGAAAACACTTTACTTTAAAAGTAATTGAAATTACATCAAGAGTGAATTTGTTCAAATATAAAAATTATGAATAAAAATTAAAACAAGGAACAAAACTGGAAGTATAACACAAGTGGTGAGGCAAGTGTAACACAAGTGGTGAGGCAAGTGTAACACTTACAAGTGGTGAGGCAAGTGTAACACTTACAAGTGGTGAGGCAAGTGTAACACTTACAAGTGGTGAGGCAAGTGTAACACTTACAAGTGGTGAGGCAAGTGTAACACTTACAAGTGGTGAGGCAAGTGTAACACTTACAAGTGGCAGGGCACACAACACTTACAAGTGGCGGGGCACACAACACTTAATCACGTATTCATTATTTTAGTATATTCTTACAACAAAATCTTGCTGTGACTGATACGACAAAAATTTGCTGGCAAAAATAATGGTACACAAGTCTGCGAAAAAATTAGAGGAATGAGACACTGCTGGCATACGAAAAAAGACACATAGAAATAAATGGATAATTTGGTATACTGGGGTGAATATCACTGCATGAAGTACAATGACAATTACTGGAGAATACAATGCTGAAAGAATACAAGAAAAAAAAATGAATGAATCACTTCACACGGAGTGACTGACTGGTACACTACACAATAATACTTACTACAGACAGAGAGTAGCATAAAAAAAAAACAGATAAAAAAATATGAGATGAGTGAAAACACTGAAAAAATATTGTAAAAATAACGAGTCAAAGAAACACTGAGTCTACACTGAAAACACAAGGTTTAGAGTACACAAGAAATTCACTATAAATGTCTCACACATGCAAATGTCTTTAAATGCAAGAAAAATGTCTCTAAACAGAAAATTATCACAGAAGTCTGGAGGAGTCGACGGGATGACTGGTGATGAGGAAGGTTGTCCTGCGCGGTGATGACGCCGACACTCACACTGTCGTCGTGAAGAAATGCGCTTTCTCGGTGAACTCACATAATTGGCTTTATCGTCGGCGCTCAGCTACAATTTCTTGACCAATTATGTGAGCCAAAACAGTATTAGGACCCGGTACAAGGGTGCTAACAACCACAGGTAGATGAGGTGGGTGGCTGGTGGTGGGTGAGTGAAGGGAGAGTGTGGGGCGGTGGGTGAAGTGGTGACTCTCGCTGGCGCTCTGGCGCGCACTCCACTCACTACCCACGAAGGTGGCTTATAAGCCACTATGCCACAGGGATGGTGAAGACCACTCTTAGCATCCAACTGGCATCCAACTGGGAGCACAAAGCGATATATAAGACAATACTTCAGAGGAACTTGCGTGGCTTACTTCTCTCAGCTGGGTTAGAAGCTGGGTTGGCTGACTGGCTTAACCCACGAGAATGGCTGACTGGAAGACGTGTAACGATGCACACAGCACGGAGGAGCAGGTGGATGATAGTAGACAGGCTGGATGACAGGCTGACTGGCGTTCACTTCCACAGTCTGGCTTACTGACTGGCTTAATTGCAAAATCCGGGTCAACCTCTCGGAGATTGAAGCAATTAGCACACTAACTAAGCCAGGAAGCTTGAAACGGCTGCAACAGGCTTGCAGGCTACAGGGTGGAGGTTGTGAGGGGAGCGAGTAGCTGGAGTGGGTGAGACGGTTCACCTTTTGACCCGCCGGCTACTCACAGTCTTCTAACGTCTTGAAATACCCTTAAAAAAGCTTAAATCCACGCTCACACCGGTGCCACCATTTATCATGTGGGGGTTCGAACACGTGGATAGGGTAAAGTAATACTCACGTAGGCTGGAAGTACGTATAATTATAACGGTAAGTATGGAAGAGCCAAACAGCCGTGACCTGCCTCCTTGCTCACTCTCATATAACTGACCGCCCACAGTACCCATATGTGAGGGGGTCTTTGAAATACTGCTGTGGTCAGCGGCAATATGAATACAGACAGTGACTCAGGCAGAGACGGTTGGTAGTGAGTCATCTACTGGTACACTGGTTACTGGTAACTGGTTACTACTACTGAGAGATGTAGGACCAGGCAGGTGAGGGAGATGTAGGATCAGGCAGGTGAGGGTGATGTAGGATCAGGCAGGTGAGGGAGATGTAGGACCAGGCAGGTGAGGGAGATGTAGGACCAGGCAGGTGAGGGAGATGTAGGACCAGGCAGGTGAGGGAGATGTAGGACCAGGCAGATGAGGGAGATGTAGGGTAGGACCAGGCAAGTGAAGGAGATGTAGGACCAGGCTGGTGAGGGAGATGTAGGACCAGGCAGGTGAGGGAGATGTAGGACCAGGCAGGTGAGGGAGATGTAGGATCAGGTGTGAGGGAGATGTAGGACCAGGCAGGTGAGGGAGATATAGGATCAGGTGTGAGGGAGGTGTAGGACCAGGTGTGAGGGAGATGTAGGCTCAGGCAGGTGAGGGAGATGTAGGACCAGGCAGGTGAGAGAGATGTAGACTCACGCAGGTGAGGGAGATGTAGGATCAGGCAAGTGAGGGAGATGTAGGACCAGGCAGGTGAGGGAGATGTAGGATCAGGCAGGTGAGGGAGATGTAGGGTAGGACCAGGCAGGTGAGGGAGATGTAGGGTAGGACCAGGCAAGTGAAGGAGATGTAGGACCAGGCAGGTGAGGGAGATGTAGGACCAGGCAGGTGAGGGAGATGTAGGACCAGGCAGGTGAGGGAGATGTAGGACCAGGCAGGTGAGGGAGATGTAGGATCAGGTGTGAGGGAGATGTAGGACCAGGCAGGTGAGGGAGATGTAGGATCAGGCAGGTGAGGGAGATGTAGGACCAGGCAGGTGAGGGAGATGTAGGGTAGTACCAGGCAGGTGAGGGAGATGTAGGGTAGGACCAGGCAAGTGAAGGAGATGTAGGACCAGGCAGGTGTGGGAGATGTAGGAACAGGCAGGTGAGGGAGATGTAGGACCAGGCAGGTGAGGGAGATGTAGGATCAGGTGTGAGGGAGATGTAGGACCAGGCAGGTGAGGGAGATGTAGGATCAGGTGTGAGGGAGGTGTAGGACCAGGTGTGAGGGAGATGTAGGCTTAGGCAGGTGAGAGAGATGTAGGACCAGGCAGGTGAGGGAGATGTAGACTCAGGCAGGTGAGGGAGATGTAGACTCAGGCAGGTGAGGGAGATGTAGGATCAGGCAGGTGAGGGAGATGTAGGATCAGGCAAGTGAGGGAGATGTAGGACCAGGCAGGTGAGGGAGATGTAGGAACAGGCAGGTGAGGGAGATGTAGGATCAGGCAGGTGAGGGAGATGTAGGACCAGGCAGGTGAGGGAGATGTAGAGTAGGACCAGGCAGGTGAGGGAGATGTAGGGTAGGACCAGGCAAGTGAAGATGTAGGACCAGGCAGGTGAGGGAGATGTAGGACCAGGCAGGTGAGGGAGATGTAGGACCAGGCAGGTGAGGGAGATGTAGGATCAGGTGTGAGGGAGATGTAGGACCAGGCAGGTGAGGGAGATGTAGGACCAGGCAGGTGAGGGAGATGTAGACTCAGGCAGGTGAGGGAGATGTAGACTCAGGCAGGTGAGGGAGATGTAGGATCAGGCTGGTGAGGGAGATGTAGGATCAGGGAAGTGAGGGAGATGTAGGACCAGGCAGGTGAGGGAGATGTAGGATCAGGCAGGTGAGGGAGATGTAGGATCAGGCAGGTGAGGGAGATGTAGGACCAGGCAGGTGAGGGAGATGTAGGATCAGGTGTGAGGGAGGTGTAGGACCAAGTGTGAGGGAGATGTAGGCTCAGGCAGGTGAGGGAGATGTAGGACCAGGCAGGTGAGGGAGATGTAGGCTCAGGCAGGTGAGGGAGCTGTAGGACCAGGCAGGTGAGGGAGATGTAGGACCAGGCAGGTGAGGGAGATGTAGGATCAGGCAAGTGAGGGAGATGTAGGACCAGGCAGGTGAGGGAGATGTGGGAACAGGCAGGTGAGGGAGATGTGGGACCAGGCAGGTGAGGAAGATGTAGGATCAGGCAGGTAAGGGAGATGTAGGATCAGACAGGTGAGGGAGATGTAGGATCAGGCAGGTGAGGGAGATGTATGACCAGGCAGGTGAGGGAGATGTATGATCAGGCAGGTGAGGGAGATGTAGGACCAGGTGTGAGGGAGATGTAGGACCAGGTGTGAGGGAGATGTAGGACCAGGTGTGAGGGAGATGTAGGATCAGGTGTGAGGGAGATACAGGACCAGGTGTGAGGGAGACAGAACCAGGTGTGAGGGAGATACAGAACCAGGTGTGAGGGAGACAACCAGGTGTGAGGGAGATACAGGACCAGGTGTGAGGGAGACAGAACCAAGTGTAAGGGAGACAGGACCAGGTGTGAGGGAGATACAGGACCAGGTGTGAGGGAGACAGAACCAAGTGTGAGGGAGATACAGGACCAGGTGTGAGGGAGACAGAACCAAGTGTGAGGGAGATACAGGACCAGGTGTGAGAGAGACAGAACCAGGTGTGAGGGAGATACAGGACCAGGTGTGAGGGAGACAGAACCAAGTGTGAGGGAGACAGGACCAGGTGTGAGGAAGACAGAACCAGGTGTGAGGGAGACAGAACCAGGTGTGAGGGAGACAGAACCAGGTGTGAGGGAGATACAGGACCAGGTGTGAGGGAGACAGAACCAGGTGTGAGGGAGATACAGGACCAGGTGTGAGGGAGACAGAACCAAGTGTGAGGGAGACAGAACCAGGTGTGAGGTAGGACCAGGTGTGAGGTAGACAGGACCGGGTGTGAGGGAGACAGAACCAGGTGTGAGGGAGATCCAGGACCAGGTGCCAGGGAGACAGAACCAGGTGTGAGGGGGAGACAGAACCAGGTGCGAGGGGGATACAGGACCCGGTGTGAGGGAGACAGAACTAAGTGTGAGGGAGACAGAACCAGGTGTGAGGGAGAAAGAACCAGGTGTGAGGGAGATACAGGACCGGGTGTGAGGGAGACAGATCCAAGTGTGAGGGAGACAGAGCCAGGTGTGAGGGAGATACAGGACCAGATGTGAGGGAGACAGAACCAAGTGTGAGGGAGACAGGACCAGGTGTGAGGGGACAGACAGAACCAAGTGTGAGGGAGACAGGACCAGGTGTGAGGGAGACAGGACCAGGTGTGAGGAAGATAGAACCAGGTGTGAGGGAGATACAGGACCAGGTGTGAGGGAGACAGAAGCAAGTGTGAGCGAGACAGGACCAGGTGTGAGGGAGACAGAACCAGGTGTGAGGGAGATACAGGACCGGGTGTGAGGGAGACAGAACCAAGTGTGAGGGAGACAGGACCAGGTGTGAGGAAGACAGAACCAGGTGTGAGGGAGATACAGGACCAGATGTGAGGGAGACAGGAACAGGTGTGAGGAAGACACAAGTAAGTGGTGGTCCTAGCCTTCTCTTGCGACAAGGAAGGTCACATTTGAAGGGACTGAGTTGCTCCACACCTCTATTGATCCACTGTCGGCTCTCCGCCTCACATTCTCAACATAAACTTGTCATCTAGTAAAGTTTTTACCACTAATACTGAACCACCACCACTGCAGAGTGCCAGAGCAGTCAGGCTGTGATGGTTGTGGGGGGTCAAGGGACCTCCAACTCTAGCAGCCTGGGTGAACATGAAGTAAACAAGGTAAACGCTCTTAAACAGTGGCGGACCTACATTTTTGGGGCCCAGAAGCTTGAACTGTTATGGGGGCCCCTTCGCAACCCCTCCTCATACAGTAGTTCCAAAATGTTAAGGAACGTAGACTAAAGTCGCTTCTGGGGCCCCTCCGGATTAGGGGCCCTTGAAGCTTAAGCTTGATTAGTTTCATAGAAGATCCGCTCCTGCTCTTAAGAAAAATAGAGTCCTTACAGCCATAGCCGACCATACTGCCATCAGCAACTCACGTGAAGTGCACCTTCTTGCAGCGCCTCCACCACACGACTGGTACTACTGAACGAGTCATCTTAAGACATCAATAATAAAGAACTAACACGCTTGGTTCAGGAGCCACTTAACGGGTCAGGACGACGGTTACTGATGAAGAATACAAACATATTACTAAAGCTTGAAAACTTGATAGTTAACATATGGTATAGTGAATAGGATTATATATATATATATATATATATATATATATATATATATATATATATATATATATATATAATGTATATTACACACGATTCAACCCCTGCAGCCACAAATAAGCAAGTACATAAACCTGGAAAATCGTGACATGTCTTTCTGATAAACTGCAGACAATTAAGACTGACTTGCTGAAGAGCGATACACGACAAGAATAAGACCAGTTTAAGAGAAACAGAGGCTTAATGAATGTTTTCCACAAGTGCCGACTGTACTTGGTCAAACTACTTAAGTAGGTTCGTCTGTAGTGTAATACATATATATAACATGAACATATAATCGTGGATTCAACAATGAATGCATCGTAAAATAACCATAATACTTAATAGTCAGTGTAGAGATGATACAGTTACTGCCGTAACTCTGAGGTTACTCATTCCCGGCTCACCCTCAGGTCACGTGGTCTCATTCTGGTATAAATAACTTCTTTACCTGTACCTTACAAGTTGCTGGTCAGGGCTTTCACAGTGACTCCGAGCTACCGGAAAAATTACAGTACTCCTCTTTTCCTTTTCCTTTCTACATCCGTGTGTGTATATCTATTATATTTAGTAAATAATGGAAGAAATCACAAAATCCGTGATTGCACGTATACAAAAAATACCACAGTGACAATAGTAAATAAAACCTGAGCGGTTTCATGTACTTACACATCTTCTGAAGATGTGTGTAAGCACATGAAAGCGCTCAGGTTTTATTTCCTATTTTCACTGTGGTATTTTTTTTCCCTCGGTATACATGTAATATTACACACACACTTTCTACTTGTTTAAGATTCTTACAAGACACAGAATTCAATATGGAACGGAAACAAATTTAAAAAAAAAAGTCTTATATATTAATAGATATATTTATGCAACTTCACATGGTATGCAAAGGTCATATAAGAGTTGTTATAATGCAGTCAGGTGTGTCCAGGTGTGTCGCCTGGTCGCTGGTCCATCATCCACCGTTATTACTTGGTAATTATTCAAGGGGAGGTGTCATGATGCTGGCGAAGAACTGTACATCGGAGGAACTGGAGCCTAGCTTGTATTAAACCAAATAACTTACGTTAGGTAAGGTTTGTCAGGAAGGAGGACACATGTTTCCTGACGCTGGTCTTAGTCATATGATGACCCAGAGCTGGAGCTTTTGGTTATCTGACCGAGGCCTTCCGCTGGCTTTCCGCTCTACCAATTTAAAAATGATGATCATAATTATAAGCATTTATTTTATTGTGTAACCTGTAAGTGGCTTGCGCAATATAATGAAGAACTTCCCCGTGAATCATTTATGTTCTCACTTGAGGAGGTTCATCTTAATTATCTCAACATCGGTTTACCACTCTTTAAAAATAATAATAATAATAATAATAATAATAATAATAATAATA
>NC_091326.1:12328725-12398725 GCF_038502225.1 Cherax quadricarinatus | reverse complement strand
CGTCCTATCATTTTCCTAACGGATGAGGTAGATACATTGTTGTGGTCTTTGAAGGCGAGATCCTCTGACATTATCACTCCCAGGTTCTTCACATTACTTTTCCGCTGTATTGTATGGTTAGAATTTGTCGTATACCCTGATGCATTTTTAATTTCTTCAAGTTTTCCATATCTGAGTAGTTGAACTTTCTCCTCGTTGAACTTCATGTTGTTTTGAGTGGCCCATTCGAAGATTTGGTTGATGTCCGCTTGGAGTCTCGTAGTGTCTTCGATGAAGGTCACTGCCATAGTAATCCGGGCGTCATCCACAAGGGAAGACACGGAGCTATCTATGCTTACATCTCTGTCTATGTCAGAAATGAGGATGAGGAATAAAATTGGAGTAAGCACTGTGCCTTGTGGAGCAGAGCTTTTTACCGTGGCTGCCTGGGACTTTACTCTGTTTACTGTGTTCTGTTTGTCAGAAAGTTGTAGATCCATCTACCAACTTTTCCCGTTATTCTTTTATCACGCATTTTGTGTGCTATTACACCATGGTCACAATTGTCGAAAGCATTTGAAGAGTCTGTGTATGTTACATCTGTATTTTGTTTGTGGCCCAAGACTCTCTAATATATTTAGGGTAGGCATCAGAAATACTGCTGGAACGAAGACTGAAGTTTTCAGTAAACTGAACAGCTTCCTGCTACTCGTGCAGGATCGCTGTGTGAACCTGCGGGGCGCTAGCACAAACAGCCTTGTTGACCAGGCTGTCAGTAGGGACGCTTGGCTTCAGGCCGGACTGTGGAGGTAGAAGCGCCCTCTAAACCTGTCAGAGATAAAGCACACAAACATGTTAGTATGAACGCAGTAGTACACACGTGAACACTGAACGTATTGAGGCATCACAATGGTTTGTCTGGCAGGCGGGGGGATTGGGGGGGAGAAGCTTCATATAAATGGTATATCAAGGCTAAGGAACTGATTACCTCAAAATCGCCTCTCCATTGCTACTATCGTCAATGTTGCTATCACCTTTGTTCGACTATTGAAGCCTGCTGTGCTGGCGAAATGTTTGGGCACTAAAAATACCTAGTGTTGCACACGTGTCCTACTCATCATCTTGGCGGGGAGCTGGTGATTTAGTGATGTTGGGTCATTCAACTCTTGGTACTGGTTGTTGTGGGTATTTTTAGTGTCTTGTGGCCAGTGCGTTGCCCTGGTTACCCTCCGGCTGCAGCTGCATGCTGAAGAAAACTTTCTGTGGATTGTTAACCTCCGGAGGGTTAATAACCCAGAATAATCCAGAAAAATCAAACTGTGTGGCACACTTCGCATTCCCCAGGATGCGACCCACAACAGAGTACTAATTTGTATGTAGCTATTGCTAAATGGACAGAGGCAGCAAGTGTTAGGAAACTTACTCAGCGTCCCATTTCGCTTAGAATTGAACTGGAGGCTATTAGTTTTGAGTTGATCGTACTATTACTTACTGATAGAGTACCAAAACCTCAACTACAAGGTAACCTTGTTGTTTTCTTTTTTCCTTTTAAAACGTTTCATATAACGTGTTCATAACACGTATTCGTAATAAAATGCCCCAAGTGTTTGCCCACGTGTCTTAAACTGGACCCACTGAGTCTTTTACTTAATCCATCCGAGTTGACAAGATTTTTTTTCCCCATCGACACCTCACTGGGGAGATCAACGATGGATGGATTTGATATGGCTAATGGTGTGTCAACTATTTGTTGAAATGTACCGTTAGGTAAATGGACATTTGCGTAAGTAATAAGGACTTTATTGTGGCAACGTTTCGCTCACCAGGAGTTTTGTCAAGGCAATAAAACAATACAGAGGGATATATATTACTCTTCTGTATTCCTTCCTGTGTCCATGTATTTCACCGGCCGGACGAAGCTCATGGTGAGCTTAACGTAGCTGCAATAAATGTAGTATGTGTCGTGACCATTTACCTAACTGTTTGTCGGTAGTCTTACCAATAATAAATCATTTCGAAAATATACTTTCACTGTGGTGGCCACTAGTATGTTAACTCTCAAGATGTGGTGCTGACCATTAAACTCACCCCTCCGGGCTAACAATTTAAATTTATTTTATCATCGACCACTCCAAATAGACCTGTATTCAGTAAGCTCTTCAAAAATACATTACTCTTGTCAAAACAAACTTACGAACATTTTCTTTAAACATTAAACAGGAAATGATTGGGCTACTCAATTCGTTTTTCCTCTCTTCTATGTCTTTCAGTTTTTATAAACCTTTGGCAGGTTTCGAGTGTTCGTACTCCTGCATCCCGTCCTAGGCCAAGCTTGTCTGGTGCTTGCATGGTCAGGCTGGCTATATACCCACAATGCTTTTGCTGCTGTATCCTACCCTCAATTTTTCAGACTCTCACTCCCTCCTTGCCGATTCAACAGTGATACTCATTATTTCACTGGAGGCTGCATCCTTATCTTCACAGTGCTTCACAGATGCTCTTAGTTTTACCCATTTTCCCACATAAGTATCATAAGCATTCAACTTGAACTTGTTAAATATTACTTAATAAGTGTACGAGACGTGTTCTATGCGATAAAAGGCGTCCGTGTTTACAACACCATCTCACTGGGTGTTGTTAGTGTGTTCAGTTTTTATCACACGAAGAATTTGTTTCTTTATGGACACCATGTTTTGAGCGTTCATAAAAGTGCTAATTATATACTTCTTTAACAAAATTGAGTATACTTGCAGTGTGCTCCTACCATTTTCTGTTATGATAGTTATATAATCAGTACACCGACTGTGCTGCCACACTGTTTTATGTATGATAGTTACATCATGGGATTAAAAGCTAGTTCTGTTTCCCTGTCGTAATCCATCACATAGGATGGGTTGCATATATGAGGTAATGAAATGTGTCAGTCGGAGCTGGGAAACTCGGTAGCTGTGTAGGTGGATGGGGTGTAGGAGGGGTTACATTGGCTGAACCAAGAAGTGGTGTTAGTGCCAGCGAGATGTTTACACTGGTTCCAAGGTTATTCTCCTTAACTAACTCATTTTTATACATTTATCTCCAAGCTACACTACGTCTCCATAACTTACCCGTCTCTTAAAACACGTTCACTCACTGACAGGATCTTACGTCATGTATAAAATTGGACGGATGTTGACATTATCTTGATGAATCCTAAGTGCAGAACTTGCAAGGTAACTGAGTGATCACGAACAGTCTAAATGGCGAAAACAGTGGACGTACTTTATAGGACTCTAGTACTTGTGCTGCAGGTCTGCAGTACCGTGTTGTGTTGTAAGCAACGGCCAGTAACAGTCAGTATTATCACTCATCAGGAAAGAATTATACCTAGCAGCAACTTGTGCGGTTTATATATCTTAATCCTGCAACAAATCTCAGTGAACACTATACAGTATACAAGGATTTTTCTCACAAACCAAATTAATAAAGAACTGAGTACCCACTATCACCCACACAGGTTTAACGTTTGAAATACAAGTTTTTTTTTATTTGTTAGGCCATATGCTCGATAACAAAAATGGAGAGGGAGAAATTGAGGTAGGGCAGAGAGCGTAAAAAATTGTAGATAGAAAGGAAGAGAAGGGTGAGAAAGTTTGTTGGTAGAAAGGAAGAGAGAAACAAAGATTTTTAAGAGTTCTCACCAATTTCGTTAATTTTAGGGGAGCAGTTTTGGTCATATAGTAGCGAGTGATATCTTACCAAGTTCGCTGATCTGCCAGTTTTCCATACCTGTGCATCCTAACTTAAAACAACTAATATTTAATTTTGACTCTGCTTAGAGTGTTCAGAAATCGACGTACTTAAATGCATAGGAATACAGTCAGTGCATTTTAACGATGGGATTGATAGTGAAGGTAAGGTGTTCCGGTGTGTTTCGAAGCTGCCATAATGTATTTTGGAGTGTAGTGAAGCTGTCATAACGTATGTTCGAGCGTAGTGTAGCTGTCATAGTGCATGTACCAGTGTAATTTGGTATGACAGAGGGCAACACCAACAGCAGCAGCAGCAGCTGGAGCATTATCAACAGCAGCCGCAACAACATTAGCAGCAGCAGCCACAACAGCAGCAACAGCATCAGCAACAACAGCAGCAGACGGAAATGTCAAGATGAAGGTCAAGATGACATTGTGAAGCATCACTGCCGCTACTCACGTCTTGCTTTCCTCCTCTCACGTCTTCCCCGGATCCTTCTCAGTCGCTGCTGCTGCTGTATCACCATCATTATCATCATCATTACTTCTTCAACGTGATGTTCAATATTGACAAATTCCAGGTGCTTAAATACGTAACGAAGGAAGCACTTCCAACGGGCACAGGACACAAAACGCAGACAACCCCATAAAATGAAAGGAACCTGTGAAAAACCTCGGAATAATAATACCAGATGACCTATCTTTTGGAGAGCAAAATAACGGGAACTTTTATTACGAGAAGCCAGGTCTTTGTTGATACTTTTCAAGTCAGTTATGCTATCACACTCAAATTTTGTACTCCCAGCTGTTTTTAAGGCAGACAGGAGAGGTATCAGAGCTGGAGAATGTGCACTACTTGTTTCCTGACCATATGTCGTCAAACAAACTACTTGGAACGGATCAAAACCATTGGAATATACTCTTTGGAAACCAGGCCGAAAGTCTTGGAGTTACCGGTTTGCGATTTGACAGTGGTGGTGTTGGTGACCCTGACTGGTGTTGGTGACCCTGGCTGGTGTTGGTGACCCTGGCTGGTGTTGGTGACCCTGGCTGGTGTTGGTGACCCCTAAGTAGTGGTCGATCTCAGACATCAGCAAGTATTTAGGGTGACGGTTTGATCTCAGACAACAACAGGTGCTTAGGATGATGGGTTGCTTTCAGACAACAAGTGTTTAACGTAATGGGTTGATCTCAGACAACAGCAGATGTTTAGGGTGACGGGTTGATCTCGTCTCTGAGTGACAACTGAATTATGAAGACCCATTAACTTGAAAGCCATCCAGATTGCTGCACTTAATAAAGTTAATCGTTATGGAGTGTTCCTCTGGGGTATTTGATTTTAACTCCCCCTTTCATTTACCCCGCAGGTACGTATGGCAACAGAGGTTAAGTTAATGTAGTGTCAACTGTGCTCGTGAGCCCTGGCAACGCAACTGAGTTACCCAGCAGGTACGTATGATACCAGGGGTTCAGTTAATAAAGCGTAGACTGTGCTCGTGAACCCTGGCAACACAGTTGAGTATTATTATTATTGAAGAATTAAATGTCACGATACCGTGGCTGACACAAGCCACCAGAAAACCTCGCTTATGACTTGACATGGTCATCGTGAGGCTCCTCTCCTCATTCCAAGTTTTTCTTGAAGTGGATTAATAATAATAATTATTATTTATTATGAATATTGTAAAGCTAAACTCGTAAAAGGTCATGCAGCACCTGGGGAATGAGAAACAATTATATTTGATCCGAGGAAGGGACGAATTGTGTGTGTGTGTGTGTGTACTCACCTATTTGCGGTTGCAGGGGTCGATTCACAGCTCCTGGCCCCGCCTCTTCGCTGATTGTTACTAGGTCCTCTCTCTCCCTGCCCCATGAGCTCTATCATACCTCGCCTTAAAACTATGTATGGTTCCCGCCTCCACTACGTCACTTTCTAGGCTATTCCACGGCCTGACTACTCTATGACTGAAGAAATACTTCCTAACATCCCTTTGATTCATCTGAGTCTTCAACTTAATTGTGACCTCTTGTGTCTGTGTCCCATCTCTGGAACATCCCGTCTTTGTCCACCTTGTCTATTCCGCGCAGTATTTTATATGTCGTTATCATGTCTCCCCTGACCCTCCTGGCCTCCAGTGTCGTCAGGCCGATTTCCCTCAACCTTTCTTCGTAGGACAATCCCCGTAGCTCTGGGACTAGTCTTGTTGCAAACCTTTGCACTTTCTCTAATTTCTTGACGTGCTTGACTAGGTGTGGATTCCAAACTGGTGCTGCATACTCCAGTATGGGCCTGACGTAAATGGTATACAGAGTCTTGAACGAATCCTTACTGAGGTATCGGAACGCTATCCGTAGGTTTGCCAGGCGCCCGTATGCTGCAGCAGTTATCTGATTGATGTGCGCCTCAGGAGATATGCTCGGTGTTATACTCACCCCCAGATCTTTTTCCTTGAGTGAGGTTTGCAGTCTTTGGCCATCTAAACTATATTGTGTCTGCGGTCTTCTTTGCCCTTCCCCAATCTTCATGACTTTGCATTTGGCAGGGTTAAATTCAAGGAGTGTGTGTGTGTGTGTGTGTGTGTGTGTGTGTGTGTGTGTGTGTGTGTGTGTGTGTGTGTGTGTGTGTGTGTTATGTAACATACTGCGGTCAATAGTCACGTGATGTGGCTGGCCAGGCAACCCGTTGTTCCACATTTGTTACCGTACGTGTGAAAACACAGTTGAAATTTCATTATACGGCGCACACAGCCACACATAAGCTGGCCCATGGCCGGGCTCCGGGAGTAGAGAGACTCGAAACTTTTCAATTCGTTATCGGGTACTGGTACAGAAATACAAATTAATAAGTTTTTTATTTTCATACTTTAGTCTAGCCAAACCTAACCTAGATAATGGAAAATAGCAAATGTTAATATTTTACTTAATTTTCAAGCATGTAGACATGCATGAAGGGCAATGTGTGTGAAACTTACTTCCCTGACTGGAGAACAAGTTAGAGGCGAGAGTGGTGACCGGCGTGAGGGGGGGGGGCAAGTGTAGAGGCTAGACTGGTCGATCCTCAGATGGTTACTACCACTGGCGTAACTGGTTCACTACGTAGGGAAGAATAACGTAGACTAGTCGATACCTCAAGTCGACCACCACTGTTGTTAGTGGTGCACTACGTGGCGGGAATCACCACGTGTAGCGGCTAGACTGGTCAGTCCTCAGGTCGTGATCACCACGCGTGAGTGGTGCACTGCAGGGAAGGGAATCACTACGTATAGCGGCTAGACTGGTCGATCCTCTAGTGGTGACCACCATCGAGGTAGAAGAATATGCCAACAGTCTTGTTCTCTACTTAAAATGACAGCTCACAGTTCAGTCTTGTTCTCTGCTTATAATGCAGTAAAGTCTTGTTCTCTTCTTTTGATGATAGCTTGCAGTTCAGTCTTGTTCTCTTCTTTTAATGATAGCTTACAGTTCAGTCTTGTTCTCTACTTATGACAGCTTACAGTTCAATCTTGTTCTCTACTTATAATGACAGCTTGCAATTCAGTCTTGTTCTCTTCTTACGATGATAGCTTACAGTTCAGTCTTGTTCTCTACTTATAATGACAGCTTGCAGTTTAGTCTTGTTCTCTTATAATGATAGCTTATAGTTCAGTCTTGTTCTATGCTTATAATGATAGCTTGCAGTTCATTCTTGCTCTCTTCCTGTGATGATAGCTTACAGTTCAGTCTTGTTCTCAGCTTATAATGACAGCTTAGTTTAGTCTTGTTCTCTACTTATAATGACAGCTTACAGTTCAGTCTTGTTCTCTACTTATAATGACAGCTCACAGTTCAGTCTTGTCCTCTACTTATAAAGCAGTTCAGTCTTGTTCTCTTCTTTTGGTGATAGCTTACAGTTCATTCTTGTTCTCTTATGATAGCTTGCAATTCAGTCTTGTTCTCTACTTATAATGATCGCTTAAAATTCAGTCTTGCTGTCTTCTTATGATGATAGCTTACAGTTCAGTCTTGTTCTCTGCTTATAATGACAGCTTACAGTTCCGTCTTGTTCTCTACTTATAATGACAGGTTGCAGTTCAGTCTTGTTCTCTTCTTATGATGATAGCTTAAAGTTCAGTCTTGTTCTCTGCTTATAATGACAGCTTGTAGTTCGGCCTTGTTCTCTACTTATAATGACAGCTTACAGTTCAGTCTTGTTCTCTACTTATAATGACAGCTTGCAGTTCAGTCTTATTCCCTTCTTATGATGATAGCTTACAGTTCAGTCTTGTTCTCTACGTATAATCACAGCTTACAGTTCAGTCTTGTTCTCTACGTATAATCACAGCTTGCAGTTCAGTCTTGTTCATATGGATACACAAAAGTCCTAGGAACTTGGCTCCGAAAGAGTTAGCAAGAGTACATTTGGATTTATCTCAAAATAATGTTTCTAAGTGTAGAGGAAGCATTGTGAAATTAGCGATGGGAATCGCGTAAGTTTATAAATAAAGATGGTAATATGAAACTTGGTTGCTGTATGATGTACGGCATAAGAAAAGAATAGATTTTCCTTGTGTGCTTTTCTTTATTAACTGGGAGGGCAAAGCCACCAAGGGTAACCCAGTAAAGTTAGTGTGCCATCGGAAACTGTTGGTCTTATTTACAGTGCTGTCTTTTATGTGAGGAGGGACAGCAGGTGAAAGGAAATGTATCCAAACCAAATTAAACCTAACCTAAACCTGCCGGGGAGCGATCCCCGGTCGCTGAGTGTGTGAACTGAGGACGCTACGACCCGCGGCCACGAGCATTAGTGCTTGTTAAGACTGACATATGGGTTTATTGCTTGTAAGAAAAGCTAATTGGTATGAGGTGAGGTGTTGAGGGTGGGAGTGGAGGTGAGGTGTTGATGGAGGGAGTGGAGGTGAGGTGTTGATGGAGGGAGTGGAGGTGGGGTTTTGATGGAAGGAGTGGAAGTGGGGTTTTGATGGAGGGAGTGGTGGGGAAGCAGGGGATCTTATTGTGCAGCTCTTCCTCTTCCCTCCTGTTGATGATACACACTGAGTATAGGAAGTGTTAGACCATTCACAGTAACAAAACAAGATTATATTGAGGGAGTGAAGGCTGAAGATTGTAGATTTTGCCACCGAGTTGTCTAGTTTATTGTGCACCGTCCATAGGATGGATACGCTCTAACACTTTCTATACCCACTGTGTGTAATAGATAACGTGAGCTCTACCCAGTGTGTATCATCATAGATAACGTGTGTTCACTATACCCAGTGTGTATCATCATAGATAACGTGAGCTCTACCCAGTGTGTATCATCATAGATAACGTGAGCTCTACCCAGTATCATCAGAGATAACGTGAGTTCACTATACCCAGTGTGTATCATCATAGATAACGTGTGTTCACTATACCCAGTGTGTATCATCATAGATAACGTGAGTTCACTATATCTAGTGTGTATCATCATAGATAACGTGAGTTCACTATACCCAGTGTGTATCATCATAGATAACGTGAGTTCACTATACCCAGTGTGTATCATCATAGATAACGGGAGTTCACTATACCCAGTGTGTATCATCATAGATAACGTGAGTTCACTATACCCAGTGTGTATCATCATAGATAACGTGAGTTCACTATACCCAGTGTGTATCATCATAGATAACGTGAGCTCTACCCAGTGTGTATCATCATAGATAACGTGAGCTCTACCAAGTGTGTATCATCATAGATAACGTGAGTTCACTATACCCAGTGTGTATCATCATAGATAACGTGAGCTCTACCCAGTGTGTATCATCATAGATAACGTGAGCTCTACCCAGTGTGTATCATCAAAGATAACGTGAGCTCTACCCAGTGTGTATCATCATAGATAACGTGAGTTCACTATACCCAGTGTGTATCATCATAGATAACGTGAGTTCACTATACCCAGTGTGTGTCATCATAGATAACGTGAGTTCACTATACCCAGTGTGTATCATCATAGATAACGTGAGTTCACTATACCCAGTGTATATTATCATAAGTAACGTGAGTTCACTATACCCAGTGTGTATCATCATAGATAACGTGAGCTCTACCCAGTGTGTATCATCATAGATAATGTGAGCTCTATCCAGTGAGTATCATCATAGATTACGTGAGTTCACTATACCCAGTGTGTATTATCATAAGTAACGTGAGTTCACTATACCCAGTGTGTATCATCATAGATAATGTGAGCTCTACCCAGTGAGTATCATCATAGATAACGTGAATTCACTATACCCAGTGTGTATCAGCATAGTTAACGTGATTTCACTATACCCTGTGTGTATTATCATAGATAACGTGAGCTCTCCCCAGTGTGTGTCATCATAGATAATGTGAGCTCTACCCAGTGTGTGTCATAGATAACGTGAGCTCTACCCAGTGTGTATCATCATAGATAACGTGAGCTCTACCCAGTGTGTATCATCATAGATAACGTGAGCTCTACCCAGTGTGTATCATCATAGATAACGTGAGTTCACTATACCCAGTGTGTATCATCATAGATAACGTGAGCTCTACCCAGTGTGTATCATCATAGATAACGTGAGCTCTACCCAGTGTGTATCATCATAGATAACGTGAGTACACTATACCCAGTGTGTATTATCATAGGTAACGTGAGTTCACTATACCCATTGTGTATTATCATAGGTAACGTGAGCTCAGTATACCCAGTGTGTATTATCATAGGTAACGTGAGTTCACTATACCCATTGTGTATTATCATAGGTAACGTGAGCTCAATATACCCAGTGTGTATCATCATAGATAACGTGAGCTCTTTATAGTGTGTATCATCATAGATAAGGTGAGCTCTACCCAGTGTGTATCATCATAGATAAGGTGAGCTCTACCCAGTGTGTATCATCATAAATAACGTGAGTTCACTATACCCAGTGTGTATCATCATAGATAACGTGAGTTCACTATACCCAGCGTGTATTATCATAGGTAACGTGAGTTCACTTTACCCAGTGTGTATTATCATAGGTAACGTGAGTTCACTATACCCAGTGTGTATTATCATAGGTAACGTGAGTTCACTATACCCAGTGTGTATTATCATAGGTAACGTGAGTTCACTATACCCAGTGTGTATTATCATAGGTAACGTGAGTTCACTTTACCCAGTGTGTTTTATCATAGGTAACGTGAGTTCACTATACCCAGTGTGTATTATCATAGGTAACGTGAGTTCACTATACCCAGTGTGTATTATCATAGGTAACGTGAGTTCACTATACCCAGTGTGTATTATCATAGGTAACGTGAGTTCACTATACCCAGTGTGTATTATCATAGGTAACGTGAGTTCACTATACCCAGTGTGTATTATCATAGGTAACGTGAGTTCACTTTACCCAGTGTGTATTATCATAGGTAACGTGAGTTCACTATACCCAGTGTGTATTATCATAGGTAACGTGAGTTCACTATACCCAGTGTGTATTATCATAGGTAACGTGAGTTCACTATACCCAGTGTGTATTATCATAGGTAACGTGAGTTCACTATACCCAGTGTGTATTATCATAGGTAACGTGAGTTCACTATACCCAGTGTGTATTATCATAGGTAACGTGAGTTCACTTTACCCAGTGTGTATTATCATAGGTAACGTGAGTTCACTATACCCAGTGTGTATTATCATAGGTAACGTGAGTTCACTATACCCAGTGTGTATTATCATAGGTAACGTGAGTTCACTATACCCAGTGTGTATTATCATAGGTAACGTGAGTTCACTATACCCAGTGTGTATTATCATAGGTAACGTGAGTTCACTATACCCAGTGTGTATTATCATAGGTAACGTGAGTTCACTATACCCAGTGTGTATTATCATAGGTAACGTGAGTTCACTATACCCAGTGTGTATTATCATAGGTAACGTGAGTTCACTATACCCAGTGTGTATTATCATAGGTAACGTGAGTTCACTATACCCAGTGTGTATTATCATAGGTAACGTGAGTTCACTATACCCAGTGTGTATTATCATAGGTAACGTGAGCCCAGTATCCCAGTGTGTATCATCGTAGATAAGGTGAGCTCTACCCAGTGTGTATCATCATAAATAACGTGAGTTCACTATACCCAGTGTGTATCATCATAGATAACGTGAGCTCTACCCATTGTGTATCATAGATAACGTGAGCTCTACCCAGTGTGTATCATAGATAACGTGACCTCTACCCATTGTGTATCATCATAGATAACGTGAGCTCTACCCAGTGTGTATCATCATAGATAACGTGAGCTCTACCCATTGTGTATCATCATAGATAACGTGAGCTCTACCCAGTGTGTATCATTATAGATAACGTGAGCTCTACCCAGTGTGTATCATCATAGATAACGTGAGCTCTACCCAGTGTGTATCATTATAGATAACGTGAGCTCTACCCAGTGTGTATCATCATAGATAACGTGATTTCACTATACCCAGTGTGTATTATCATAGGTAACGTGAGTTCACTATACCCAGTGTGTATTATCATAGATAAACGTAAGCTCACTATACCCAGTGTGTATCATCATAGGTAACGTGAGCTCACGATACCCAGTGTGTATCATCATAGGTAACGTGAGCTCACTATACCCAGTGTGTATCATCATAGGTAACGTGAGCTCACTATACCCAGTGTGTATCATTATAGGTAACGTGAGTTCACTGTACCCAGTGTGTGTCATCATAGGTAACGTGAGCTCACTATACCCAGTGTGTATCATCATAGATAACTTGAGCTCACTATACCCAGTGTGTATCATCATAGATAACGTGAGCTCACTATACCCAGTGTGTATCATTATAGGTAACATGAGCTCACTATACCCAGTGTGTATCATTATAGGTAACATGAGCTCAGTATACCCAGTGTATATCATCACAGATAACGTGAGCTTACTATACCCAGTGTGTATCATCACAAATAACGTGAGCTCACTATTCCCAGTGTGTATCATCATAGATAACGTGAGCTCAGTATACCCAGTGTGTATCATCATAGATAACGTGAGCTCAGTATACCCAGTGTGTATCATCATAGATAACGTGAGCTCAGTATACCCCGCGTGTATCATCATAGGTAACATGAGCTCACTATATCCAGTGTGTATCATCATAGATAACATGAACTCAGTATACCCAGTGTGTATCATCATAGATAACGTGAGCTTAGTATACCCAGTGTATGTTATAGGTAACGTGAGCTCAGTGTACCAGGCGTGTATCATCATAGATAGTATGAACTCACTAAACTGTGATCTAACATTATTATCACAACCTTCAGAAATTGTCTTCGTTATCCTGTAATTATTTTTTTGCTTGGTTATTGGTGCTTATAGAAGGTTCTCTCACCTGAGTTACCGCAACTCAGAGAATAGTAAGACTCTCGAAACTCATCAAAGGTATATCTAAGGTAACATTTGGCGTCGGAGTTTGTTAGGCGAGTGTCGAGTATATTGTATTTCAAGAAGTTCTAAACCTGTGTGGGTTATTCAAGGCAAGGAATGCTGGAGGTTCACTTCTCGGTCCATTAATCGCGGCTCGGTCAGGCTGTATTGAGAAAGTGAGCTTCCCTCATCTGATAAATCACTGAGATCTTGCATGATCGTCTGACCCCGTCTCACCTTGCCCTCACAACGCTCTGCTGCCCAAAATCAAGATTAACGAATCAACTTGGTTCATCGATTGCCAGTTTGCCACATGAGAAAGTCAGAAGAAAATAGTTTTTTCTCTGTAGCCTCTTGACTCATAGATATCTCAGGTCTTCATGAATATGTCATGACTCTATGATACCTCAGATCTTCTTGAATGTGCATATCCTTATCGAATGCAAAAAGGTGTGCATAACACTTGTATTATGCCAGAAAATACTGAATGATATTCAGCAGTGGTGAACCACTTGGATATTCGTTTTGGCCTTTTGGTATCAGTAAGCAGCCCAGACCCTGTGTTGACCTTGATGTGTTGCTGGCGACCTTGATGCTCTCAATCACTCTCCTTGGATGCATGAATTCTGTTTTGGGTGGGCCAGAGGAAATAAAGGAACGTTGGTGATGACTAAGAAATGAGCGAAATGTATAGGACACAGTGCAACTCGGTGAACTATTAAGCCAAAGGTTGACATCTCAAATGAAGAATAAAAAATAAAAGATGCTGGGTCATCTTAGAGTGTTCTGAGATGTGAGCTGTTTGTTAGGCAAATGGACGCAGATGCACCTGATGTGACATTTTATTGTGGCAACGTTTCGCTCTGTAGGAGCTCTGTCAAGTCGTTAGGAGCTCCTGGAGAGCGAAACATTACCATAATAAAATGCCATACTAGTTGCATCTGTGTCCATTTACCTAACATTCTGTCGGTAATTCTACCATTATTACTGAGTTATGTCTAGGAGTAAGCTCCTCTGGGTGTTTGCCTGACTAAGAACCCAGCATCTCTTTCAGCAACGGTGGTGGGGATATTTCTCCATAATCTAAAATTGCAGACACTTGTTGGCCTATGACAAGGAACGAATTACAGCTAAAGATTGCGGAATGTGAGAAATAAAACTCGAAACTGCTGCAACAATTACATTTTATGGGAAAAGCCAAATCCTATTTTTTTTTTTAAGTAGCATATGTGCATATTTTAGCTAACATTTGAGATTTGTCATAAAAATCCTTGAAACGGCACTAAATCGTCGAAATATGCTATAAATAAAATGTCCTAGGAAGTCAGTCTACAACACAAACGTCTTTCAATTTTGTCACAAAAATCTCTCACTTCACGAAAGTGAAGTAAAACGTAATAATAGTAAAATTCCACACTATGTATTTTTCAAAGACTATAAAATAATATCTGGCAGTTTCACACTTGGCAGAACGAAGATGATTTGGCAATAGAGTTGTAGATGAGTGAAAAAAAAAGTTGGGCAGCTGTAGGCCTACTGGCCCTGCCTAGCATGGGCCAGTAGGCCTACAGCAGTGTTTCTTCGTTCGTATACATGTATTTACTAGTTTCAATAGATGTTTTTAGTACTTTAAATAAACGTGTTTATTAGTGGCAGAAGTATTTGAAGTATCAGTTGATACATGTATTAGATACAACAGCTTCAGCAGATGCGTTCACTAGTTACAAAAAAAGTGCTTATTGATTCCAGTGGATGTATACTAGTGTCAATAGATAAATTTACTAGTTTAAGTAGATGTGTTTACTAGTTTTAATATATGTGTTTACTAGTTTTAATAGATGTGTTTACAAGTTTTAATAGATATATCTACTAGTTCCAATAGATTATTATTAATTTCAGAATATGTGTATTACTTCTGGAGGAAGTCATTATTATTATTATTATTATTATTATTATTATTATTATTATTATTATTATTATTATTATTATTATTATATAAATTTTTCCTCTAGGCTACCAGACTTTGTCATAATTACTTAATGTCGTGCGTAGCCTAATTTATCTCCATGCTTGGGGTCTGTAATATCGACAAAAACACTGCGGGTATTAAATCTATTCTGGGTAAACATAGGTTCTCTTCCCCTGGCTGTGGTTGCTGCAGCAGTGGTCCATTTAGGTGGGCTATTCTGGTCGCACTGTTGCTTGTGACGGTCGGTCGGGCCCCACATTACGCCCTGGCTCATGACAAGCTAGGCTGCTCCTCCGTGCGCTCCCTGAAATTAAATCGAGTCTCTCTGGGGACGTGCCTTTATTGTCAATGTACTCTGTGTGTGTGTGTGTGTGTGTGTGTGTGTGTGTGTGTGTGTGTGTGTGTGTGTGTGTGTGTGTGTGTGTGTGTGTGTGTGTGTGTGTGTGTGCGTGTGTGCGTGTGCGTGCGTGTGTGTGTGCGTGTGCGTGTGCGTGTGTGTGTGTGTGTGTGTGTAACATTAAATAAATAAAAATAAATTATTTTTATCACTATTATTATTATTATTATTATTATTATTATTATTATTATCATCCTCATGGATGCTTGAACATTTATATAATTTTCAATACATAAGTTGCAGACACTAGTTTGGTCAATAAATTGCATACGTATTATAAAGGGAAGTATACATATCAGTGGATATACATAGTATATACACGAAATAAGCATGCGCTAGTGGTTCAGTTAGTGAATGAGTTAGCGGTTGAGATAGTGGTTAAATTAGCAGATACGTTAGTGGTTAAATTAGTGGGTGAATTAATGGACGAATTAGTGGTTGAGTTTGTGTAAGAGTTAGCGGTTGAGTGAGTTAGAGGGATTAGTTATGGGTTGAGTTAGTTGAGATAGTGGGTTAGTGCTTATGAACCATTATCTTTTCTGTATATTGTATTAAAAAATTCTTAACCATTGTGTATAATATTAGGAATTTTTTTGAGGGACATGTGTTGTGTAGCAAATACGGCTCTTTCATTATTACAGCTCTGATAATAACGTACCTGATCAGCCTGGCTGTGGTTCGTATGTTGGACCACGTGCGACCAGCAGTAACAGCCTGGTTCATCAAGCTCAGATCCACCGGGAGGCCTGGTCAAGGACTGGGCCGCGAGGGCGTTGACCCCCGGAATACCCTTCAGATAGGAAGAGCTTCTAGGCTGTCAGGAGCAGCCTCCTTCCACGCTTGCTCGGAGATACTCATTAGTCGGCCGTAGCTTGCTGACCGGGATGCCACGCTTAATTGCAGCTCAGCGTATCCATAAAACATAGCCACACACAAACACATTCCTTACACTATATATATGTCAGCCTCAGAGGGCATGGGTTGCCTGATTACTATGTCCACTGTGGTACTGGAACTATACTGAACTCTCTATTCAATGTAGACTTAGTACATCAAAAGGAAGATTCACACCATTGTTGAACTTATCCGCTGAGTCGCGTTTTGTTCACTGTCTGGTTGACTTAGTTGCAAGCTAAGTGAGAGTGTACCACATTGTTCTTGTGTTTCATTTATACTTTATTTTGCCTAGTAGGGGACTTAGATTATATTTCGATACGTGAATTTAATATCTTACATAATTTACTAGTTGGGGACCTAAGTTATATTTATTTTTGATATGTGAATTTATATACTATTTTTGCTACTGGCTTCTGTTCAGTTGTTTTGATCTGAAATTGTATTCTTCTTGCCTCTGGTGATTGACTTGACGGTCTTGTCACATTTACACCCACCTTTCAAGTCACAATTAGCTTTCATGCAAGACTGTATGCTGCTGTACCAGATGTCTTTATAAAGATAGTGAAGGTTACATTGCTTTGTTTACGATGCGAGTTTTCGATTTTAAACTCTGATGGGTTGTCCATCACAGGACTTGCTAGAATAACAATTAACGATTATATTACAGGGGGTTGGACTAGTGGATGAGATAGTGAATGGGTTAGGGATGAGTTAGTGGGTTAGTGCATGGGGTAGGGGTAAGTTAGCGGATGAGTTAGGGAGTAAGCTAGCAGAGAAGTTACGGGGTGAGTTAGAGGTTCATTTAGAGGATGAGTTACTGTGTGAGCTAGGGATTGAATTAGCGGTTGAGTTGGGGTGAGTTAGTAAATTCAATTTAGAGCCAAAGGTTAAGTTAGGCCTCAACCTGACCTCTTGTCAGTAGTGTTACTGATTCCCTATGTGATATACTTGTGTAGTTATCCACAGCATGTTAGTACTGTGTACTTCTGTAGTCATAGTAACCGTTACTGATTCACCTCCCTGCGTGAATCACTGACTGTTATATCACTGACCGTTACGTGGCTGCTGACCTAGCATGATGTTTGAATGCCGCCGTCGTCCTCCGGGCACGATATGGCAATGCAAGTCGAGACGTAGAGAGGAGGCAAGTCAGGCATTGGCGCTCCTTATTTTACCGTTAATATAAGTTACCAAGCCACCCATCGTGTGTGATTATTTCCTAATCCGTGATTGAACCCCATTCGACAATTGGTGGGAGACACTCAGACCTCCCTCACACCACAATGGTTAACCTTACCTTCCAAGTCATTGTTGCATAGCTCAGCTCACTTTTAAATGTAACCTTTTCACGTGTGAAGCTTTTCAGTCATGTTTTATGGCTGCCTCAATGTTTGTCTCGTCCTGTTCTCGCCCAGAAGCATTGTCTGGACACACTGTTGTTGTAAACTCACAAAAGGTGTTAAAGCGTGTTATTAAGAAAGCATTTGGGAGGAGCAGCTTGTCCTTGCAGCCTGGGAACTACCTTCCTCAAGGTCAAACCCGTGGCATCAACTTATTGGTTACCTGTGACTGGTTTCCAGAGTTCTTTCACTTGCAGCTCTGCCTGGGGGTGGGGGAGGCGGTGGCAGACTTCCTTGGTAACTGCTTGATGTATGTTGAATGATCTCTTTATTGGGGATTCTCATGGTACAGTGGTAGAACTGCTGGCTTGTATTTTGACTGGCTGCCCACAAGCCTCCCGACAACTTATCAAAAAGTTAAAAAAATTTTTGACGATAGTTGATTCTTGAATTAGAACTTTGATCATATTTGTAGAACGAAGGCTCATGAGGCACCTTCACATACGTTGATAGTAATATAGGCCGGTGTCTCTGTATCTTGTGGTATTTGAGACCCAGTTCTCAGCATTTTGTGATAATTTCATAAGACTATAGACCTAGGTATCAATATCTTGTGGTAGTTTGACAAGTATAGACCCATGACTCAGCATCTTGTGGTAGTTTACTGAGGACTTTACCGGGTCTCAGTATCTTGCGGAACTGTGAGAGCACTATTGACTGGATTATCAGTACAGTGTCTTGTGGAAGTGTAAGAGGTTCCGCATAGTTTCGACCCTCAGAGAAAATATTAACTTTGTAAGTGGAGTGGAGGAGGAGGTATTGACCGAAGGTCTGCGTGGTCCGCGGCAGCTGTGGGCGAGGGCCGACGTCGCCGCCGCCTCTGCCTCAGTCGACGCCTTATAACTAGTGCTGGAGGGAAATGTTGACTCAGTAACGCGAGATGATGCTGGTGCCGTCGCTGCCTCTAAGGAATCATTGAAGGCCGTTGGTGCAGCTGTGGCAGCACCAACACGTACCCTGCTACCCAGACTTTCCCCAAAACAATGCCCTACCACAGTCCCTCATCGCCTCGGTTATATTTAATCGCCTTCTTAAATTCCATTGGAGTTTTCAGCAACAGCTAAACCAAAACAAACGTTGGACACGCAAATGTTAGATCTTTCCTGGCTTGTTGAATGCCACACCGAGCTGCATCACGTCTCAAGCATCTCACATCCCGACACTCACGCTAGTTGAGAAATACTTCATCTCTTATCTCATGTAACAAATTTAAAGTAAAATTGTGCTGCCCATCACATTATTATTATTATTATTATTATTATTATTATTATTATTATTATTATTATTATAGTAATATCACCATTAAGCTTCTGGCAGCTCGTAGAATTTTGGGCTGAATCAATATTAACTTTGTATTCAGACCACATTGTACTGAGTTTTTTGGGGGTAATAAAGATGATGTTTACTTAAATAGCTGATTTGTTGTATAGTTTGTGGCGAGGGAATATCCTGGACACGAGGAACACAGAGGCAGCTGCTGGAAAGAAGCTTAGTGAATAACATAGCTTTGTCATAGACAGCGTTCCGTTCTTTTTGAAGTTTCATCAGGTCAAGACTTGATAGAGATTTACTTTGCGCGAAACGTCGTCTATACTAAAGATTTGTTGTACACTGTGTTTCTACTATACTTGTCGGCCACACCTGCTATCGTATATCGTAGTGGCTGCACCGGAATGGTGTCAAGTAGGTAGGACAACACTAACTCACAGGTGTTCATGAGTGAGACAAACAAAGAGTCGGGTTGTTGATCTTGTTAATAATCAGGTGAGACCAGTCACCTTCTGGGCTCGTACACGCAACTAACGGAGACTAGGTGTGTGGGCTTTTTTCTTTTTGCGCCGTTAAATTTAAAGACTAAGAGCTGTTTTCCTACCTCAGTTCATTTTATAGCCAGCCTTATGTAAAGTATACTAACACTTTCCCCGGATGCCGCATGCCCAGGAATTTACCTCCATACGATTGAAGTGGGTAGAACGAGAGAAACTTTCCTGCCCTTATAAGAGCATATTACGGGATAAATCAGTCTCTCCCAAGCGTCAAGATGATACAACCTCCAGGACGGTGTTTTGAAAGTGTAAACAGTAGGTTAAGAGTTCCTACATATAACTCATTAGGCTTCATTTTAACAACATAATTATGCTAATGTCACATTAAGTGACTCCCTGTAGTTATAAGGATATTTGTTAATCCTGAATGTCAATGCAACTTGTAGCCTTGTTAGAAAATGTTGCCGGGTCAACGATTTTGCCACCCGTGGCAGGCATGACGAAAGGCACTCGTTAAATAAGTGTCTTGCAGGGCGGGAATTCACCTGTTGTGCGGGAATTGCAGCAGTGGAGATTAAATTGCCACTTTCAGATACTAACAAGATCGGCGATAACCGAACAGAGGACCGCAAGTGTACATAATCAGACTAACGGAAGACCCCTCCATTACAGTTTAGTGTTCTGAAACGACAATAATTACAAACACAACATGTGGTTCTAGTGAATAAACTCATGAACAATTGACGTCATGTTTGAATGCACCTTTATTGCGGCTCCCTATGTGTATAAGTACATACAGCTTGAACAAAGGAAAAAAGAGCTCTATGTAAGTTGTGTGATACTTGTGCTTCTCCTTCCATGAAGTTGCAGCATCTTGTCAGGTCGGGTTAGACATAACATGACTAGTATCTCATGAGATCTTTCGGGGAGGATTTACCGCCCAAGAGCGGACAAGCTCACGTTTAATTAATGAAACGTGAGATAACCTGAAAACAACAGTTGGAAAAACTCTCTAACCCCATAACATATTCTTAACGTCACGGGGACCATAGTTAGCGATTGTACCATTAAAGACTGGTGTAGGCAGAGGCTGCTTGAATGAAAATTGAACAGTTAAACAACTGTTTAACTGTGAGTGATGTCACTTGTCACACCACCACTACTAACAGGCGAATGATATCACCTGTCACACCACCACTACTATCAGGTGAATGATGTCACCTGTCACACCACCACTATCAGGTGAATGATGTCACTTGTCACACTACCACTACTATCAGGTGAATGATGTCACCTATCACACGACCACTACTATCAGATGAATGATGTCACCTGTCACACCACCACTATCAGGTGAATGATGTCACCTGTCACACCACTATCAGGTGAATGATGTCACCTGTCACACCACTATCAGGTGAATGATGTCACCTGTCACACCACTATCAGGTGAATGATGTCACCTGTCACACCACTATCAGGTGAATGATGTCACCTGTCACACCACTATCAGGTGAATGATGTCACCTGTCACACTATCAGGTGAATGATGTCACCTGTCACACCACTATCAGGTGAATGATGTCACCTGTCACACCACTATCAGGTGAATGATGTCACCTGTCACACCACTATCAGGTGAATGATGTCACCTGTCACACCGCTATCAGGTGAATGATGTCACCTGTCACACCACTATCAGGTGAATGATGTCACCTGTCACACCACTATCAGGTGAATGATGTCACCTGTCACACCACTATCAGGTGAATGCTGTCACCTGTCTCACTACTACTATCAGGTGAATGATGTCACCTGTCACACCACTACTATCAGGTGAATGATGTCACCTGTCACACCACTATCAGGTGAATGCTGTCACCTGTCACACCACTATCAGGTGAATGATGTCACCTGTCACACCACTACTATCAGGTGAATGAGGTCACCTGTCACCGCTACTATCAGGTGAATGATGTCACCTGTCACTTTTAGGATATGAGGTGAGTGGTACCACCTGTCACGTCTAGGGTATGAGGTGAGTGGTACCACCTGTCATGTCTAAGATATAAGGTGAGTGGTACCACCTGTCACGTCTAGGGTATAAGGTGAGTGGTACCACCTGTCACGTGTAGGATATAAGGTGAGTGGTACCACCTGTCACGTCTAGGGTATGAGGGGAGTGGTACCACCTGTCACGTCTAGGGTATGAGGCGAATGGTACCACCTGTCACGTCTAGGGTATGAGGCGAGTGGTACCACCTGTCACGTCTAGGGTATGAGGCGAGTGGTACCACCTGTCACGTCTAGGGTATGAGGCGAGTGGTGCCACCTGTCACGTCTAGGGTATGAGGTGAGTGGTACCACCTGTCACGTCTAGGGTATGAGATGAGTGGTACCACCTGTCACGTCTAGGGTATGAGGTGAGTGGTACCACCTGTCACGTCTAGGGTATGAGATGAGTGGTACCACCTGTCACGTCTAGGGTATGAGGTGAGTGGTACCACCTGTCACGTCTAGGGTATGAGGTGAGTGGTACCACCTGTCACGTCTAGGGTATGAGGTGAGTGGTACCACCTGTCACGTCTAGGGTATGAGGTGAGTGGTACCACCTGTCACGTCTAGGGTATGAGGTGAGTGGTACCACCTGTCACGTCTAGGGTATGAGGTGAGTGGTACCACCTGTCACGTCTAGGGAATGAGGTGAGTGGTACCACCTGTCACGTCTAGGGTATGAGATGAGTGGTACCACCTGTCACGTCTAGGGTATGAGATGAGTAGTACCATCTGTCACGTCTAGGGTATGAGTGGTACCACCTGTCACGTCTAGGGTATGAGGTGAGTGGTACCACCTGTCACGTCTAGGGTATGAGATGAGTGGTACCACCTGTCACGTCTAGGGTATGAGATGAGTGGTACCACCTGTCACGTCTAGGGTATGAGATGAGTGGCACCATCTGTCACGTCTAGGGTATGAGATGAGTGGTACCACCTGTCACGTCTAGGGTATGAGATGAGTGGTACCACCTGTCATGTCTAGGGTATGAGGTGAGTGGTACCACCTGTCATGTCTAGGGTATGAGATGAGTGGTACCACCTGTCATGTCTAGGGTATGAGATGAGTGTGGTGGCTGCGGCCACAAACCAGTATATATCATCACCTTAACCTGTCAATGATGTTGCTCCTCAATATTTTTAACCTACACACTTATAGCAGTTTGCCCACCTGGAGGAGTGGGTGAGTTTACCTGCCTTGGGGGAAGGGAGTTTGGGTTGTCCACCTGAGGAAAATGGGTGAGTTTACTTACCATGGGAAAGGAGGGGGCGGGGTTGAGTGTCTACCATGGGAAATGAGGGGGGTTGAGCTTGTCTGCCGTGGGAAAGGAGGGGGGCTTGAGTGTCTACCATGGGGAAGGGGAGGGGGTTGAGTGTGTACCATTGGAAGTAGGGGGGTTGAGTGTCTACCATGGGAAAGGAGGGAGGTTGAGTTTGTCTACCATGGGAAGGGCCGGTTAAGTTTACCCACCTTGAGAAGATGTTTTAGTTTACCCATCGTTGGGAGCGGGGATTGAGTTTACTCACCTAGGACAGGGAGTTGAGTTTGCATGCGTATTGCGTCTGGTCTTACGAGAGCAGAGTTGATGGTGTTTGCACTATTCCACTTCAACCAGAATAATGGTAATAATAATTCATATCAAGCGCTAAATCAATGTGGGGTCACTCAGCGCAAGGCATGGTGGAGGCTTGATCCTCAGTCTGCTGAGTGCCCTATGGAAGGTTTGTCAGGAAAGAGGACAAGTGTTTCCTGACGCGAGTTATGGCCTTGTGATGACCCGCAGCTGGAGCTTTTGGTCATCTGACCGAGGCCTATTATTATTTTTTTATATAAAAAACTGAGCGCGAAACAGAAACGTTTCCTATATGTACTCACCTAGATGTATGACGTCACCCAGAAGTATCAGTATTTTACTCCACATCACGGTAGGCTGAAATTATTTTTTACCATGTCATTTTACAGGCTAAATATTTTGACCTAGTCCACTCCAGATCGCAGCCCCTAGCTATGATGTGCTATCCCGTCCACCCAAGATGCCTCCAACAACAATCGACTAAGACTTATGTATTTATTTGTGGGCGAATCTAATCAGTGCCCCTACCATTATAAGCTCAGCTCTCTACGGCTGAGGCTCTGGTCACGTTGGTTAAAAAATAGTTTTTCATGAAACACGTACGTACGTACGCACATTGTACACTACCTGGCGGTATCTGTTGCTTGTATTTGTATCATCTGTCCACTCATGAGCAGCAGTAGTTCCTTGTCAGGTAACTTTGTCAGCATAACAGCAGAGAGTCAACGTTACAAGTAGACTGAAGTTCAACTCAGCCGGGGAAACCCGGAGATACTGATAAGAAACTTGGAGACCTTTACAGCTTCTTTCACAAACCAGATAAGGATAGTGGCCATTGTGTACCGATCACTGGTAGTGATTTTTTAAACAAGAAGAGTGGCGTTAAGATTACACGGGGTGATAAGTGATGTTCAAGCACTGTTGAAGTAGAGAGGGAGGGGCTCTGTTAATTAAGTTGGGGTGAATTGCAGATAATTCTCCCAAGCGAGTCTTAAGCTTATGCTGGCCCACCAGTGTGGTCTTGATGACCAAGTCTTAGTGATGGAAACATAAACACATATGCAGTTTAATGTGATCCTTTATTGACAACATTTCGCCCACACAGTGGGCTTTTTCAAGTCACACACAGATCTACCTGGGGTGGAAGGTACGGGAGTATTTATAGTCATGTTCAAAATGTTGAGGTCAGGTAGAGAATGCCGCATCTGATGATCTACCGGGTGGGGTTATAGTCTTGGGTAGCTTGGCAGGGGTATTGGACAAGTTGTGAGTAGACCTTCTGCAGTGTTCTATGTTCTTATGTGGGATATCGATGAAGAAGTTTCTTGGCGAGTGGTTCAGCTATGTTATAGAAGCCGTTGTTCTGGTTGAAATTGTTGGTTATAGAGATAAGCGATGATTCCAGGATTCTTCGGTATTGAGTGTTGTCTTCTGTGGCGATAAGTCTTGAGTTTCTGTAGTTAATTAAATGGTTGTGTGAATTGCGATGTTGTACACAGGCATTCCTTGTATCGTCAGTCCTGCTTGCATATTGGTGTTCTGAAATACGTGTTTGGAGGTCTCTTGATGTTTCGCCCACATATAATTTGTTGCAGTCATTACAAGGGATTATGTATACCCCTGCAGAGGATGGAAGCTTGTCCTGTCTACTACTGGTGATGTCCTTGATGGTCGTGGTTGTGGAGGTAGATACTTGGAATGATGTATTGGAAAAGATGTTGGAAACATGTTTGGTAATGGAGTTGGTGGGGAGGACTATGAATCTCTTCTCGGCAGTGTCTTCTCTGGGTGTGTTGAAGATGTTTAATGCCCGCCGTCTGCAGTCTCTGTTTCCATTGTGTCGGTATTTTATACCATTTATTTTCTTCAAGTCTTAGTGATGCTGACCTACCAGTCCCGCCCAGCCACCATTTACCAGCCAACTGACACCCACAAATTATATTTATCATTACCTTTGTGTAATGCTAGTTTAGCCAAGTATTACAACCTAGGATTTCAAATGGCCTGTTATCCCAGGTGTAATGGGAGCAAATAAACACAGTAGAAAAAGTTTAGACTTATATTATCCTTCACCAATTATAACAGCAATATGTACACTATGTACAGTGATAAATATAGTGCACTCCACGGTAAGCAAGGCAGAAATAGAAGCCACAAGATAGCAGACCGTGCTTCAACCAGCTCTAGAATGGGAATGACAAGGGCAGACAGGAGAGCGGTATCCACATAACCTCTGCGATTGTCAATCCCACCTTCTTATTGGCTAGAACCTGGTCACTAGTTGAACGATGGGGCCCCATCATCAACTCTTAGCAACCTGGTTCGCTGGTTGGGGGAGATAGCCTGTAAATGAGGGTGTGTCCATGCGCCGAATAAAGGTTACGTACTCTTTGCATGCCACACCCCCACCCCCGAGAAGGCTCAGGATTAGGCTGCCACCTCCCAGTGGTAACCGTGCCGCCATGGCACCAAATAATGGGACCGCCTATCCTCTCCACCATCCAACTCTTAGATAGAGCTCAGCTTTCCTAGTGACCAAAAGCCAAACCCTAAACTCAGAGTGAGACAGCAGTCAGATAGGCCAACATAGGTCCAAGATACAAGCGGACGGTAGCCCGTATCCCCTCACTAAAAAAAACCCCCACATCAGGGGATAAAAAAAAGAGCTTGAAAGGGGGGTTACCACAAATACATCCTAACCTAAATAAAATATTAAACTAGACTCTTGACAAAGAGTCTGCCAACACATTTTCTTTGCCGGCAATATAATTTATTTTTAGGTTGTAGGGCTGCAGCCTGAGCGTCCAACGCATAAGCCTTGTGTTGTGATTCTTCATGGCTTGGAGATAGACTAACGGGTTGTGATCACTGTAGACTGTGACCACCTGCGATGTCTGGCCCACATAAACATCGAAATGTTCCAAAGCCATTACCAGCGCGAGGGCTTCTTTTTCAATGGTAGAGTAAGCTCTCTGATGTGGCTGGAACTTAGCTGAAAAGTATGCGATTGGCTGCAGCTCCTTGTTCCCGATTTGTAATAGTACCGCCCCAACCCCAGACTCACAAGCATCAACCTGTAATGAAAAAGGTTTGGAGAAGTCTGGAGACAGGAGAATGGGTGCAGAGCACAATAATCTTTTTGCTTTATTAAAAGCAGTGTTACAATCTGACGTCCAATTAAAGGGAACTTTATGACTGGTAAGAGAGGTAAGAGGGGCTACAATATCTGAGAAATTCTTACAGAATCTTCTGTAAAATCCTATCATGCCTAGGAAACGTTGAAGAGATTTCCTATCATGAGGAACTGGATAATCTTTAATCGAAAGAACTTTAGCAAGTTTAGGTGCAACATTACCACTACCTACTTCATGGCCTAGAAAAGTGATAGTGGCCTGGCCAAAGGAAGATTTAGATAAATTAACTGTTAATTGGGAATTCTTAAAGGTCTCAAACAGAGCTTTAAGTCTAAGTAGGTGTTGATCCCAAGTATCAGACACCACAACAATATCATCTAGGTATGCTGCCGTGCCTTCAAGTCCTTTAATAGCCTGATGGATGAGTTTCTGGAATGAAGAGGGGGAATTTTTCATTCCGAAGGGGGTAACTGTATACTGATAATGACCTCCTGGAATCACGAAGGCAGAGATTTCCTTCGCCTTATCTGTCAAAGGTACCTGATAGTAACCTTTAAGGAGATCTAATTTGGACACAAAAGTAGCCTTACCCACAAAGTCAATTACGTCATCCAGACGAGGAAGAGGGTAAGCATCTGTGATTGTGACCTCGTTCACTTTACGGTAGTCTGTGCACATACGAAACCCTCCATCAGCCTTTTTTACTAGGATGCACGGTGAAGCCCATGGACTAGATGACTCCTCCACTAAACCATGTTCTAACAAGAAGTCTACTTCCTGCTGAAGTAGCCTTTGCTTTTCAGGATTAGCTCTGTAGGGGGAGAGTTTAATTGGTTTAGATTTTCCCACATCTACATCATGGTAACCTAACGTACATTTTTTCGGCACATCCGAAAAAATATTAGGATATGACTGTAGAAGCTCAGTTAAATTGGTTGCTTGTATTTCAGATAATCCATCCATTAACGGGCTAGGATCCTTGAGGAGGACAGAATTTGAAAGTTTAGTATTAATTTCAGAGATAGAGTGCAAAGAGTCAGAGTCGTCCTCAGAGGTAGAGGACAGAGTCATTACTGGGACTTTATCTGGTGTATGAAAGGCCTTGATTTGATTAATGTGGTAAGTTTTTGTTTTTGAGGTCTTATCAATGGGAGCTACCACATAATTTAAATCAGATAATCTACTTACAATCTGCATAGGTCCCGTATATCTAGCTTTCAAGGTGTGGCCAGGTATAGGTTCCTGCACCAACACCTTGTCTCCTGGATGGAAGGAGCGGAATTGTGCACTTTTGTCATACCTCTGTTTCATCTTACTTTGAGCTATCTTTAGGTTAGCCGTGGCCAACTCACGTGCCACCTGCAACCTTGAAGACGGGTTGTAGAGTGCTGAGCTTACGTCTTCTCCCATCCATCCTTCTTTGAGCACCCGAAGAGGACCTCGTACATTGTGCCCAAAGATCAGCTCAAACGGACTATACCCTGTAGACTCTTGCACCGTCTCCCGTACTGAGAACAGCAACAAAGGTAGAGATTCATCCCAATCTGTCGGAAAGTGCATGCAAAAACTTCTCATCATTGTTTTTAATGTCTGGTGGAATCTTTCCAAGGCGCCTTGGGACTGAGGATGATAGGCAGTGGATAAGTTGTGAATTATCCCTAACCTAGTTAATACTTCCCTAAATGCTTTGGCAGTGAAGTTAGTACCTTGATCACTTTGTATAGTTTTAGGAATGCCAAAACAAGAAATGAATTTTGTTAAAGCTTTGAGAATAGCTTTAGTATTGATACTACGCATTGGGATCGCTTCAGGATATCTGGTTACTTTATCCATAATTGTAAATAAATACTGATTTCCAGACTTTGACTTAGGTAGTGGACCTACACAATCTATAATTAAATCTGCAAAAGGTTCTCCATCAGCAGGTATGGGTTGGAGAGGTGCAGGTTTAATGGAATGTCCAGGTTTTCCAACTTGCTGACATTCTCGGCAACACCTAATATGATTCTTCACATCTTTCTTTAATTTTGGCCAATAAAATTCTTTTGTGATTCTATACAAGGTTTTTGTAATTCCTAAGTGACCTCCTGATGACGTATTATGAGCTATATTTAATATCTGAGGTCTATACTTGGTTGGAACCACTAACCTGTCGTATAATTGCCGGCCCTCTTTCTCCTTACCAGTCTCAGTGCAAACCAAATAATCATTTTTAACTTCATACTTGACTGGATGACCCCAAGAGGATTTACCCATGGCTGCCTGAAAAGCGAATTTTAAAGAAGGGTCCTTTCGTTGTTCCTCCCGGAAGGACAGTCCCTCGGGCATGGAAACAGAGACATCTGGCAATCCTGCAACCTGGGAATAGGAAGGCTTGATCGGGGTCTGTTCACTTGATTTACGAGACTCCGGCCGGTGTGTCTCATAAAACAACGTGGCTATTCCGAGATCGGAGTCGTCCAAGGATAGGTCAACATTCTCCCCAGACAACCCTTGGGATGTTGCCCGAGTTATGGCCAACACTGGAGAAGCATTAATCATTATAGGTTCAGGACACGAAGTAACAGTAGTAATGTTATTACCCAGTAATAACATGGCATTTTTCATGGGAAATCCTTTTGAGATACCTACAGTCAAGTACCCAGTGTAATATTTGCACTGTACATAAATTTTATGCAAAGGAACTGAATATATAGCTCCTCCATAGGCTTCCAATAAAACTGAGGAATTCAAGGAAGTATTCTCTGAAAGGGGTAATATTCCTTCTCTGACAAGTGAGCAATATGCTCCAGTATCTCTAAAGGTATTTACTTTAGTTGGTTCTGAGTTTTCCTGAAGGGAAATAAGACTTTCGCAATAATAAGGGGCCATACCTTTTTCTACTTCTCTAGGGGACATGTTACTAGGGATATTAGAGATTTTCCCGATGGGTTGAGGTTTTTGGGGGCAGTTGGAACTGATGTGACCTACTTTATTGCACCTGAAGCAGACGACAGGCTTGCCCTTTACTCCCTGATGACGTTGCAAGTGGTGTCGTTCTGGCTGGTGCCTCTCTGGATATTGTTGTCGAGATGCTCCATAAGTAGTTTGCCTCTCCGCAGGGGGACCATATGTTGAGAAGCGTGGCTCACCAGGTGACTTGGTTGGATGACGTAGACGCTCTCCCTCCGGCTGGCACTTCATTCTCCAATGTTGTCGATCTCTGCTCACGCCAGACTGTTGAAAAGAGAGACGGGACCGCTCGGACAAGGAGCGGTTCGTTTCGAAGGTATCAGCCAACCTGGCCGCCTCCAATGCAGTGGTTAAGTCACGATCCTGCAGAAAGACACGAACCTCTGGTCCCACAGACTCCAGCAGGTTATCAATCAGAATAAGCTGCACCAGCTCCTCAAAGTTAGAGACACCACTCGCTTTATACCAGCTGGTAAAAGCTTTGGTTTGCTGTCTCACAAAGTCCACCAGGGATTGACCAAGCTGCCGCCTGTTCAATTTGAAGGTCTTACGATATTTAGCTGGGATACATGTATATGCTCCCAACACTGTGGTCTTCACTACTTGATAATCAGAGAATTCAGCGTCAGTTAATACCGACGTAAATTCCTGTGCCTTACCCAATAATGCTGTATGAACCAACGCTGCCCAGTGCTGTTCCGGCCACCTCAAGGCTCGAGCCTGATTTTCGAAGCTTTCGAAAAATTGCTCTGGTTCAGCCTCATTGAAGCGGGGAACAAGCTGTACTGCTTTTTGTAAACTGAAATCGTTTACAGAATGCGAAAACTGCCTCCTTTCTCTTTCCCTATCAAATTCTTCCCTTGCGAATGCTCTCTGTTCCCTAGTTTGCTCCAGCGTGATTTTTGCCAGCTCAAGTGCCAACGACGCTGATTCACCTCGAGACAACCCAGCTGCACCATACTGACCATTTTGCTCCGTAGGTGTATCATCTTCCTCATGCGAGAACATAAGAGTTTTTTCCCTAGCTCCCGTAGAGGGAGGAGTTTGATGTGCCATCTCTTCTTCAATAAGTATGTCAGCAATAAGTGAACGCAGTTGCGCAGCTGTGAGAGTGCGTTTATAGGGAATGCCAATGGAACGAGCAATTTGCCAACAACGCTGTAGGGACAATTTAGGTAGGTTATGCAAAGTATATGCCGACACCAGGCGTCTGACTCGTCTAGGTGGCATAAGTTATTCGCCATGCACAGTACGAATACCCCAACGTAACACGTTAATTTGCAGAACACGCTTAGCTATGCACAGTACGATTGCAGAATACGCATACAAGCAAAGCCGACTGCACACAAGATTGACCGTAGCGAAGCGAGCACACTGAACAAGCTAGTAGCGAGCTGTTGAACGATCACACAATAGCAAGGCTGATCATAAGCAACTGACACGCAAAATTTGTAAAGCGAAGCGAAACAGCAAGCTACACAATGTTCCTGCTACAAGCTTCACCCTAAGCTCAACCGTTTCTCTAAGTCCAGCTCCCGGACAGGCCCCCATATTACAACCTAGGATTTCAAATGGCCTGTTATCCCAGGTGTAATGGGAGCAAATAAACACAGTAGAAAAAGTTTAGACTTATATTATCCTTCACCAATTATAACAGCAATATGTACACTATGTACAGTGATAAATATAGTGCACTCCACGGTAAGCAAGGCAGAAATAGAAGCCACAAGATAGCAGACCGTGCTTCAACCAGCTCTAGAATGGGAATGACAAGGGCAGACAGGAGAGCGGTATCCACATAACCTCTGCGATTGTCAATCCCACCTTCTTATTGGCTAGAACCTGGTCACTAGTTGAACGATGGGGCCCCATCATCAACTCTTAGCAACCTGGTTCGCTGGTTGGGGGAGATAGCCTGTAAATGAGGGTGTGTCCATGCGCCGAATAAAGGTTACGTACTCTTTGCATGCCACACCAAGGTATCAACTTTCTTGTGTTCCTGGAGGCCTATGTGAGAGAAAATTAAGTAAAGTTTGACTAGAATTCATTTGTCAATAATACATACGTATCGGGGCTAGGCTGCGGACACAAGCAATTTATATTCATATCTTAGTTATATAAACAGTTGATGAGGATATTAAGTCAAGAGGCAAGTAAACTTTCTGTGACCGCAAGTTCTACGATCTTTAGAGCAAAAAACAGTGATGTGGGACTTTCAGGGCCAGAGCGCTACAAAATTTTGCGGAGGTGTTGCTAGCAACGTGGCTGAAGCATCTCAAGAAGTATTTACTAAGCGATAAAGAAACAATACCAACAAGCCACATGCCCAGCAGTTGAGGGCACAGTCATCGTTCTCTAAATTTTCCAGTAGTGACTCATTCACCCTGAACTGTATTATTGATTCACATAGTAAGAATAGCCTCTCAGTCTTAGCATGTTATACTTAAAATGTGTGAAATATACAGGAAATACGGAAATTATAGATACACTGGGAAGCTCAACAAAGGAGCAAGGTATACAAATATGCATCTGATTACTTCTTAGTCTTCCCTAATACGTGTGTTAATTATACACAGTACGAAACATCATCTTAAATGTGTTCAATAATTCTGAAAATCGGAAAAGTACTGGTCAGTAATTCTAGAAAATCGGAAAATTGCTGGTCTACATTAATTACAGTAATATTGGAAAAGGTGTGAGATTGTGATACTAAATAGTCTTACAGTTTTTACAAACTTCAGATTATCAATTCGGTTTTAAAATAGTCACATTACGGAGATGTGTATCCAAGCGCTGAGAGTCAAATGTCTTTCCGAGATACAAGAATGGTATTTGACAAGGTATATTACTGAAAATTATCTACCAAGCTAATATAAAGCAAAATGTCAATCCATATTGTAAATCTCTTAGCATTTTGATATCTTTAGCAAGGACTTATAGTTCATAGGTACAGTACTACTAGAGAAAAGGTAGTCTTCAGCTTCTCCAAATCTCATGACCTTGCATTTGTTCGGGTTGAACTCTAAAAAGCCATTTGTTTGACTACTGAAGTCTGTCGAGGCCTTCCTTAAGTTTACCAGTCCCGTATTGTCCATACTTCTCATAAATTTCGCATCGACCCTCTATGATTGGTCGTTCATATCCAGTATATTAGGAATAGTGGCCATCCTAGTTACTCTCCCATTCAGTTGTCTTGTCCCCATATTGTTCCTGTGCTTTCTAATATTAAGCTACTTCCTGACCCACTGTAGCACTCTGCCCTTTAAATTTGTTTATTGCTCCAGTTTCTGGTGTGGTACTGTATCAGGTGCTTTTCTGCAGTCCAAGAAGATACGGCTCTGTTTTTCTCATTTTGTTTCTGTGACTGTCATTGTGGAGAAATTTCCACCAACCGGGAGGGGTCCCCCCCCCCGTTGGAAGAAATTTCTCCCCTCTACAGTTTCAGTCATAGAACTCCAGCAAATTTGTAAGACAATTTTCCTTCCCTAAATCTGTTAGATGATATTCTGTAAATAATCTGCTCTCCAGATTCTCTATGATTTTTCTTACTATCTTTTCCAGAAATTCCAACCTGTGTGGGGGGGGGGGGATGCGTGTGCGTACGTGCATGCTTATAAGGCACTTTCTGCCGAAGCAATTCCGTTATCACATTACTTGTTTCTTTTTTGGTCATTCTACATGTGTTGGTTCTGCATTCTGGCCGCCTTTCCTGTGTTGAGGTAGTACCGTCGTACCGCAGCAGTGGTAGCGGAGCACCGTAGTCAGCCTACCACTTGTGTTAATGGTAGTGGGGCACCATGGGCAGCTTTACACCTACAACAATGATAGTGGAGCACCATGGTCAACCCACCACCTACAGCACTGGTAGTGGAGCACCGTGGTTAACCCACCACCTGCAACAGTGGTAGTGGAGCTCCATGGTTAACCCACCACCTGCAACAGTGATAGTGGAGCATCATGGTCACCCCACCACCTGCAACAGTGGTAGTGGAGCACCATGATTAACCCACCATCTGTATGGATGGTAGTGGAGTACCATGGTTAATTCACCACTTGCAACAGTGGTAGAGGAACATTTTGGTTAGCCTACCACTGCAACAATGGTAGTGGAGCACCATGGCCCTGTGCCAAGTGCCTAGGGGCTGCCTCGCCTCACTACCTCACATGGATTTCACTTTGGGAGATGCCTCGAAGTTTTCTGTGTGGACGGAATTAAATGATGCACTGACTTTTGGGAATTTCCTCCTCGCATCATTGAGATAAATTTCGCTTGCGTTGTGTGGATGCATGTCAGTGGCAACGTGTTCGGGGTGTTTTGGTGGGGGTTATTGCCTGCGGGTTGGGGGGCTGGCTCTGGTTGGAAGGAGGGATGGTGGGGCCTTCTTGGTCTAGTAGGGATGGGGGATACTAGGGAGGGTTATCAGCTGGATGACTGGGGCTTGGCCGCTCCTCAGTGTACCTCGGGCTGCAGTGGTGTGTGGTTGTGTGGCTGGCTGCTTCACACCTTAGTGTCTCGTGTCTCCCTTCTCCACGGTGGTGTCATGCTACCACGGAGCCTCCGCAGTCAGTTCGCCAACACACTCCTTAGGAATCTACACTTTGGGAAAAAACAAAGAAAGCGGTGATTGGACGACAAAGCCAACTCGAACTAATGTGGCCTGTGTCACAAAAGGATACATGATGTGCTCAGCGATTTCAAGATAAAATATTTAGTGTCCGTCTAAGAGCGAATATCTAACTTTAGTTTTATAGTTAAATTGTGCTTTAGTGTATGTGGTCACGGGAGAAGCGAGTTGGAATCTGGTAGATATTTTAAGCTGGTGTGGAGGACAATGAAGTACAGCAAGGAGAGCCCCCCTGCCGGGATGCTGGTGCCGCTGGAGTGTAACAACCCCATCCTCCTGATGAAGGGCTGTGACAAAAATGTGACAGCAGCCCGCGCCCTACAGAAGGAGCGCCGCAAGAACAAGAGGCGCGAAAAGGAGAATATGTGGCGCAGGAACAACCGTAGGAACGCCATGCAGGAGCCCATCGTCATGCATTACCCGGCAAGGTACTGCTTCAGTTCCCGCTCAACCTGTCATCAGCCCTCATCGACCTTTATATTTATCACTTCATGCCTAGCACTCTAATTTGACAAATAGTATAAGAGCATGGTTCATTGTAGACAATTCCTCCTTATACCAAACCATTCTTACGCCTTTCAAAGCAACCCAAAGTATTTGCTTCGATGACATTACTTAGCAGTTTATTCCACTTATCTACAACAAACTATTAATTAAAATGTTATATAAACCTTTTTAAATTCTGGTTCTTTTGACACTAAGTTGTGAAAACGGTTCCCCTCAAGGGAGGTTCTTTGACGCTGGTGAGGGGCTCTTGATCTATGGAATTGGACCTGTGCTCCAGTTCCCTGAATTAAGCCTGAATACCTTCCATGCCCCCCACAGACGCTGTATAATCCTACGGGTTTAGCGCTTTCCCATGATTATAATGTGATAACACTAATGCTCTGCAGTCTAAGACAGAGGGTCAGAGATGTTATGTAATGCACTGAAAAAATTGACCTATTTTGCTTCTTCACCTTTATTGATTTTATTACTGCTGATTTTATTACTATTTATTTTATTTCTACAGTTACGGTAAAAAATATAGTTAAATTATATGTTAAAAATAGTAATTTTGATCTTTTGGGAGAAAGTTATTGGCTTGTTACATACACGGTTATTGTACCCAGGTGTCACAATTACATTCCGGAGCACCGCCTAGTCTGTTTGCCTGGGCTAATGTCATCCAAGATTCCAGTCATGTCTTGTGTGTGTGTGTGTGTGTGTGGGCCATGGGTCACTTAGGGTAAGGGAGAGGGGTCACGTGAGTTGACCTAAACACATTTTTAGATATTTTTACCTTGTGAAAGTAAGTGGTGAACTACCTGATAAACAGAGATGGGGCTGTCGCTCTAGGGTTTTGACACGATTCCAGGAAAAAACGTTGAGATAAAAGGACAGCGTATTCCTGGGTCAGTTCTTGGAGTTGCGGGAGGATTGGTCCTTATCTGCCCGTCAAGGCATAGTACGAGTTCAGGTTGCCCAAGTCTTACCTCTCCTTTTACTCTGTGTATCTGTTTGCATCTGACTCCTAAGCCTTCCCTCTACTCATACTTTCTCCCTACTTACCTTTAACACTTAATTTTTACCGCCAACAGCAGCTAGTTTTCGTGCACCCACACCATTCTCGATATAGCAGAATAGGACCTAGGTCATAATGACTAGTTGTCCGAATCCAGTTATAATTTGCATATTACTGAACTGAACCTATTCGTATAGTAGATCATTTATATGTACAGTTGATGCAAAATATGGACACAATCAAGATTGTAGATCTCTTACCATTACAAAAACGTGATAGTCAATATTTAGCAGTCTGATCTCGTATGTTAAGTTGAATTTTCGGGATTGTAAGATTCAGTGCAAGGCACCTCTCTGTCCACGCATTTGATATGTAATCCAGAGTGCCAAATAAGGCGAACATCCAGAGTTTTTATAGTCTAGTCTTGCAGTAAAAACATCTTTTGGTCTATCAATCGTGTTACTTTCTCCATACACACGTTTTACTTGACACATTTAATTGTAATGGACAATGGCTCTTGATTTAATCCTAATTTTCACTCTTAAATTCATTTTCTAGTTTTTTTCTGGTAAGTTTTATCTTGATTGACAACCAAAAATAATTAGCATTCTATCTAAGGTTTAACATAGATAAACTATCTTGTTCTTGAGGCTTATGTGAGAGGGAATCTACAACTGCAATGATCTTTAGTCATTCTTCCGTAAGTCATTTCCCGCCCTTACCCCCTTTTTTTTTTTACCCCAACTTCGTTTCCTTCCATGATTGTTCTGCTCCCAAGGCGAAAAGTGGCTTGGACGTGAGTATGCACTATACAAGTGCTCCAATGAGACTGGTTTTGACTCTAGCTACAGGGAGAGCGGTTTTGACTAGAGCTGCAGGGAAAGCAGCAACCTATACGCGCGCGCCAAGGAGTCTAGGCGTCAGCTAGCAGTCACCTATTTATTCATTGTTTTTATCTGTAAAAAAAATAAAGCTTTTGGTTATTCAAAAAATATTATTATTTATTGTTATTAATATTCATATGATTGTTATTGTCTTGCGTCTTACATATGTTGGCCCCCTCTCTTGATATTAACAGTACTAGTATAAAGGATCGATGTTTGCATGTACGTATTATTTTTGCAATTTTTCCATCTTATATTTTGGGCTTGTTTAAACATGGTCATTGTATAAATTGTGTAATAGTTGTAAGTTTATAATACTTTATAAATGGTTAATATTTTATAAGTTGGAGTAACATTGGTCCGTCCCGGTGCTTACAAAGCTGATCTACGTGTTTGGCATTCAAGCTGTTCACGTCACTGTAGTCTTTGTTAATATTTAGGTTGTTACTTAGCAGTCAGCATAACTGTTTTTTGAGGTACCGCGCGCGCTTGAGGAAAAGAGAGAGAGACAGACAGACAGACAGACAGACAGGCAGGCACTCCTTTGAGGCAGCAATAAGAAGTGGTGTACAGGTTGTTCCTTGTACCTGCCACAGCTGCTATTCTGCATCACAACGGTCTCCATTTGCAGAGGATGGGGGAGAGGGCCAACTGTAACCCTTCACTGCAACGGTCTCCACCAGCGGAGACCCGGATGAAATGAGGTGTCACCATTATGTTCCGAACCCACTTCATCATGCCTCCTTTGAATAGTACTCAAGCTCGTTAGTAACACAACTAACGTTTAGGGTACACCTAACACTCAACATTCGTTTAGTCATTGAACTAAAGTTCTTGCTCTTGTTAGCTCATTAAAACAAGTTACAGTCTCCCGTTCAACATTTTTAACTTTCACTCAAGGCTGTTGCTTCTGTTAATATAACCTGGTATTCAAAATAACCTTCACCCATGCTTTTGCCTTTGTTAACTCAGAGCCTCGCGTTTAAATTTACTTGTCCGTATAAGGAGTTATTATCCCTGATAGGTTTTATTGTTTAAGACGTTCATTCTCAATTTAGAGCAGCCTGTAGTAACAGCTCTCACTTTTCACAGAAAGTTGCTTACGTGTTTGTGAACGGCTGCAATTCCTGTGCCTTGTCTTTGTTGATCCCCCTCCCCTCCAAATCAAACACCCCTACCCTATCCTGGAAGGAATGGTCCCAAATCTGCACACAGAAATCACTCCCTACGAAAGTAAAAGACTGGGCAGGCGATGCAAAATGCCCCCAATAAAAAGAAGGGGCGCCATTGGTACACTAAGGGAAAACACCATAAGTGTCCGGGGCCCAAGACTGTTCAACAGCCTCCCATCAAGCATTAGGGGAATTACCAATAAACCCCTGGCTGCCTTCAAGAGAGAGCTAGACAGATACCTAAAGTCAGTGCTGGATCAGCCGGGCTGTGGCTCGTACGTTGGACTGCGTGCGGCCAGCAGTAACGGCCTAGTTGATCAGGCTCTGATCCATCGGGAGGCCTGGTCATGGACCGGGCCGCGGGGGCGTTGATCCCCGGAATAACCTCCAAGTACCTGCTTCCCTACAACCCCCCCCCCCCGACTCCCTCGTCCCTTTTTGCTGCGCATAGTTATTCATTAACAATGCCACTTTATTTATATCTATGCTTGTTTATTATATATCTACCTATACCTTTTTATTATCTATCTACTTGTATTCATTCATAAAGAAGGATCAGGTTAGTTCAGTTACGGTATTATCCTTAAGAATACACACAAAACACTTTCATAGAATTTCGTGTATAGCTCAAGCAAAACCCTAAAATACGTTTTTGCTGAGGTCAGACCTTCGGGTTTTAACTCAACGTCAACATCAGCAGCAGCCAGATTTTATTTATGAGAATTTTTTTTTTCTGTAGCAGGCTAAAACGTAGCTACTTTTAAGTTCTTACTGTTTAGGTTGCACGCCATGAGGTGCATATGTTTTCATCTATGCTTGAGTAATGAGTTCTTCGCCAGTGATGGCGAGAATTGCTTTTAATAAGAATAAGTTGTGAGTTAGCTTCTTTTACCTATTCCTCATTTTTCGTATCACTGTCATCATCTGACAGTGATACGAAAAAGGAGGAATTTATAGTACATTACTTGTGAATTAAAGTAGTCGAAAATGCCCACTTATTATCACTATATTTTAACCAGACGAGCTTTAAGGGAATTATATCACCTTAATTTGACAGCGTTTTCACCGGATTATTTAACTGTGGCTGGACTGCTTCTCACCGTATGTGAGCGCTACTGGTAGAGAGGCTGTTTATCTAAACATGGCTACGGAAACGGGATAAGGAAACTTAGAGGTGCTGATCGTACTGTTCGCTGTGCTGGGACACTTGCTAGACACGTGTAGCGAGGGTGTTATTTTGGTTAGGTGTTAAAAACGACGTTGGAGTTGGTTGGAGACATTTTTATAATGAATAATGCATAATGCAGTTGTTAAACTGGATGATGTAAGGCAGCCAGCAGCTTGGGCTGGTCGTCAGGCAATATTTACCGAAAGTTTACTTAAATCCTTTTACTAGGAATTAAAATATTGACGATATCAGTATGCAGATGAACTGCAGCCTTGACCCATATGCTGTCGATAGGTTTTAAACCTAACAAACTTTTTTTTTTTTGAGTAACACCATTAGATACACAGATACCTTTTACCTAGCTCTTGAATATTTTCAGCACGTACTGGAGTTTCTTACATAGGATAGGAATGTTTTCTCACCAGTGTGCTACGCAGCACCCCTACAGACTGAGCTGATTCGACAGACTCGCGGGTTCAAACCCCGCCCGTGGTATTTTTTTTTTTTATCTGATTCGGGGGGACACTATTCATTATGGGAACAGGTTTTTTTTTTGCCATATTTTTGTGTGTGCATATTTTCACTTTGTAAGTGTGTTCCAGGTGCTGCGGTATTGCAAAATTAGTGTAGTATATTTTCTATTTTAGTCTGAGTGGTTCCGCATGTAAACAAATTAAATATATTTGTTTTATTTCAGGGAAATATTGCATCTTGTATCGCTTGTTCGCGATTTTTGCATACATATTTATCCAGTTGAACAATAATAAAGTATTGTACAATTACTAGCATTTCCGTTATCTTAGTACTATGTTCAAATATAAGGATAAATAATTCAGTGTGAATTGGCTAACCATTACTTCACAGTGATTTCAATGGATTACGAGGCACTGTGGGTTTAAATCACCAAAATTGTCATCATTGCTGATTATCAGACAATTGTGTGAATGGTGTGCTTGGCGGCGTGTATGATGGTGTGAAGAATGTGGATGTGAGACCGGAATGTTGCTCCCTCCCTCCACCACATGATAGACAGGCTTTGGCTGTTTTACTGGCCAAAGCCACTATCCACCCACACAAGCTGTCCCCTTTCCATTTCTACCTTCATATGCAGTGATAAAGATTTATTTCACAAAATGAACAATTGTTCATATAATCAGCACATTTCACAGTAATCAGTAAAACATAAGTAGACATGGTTAGTGTCATGATTAATAATAATAAAAAAACAAGCTGTATTTTCCTAAAGAGAACATTGGTGGTGTTGTCAAGTCCAGCGGGCTAAGGAAAATAAATTTAGACGTAAGTGAGGTTTAACCTTCTTAAGGACTGTGGCTCCACTATTTCACTGTGACCACATTTGTTTATGTAACCGACCTACGGTTAGTGTAACAGTTTATACAGAACAAGGCTTGGAGTTTTTTTTTACGCTACGCAGCTACTAGCTCTGCCAGTGAAAGGGTATTTAGTATTTGGTTGTGTGGTGAATAAGCATGTTTGCCTTAACCATCTTAAGTGAGATGGCAGTCACACACTTCCCTCTCCTTACACTAACGTGCCTTAATATTGTTTATTGTGTTCCCGGAGCAGGTCTGGTGCAACAACAGCTTTATAATTCTGTTTCTCTTTGTTTCGACCTACATATTTTGAAAGTTGTGTTCAAGTGTGCGTATGCGCACGCGTGCGTTGCAGGGATGAATGGGGCAGGCTGGCGGAACCGGCCATGGTTGATGCTGAGCTTGCCAGAAATCTTGCTCAGTTGGGCAGGCGCCGTGGGTTGCGACTATGTTTGGCAAGAGCTGAAGTTAGGTTAGATGCAGTGCCCGGCCTTGAATTACTCCCACCTTTATCTTTAGTATTACTTACACCCTTTACTCGGAGTAACCACTTAACATCCGAAAGTAAGATGCTGAAACATGGGAAGAATGAAGAACTCAAAACGATCACTGTATGCAGAACGCAGGCATACCATATAAAACGTATGGAACAGGTAAAATATGTAGGAATAATTATGGCAGGTATAGAGAACAAGGTAAATGCAGCAAAGTCCAGGAAGATCACAAGGTGAATTTTAAGAACTTGCGAAACAAGAGAAGCAACGCCATTAATTGTACTTTTCAAATGATTGGTGGCTTTGCAACTTCTAATATTGTTCTGCGTTCATATTGCCTTAATTTAAAGTCAGGAGAGATAGCAGAGCTGGAAAATGTACACAGGTATACAGTGCTACCTGTATAGAATCAAACCTCTAAACGATTGTAATTTTGTTTTAATTTCTTTTATCCGTATAGTTGAGCGTGATTGTAATTAGCACCATGTGGGGGGGGTTGTAAGTCTCATAAATGTCTCTTGATTGATAAGTTTCTGTTGACCTTGGTGGCTGCTTCCGGCGGACGTGCTCACTCCCATCCCCTTCTTTGATTTTATAGTTTCTTATACTTTCTGTTTTCGCATTAGAAGTGTAATTATTAGTAGTGTGTTGTAAGAAAATGCTATGCTGTATGACCGGAGGCAGTAGCGTAGAGGTACCGCTCCACTAACCACATTTTCTCTGCTTCCTGAGGTAATCTCCATCACCCTGCTGCTACTGCTGGTGTTGGTGGTACTTCTGCTATTGGTTCTTCTATGAAGCCGGGTCACCATATGGAGAAGACCCGGGCCGGAAGTACCGGCAAACCTCTAATGAATGAAATGAAGGTTCTTCTATTGCTGGTGCTTCTGTTGACAACGACAAGGACTACCCTGGCGCAATTGCACATGAGACCACGAAAACGTTAATTCTCACTCGAGTACACATTGGTAATACTTATTTAGAAGTTCATTTGCATTGAGTTCCTCAAGGCTCCAGGATGCTGGGGGTATCACTAATCATTTCCCGCACTAGTCAGTAAAATTAGTGATCATTTGAAAATATGAATGAAGTTGCAGGGAAATATTAACAAAAGTTGGTATACGGAAGCAGAGTGCGTAGTAGTGTATATGTAATAGCTCCAGTGAATGTGAAAGAATTATGAGGATGCCTGCTGCCGCTCCCTGACCTTCACTGCCCATTCACAATTCTTCACTACCTGGCCAGTACCTTCTTACCCCTGCCGTTCCCACACGGGCGCGCTCATGTATACGTACATGTATACATGAGCGCGCATACGTGTATATGTTTATGTATGTATATTAATATATATTTGTATGTATATGTGTGTATATGGATGTGAATTTGTTTGTATATATGTATGAACGCTTGTCATAGCTACTGCCTATTTTACTATATTCACTTCTGGGACGAAAACGCTTGTAACTGCTGAACCATTTATGGAATATTTACACTGAACTCTTCCAGCTCATGACAATTTCAACTCTTTGCATGAAATCCGTCTTATTTAATGGAATATGACAGGGAAAACATAGCGTTTGTTCCCACTATATAAATTATCATGTCGAGTAACATCACACTGCGGATGTATCTAGTTTCACTTGCCATAAATAAGCGTGGACACGCACGCACTTCCTGATTGTTCGGCACCAGAATGGAGTTCCCACCTAATAAAGCGTACTCAGAAGACCAAAAACTTTCAGTTTTGCAACAATACTGATTCCATTAAAAAATCGGATGCACTGCCAGAAGAGGCTAAAGAATTTAATATAACCCTGGAATAGAGAAATGCTAATAAAATGTTACCATTATTCCTTCCATATACTTTGACGAGTTTCGAGAGTGTTCCTTTACACATAGCCAAGCCATGGGTCAGTCTTGTCTTGTGCTTTCTTGTTGTTCCAGGCTGTTACTGCTGGCGACTCGCTGTCTCACATATCCCTCACAGCCTGGTTGAGCTTGCACATGGTGGAGGTAATTGTACAGTTTCCTCTTGAAGATTTCAATACTTGTTCCGGAAGTGTTTCTCATACCTTGTGGTAAGATGTTGAATAGTCTAGGACCCCGGACATTTATACAATGTTCTCTTGTTGTGCCCTCGGCGCCCTTGCTTATCACTGGGTTTATTGCACATTTTCTCCCCAATCTCTCTCTCTCTCTCTCTCTCTCTCTCTCTCTCTCTCTCTCTCTCTCTCTCTCTCTCTCTCTCTCTCTCTCTCTCTCTCTCTCTCTCTCTCTCTCCAGTATGTTATAGCAGTGTGCGGATTTGGGATTATGCCCTCAAGTACTTTCGACGTATATATTTCATGTCACTCCTCCGCTTCAGCGAGTACATGTTAAGGGCCTTGAGGAATTCCCAGTAATTTAAATGTGTTATTGGTTCCATGCAGGCCGTCACTGATCTTTGTATCTGCTCCTACCATGGTATCTCCCCTGCTCTAAACGGAGTCGTCAACACTGAACAATATTCTAAACGAGAGAGCACACGCTCTTTAAATAGTGTCACCATTGACACTCATTTATTTTGAGAGTGTCACCATTGATATTTTCCCTTGTTTTGAAAGTTCTCATTTTTCACTCCGTCATTTTCATGGCGATTGTGATATTTGCCGTGTAGAGCAAAATTTAAATATTGAAACTGCAGTATGGTGTACATTTCTTGACTCTTGGAAAGCATGAACCGCTTTAAAAAAAAAAAAACATACAGATGCATGTAGTAATGTATTCCAGAGTCGAAAATATAACTTACGATTTCGTATTATGTATTTATACGGAGACGCTAAACCCATAGGAGTCACACAACACTCAGAGAATGAGAGGTAGGCCAAATCCAAGGAAGAGCATCCAATTCTTTGGATCAAGAGCCCTTCAACATCAAGGTCATCTCCCACCCTCCTGAAGGGATAAAACAAATTCAGAAAAGCCAACAAGAAGTATTTTACCAGAGATGGGGCAGTATGACCCTTAGGGTTTAGCGCTTAGTTTTTATTATAATAATACTAGGGATGGTACTACACTAAAATTTTTGCCGATACCGATGCACGGTTTTATACCGATACCAAAAATTAGTCGGTAGTTACCGATACTCAGTTTTAGGCCGAAACCGATATCGATGCTCTTGCACATCCGTATTTTAATATAGTGGTGAATAGCTGGAGGGTAGTAGTTGTGGACAAGATTATTACATTCAGGTATCATACACTGGGGAATGTCGGTTCGATCCAAGGAATGAGAAGACAGGTCTATTTCCATGGATGGGTGAAACGTTGTACCAATAAGGGACTCCACTGCAATTAGTGTTTTTTTTTTAACCAGCAAGGACCCTCCTAGAGGAGAAGAGTAATCCATGGTAGAAAGACACTCTACTGAGCAAAACTGTATTACAGACAACGTTTCGTTTTGAGTACAGCTCTTCGCAGAAACATCGTGGATAGTTAAATTGTCCTTCAAGAATGATGGGGGGGGGGAGAGGAGGGAAGGATTTACCACAGACAGTGAAAACGTCAAAATGTGATTATAATGAGTTAAAAAGCAGGAAACGCGCATATTTTTATTTTTCCGGTAATTGTGCGGAAAATATAAGAGACATTTGCATAGTTGATTCTTGGCACCTCTGACAGGAAGTTTTAGTTATGTTTAATAATAAATGATTATATGGATGGGCGGATGGTGTGTACTTATCTAATTGTGGTTGCAGCGGTCGAGTCATAGCTCCTGGTCCCGCATCTTCATTGTATGTGTGTGTGTGTGTGTGCGCGCGCGCGCGTGTACTCACTGATTGGGGTTTGAGGGGGGGATCAATTTTCCACTCCTGACACCCCCCGCCTCGCAAACTGGTGTAATTGGTTCTTGGTCTCGTAGGCCTACGGTTGACACTATGAAGTTTTTGCCGAAGCTTTCTCTTCTAGCTCATTCCGCTCATTTCCACACTGAGACTAGTGAATTTTCTAACTTTCTTGTGGCTCTCGGTATTTAGCTTCCTTATACTGTATGCCACTACCTGGAGGGTGTTCCAGGGGTCAACGCCTCCGCGGCCCAGTCCATGACCAAGCCTTGCGGTGGATCAAGACCTGATCAACCAGGCTTTTTGATTGCTGGCCACACAGCCCGCCTGGTCACACTTAAGGTATCTGTCCAGTTCCCTCATGAACACAGATAGGGGTCTACTGGTAATCCCCCTTATGATGAGAAACTGTTGAACAATCTTGGGCCCCTGACACTAATTGTTTTTTTCCCTCAGTGCACTAGCAGCACCCTTGCTTTTTATTGGGGGTATATTGCACCGTCTGCCAAGTCTTTTACTTTCATGGGGAGTGATATCTGTCCCTCTAGGATTTTCCTGGTGTAATTTATGATGTACATTTCTCGCCTGCGTTTCAAGGAGTACAGGTCAAGGGATTTCAAACGTTCTCAGTAACTGAGGTGCTTTACTGAACTTGTACGTTCAGTTTTGCGTGTGCGTGTGTGTGGTATAAACCTTGGTAATAAATACCGACAAGTTTGTTTAGAAAGACACGTAAGCAAACACTGTGACATATTTATTAAAAAACGTTTCGGTCCTGGGACCTTGATCGGTCCCAGGACCGAAACGTTTTCTAATAAATGTCATAGTGTTTGCTTACGTGTCTTTCTAAACCAACGTGTGTGTGTGTGTGTGTGTGTGTGTGTGTGTGTGTGTGTGTGTGTGTGTGTGTGTGTGTGTGTGTGTGTGTGTGCGCGCGTGCGCGTGTGTGCGCGTGTGTGCCTACGTGTGTGTGCGTGCGTGTGTGTGCGTGCGTGCGTGTGTGTGTGTGTGTGTGTGTGTGTGTGTGTGTGTGTGTGTGTGTGTGTGTGTGTGTGTGTGCGCGCGCGTGTGTGTGTGTGTGTGTGTGTTTGTGTGTGTGTGCGTGTGCGTGCGTGCGCGTGTGTGTGTGTGTGTGCGCGCGTGCGTGCTTGCGCGTGTGTGTGTGTGTGTGTGCGCGTGTGTACTCACCTATTTGTACTCACCTATTTGTGGTTGCAGGGGTCGAGTCACAGCTCCTGGCCCCGCCTCTTCGCTGATTGCTACTAGGTCCTCTCTCTCCCTGCCCCATGAGCTCTATCATACCTCGCCTTAAAACTATGTATGGTTCCTGCCTCCACTACATCACTTTCTAGGCTATTCCATGGCCTGACTACTCTATGACTGAAGAAATACTTCCTAACATCCCTTTGATTCATCTGAGTCTTCAACTTCCAATTGTGACTTCTTGTGTCTGTGTCCCATCTCTGGAACATCCCGTCTTTGTCCACCTCGTCTATTCCGCGCAGTATTTTATATGTCGTTATCATGTCTCCCCTGACCCTCCTGTCCTCCAGTGTCGTCAGGCCGATTTCCCTCAACCTTTCTTCATAGGACAATCCCCGTAGCTCTGGGACTAGTCTTGTTGCAAACCTTTGCACTTTCTCTAATTTCTTGACGTGCTTGACTAGGTGTGGATTCCAAACTGTGTGTGTGTGTGTGTGTGTGTGTGTGTGTGTGTGTGTGTGTGTGTGTGTGCGTGCGTGCGTGTGTGCGTACGTTTAACGTATGTGGCTCTTTGGTCAGCAGGTAGGAGCATGCTCACTACTGTCACCAACAGTTTCATAATCCACCTAGTGAGTATCCAGGTTTGGTTTGTTTTCACACTTACCCCCCGATGTTTGGCGTTCTCGTGACGCGATTGCAGCGCTGCAGTGTTTTGTTCTTGGTTTTTCTTAAGAGTTCGTTATGGGGAAGTTAATATAGCATGATGTTGGTGGTGTTTTGACTCCAGTAGAGGTATTCTGCGAGTGATGGTTCAGTCCACATCGAGGCTATAGAATTACTTTTAAGTAATGAAGGTAAAGATAACATAACAGGATGGTATAGTGTTGTCGCACTAAGAAAAATGTCACAATACCCTAGCAGGAACAATTCGCAAATAACCCATACTTTACAAAGGAAACTTTACGTGACGTTTCGGTAAATCCTTGACCATTATCACTACAACTATCAGTTGAGACGATGATGGTCCAAGATTTACAGAAACGTCATCACAAGTTTCCTCTCCAAAGTGGAGATGAGATAGCTTCTTTCGTAAGCTTCGTATATCAGACAGATGTGTATTTAAGATTTTTACTGTTGTACAGTACGCCGGATGTGACAGCTGCTGGTCATGTTGCAATATCAAGTTTGACCTTATTTTGTGAGGAGGCTGAGAGTATCGATAAGGTCAGTGTGTTGAGGCTGGATGTGTCATTCAGTGAGGCAAAGTGAGGCTTAAGGACTTGTTTAACATTATTAGATATACTGCAGTGTGTGTGAATACCCTTTACCTGAAATCTGAATACACGCAGCAACACTGGAGTTAACTTATACATTTTCGGCGGGGAATGGGGTGGGAGGAAAGGTTAAGGTGACGTGCATTAGGGGGGTTAGGAAGGGGGAAGGAGTTTAATGACAGTTGGCACTGGCCACTACTACTTTAGTTGGGTGAGGTAGCCTCCAACTCTCTCCTGCACCGTTCCTGGAGCCAAACAACAGTAAGCTAGGCAGTCACCGCACCATATATGGAGTGAAGGTTTTCCTCACCTGCCACATCCCCCTCCACGAGCCACCACGTGTTACCACACTTGTCCAGAACCGCCCACCACCCTCACGCTCCTCAGCACGTGTCGGCACGATGAATTTATGGCATTTTTTATACTAAAAAAAAATAAGGGAGTACTCCGGTAAACCCACAGACCCATGGTAGGAAGGTCTTACTCATACTAACTCATATTTGTCTTTTTTTTTTTTTAATATCGAGTATTCACTCCAGTGACAATACTCGTCAGGGAATGTCTTTAACACAACCAAACCTCCATCTTTTTTTAACGCTCGCCAAAAAATTACTTCTCTTAGTTATTATGATGTCCCGTGGTGCCAGATGCAAGCCATCCATTACTTTATTTCTTTATTGTCAGTTAATTATACGTAAATATCTATAAATATAAGTGAATCTAACCCAGAATAAATATGAAATTTCTGCAATATTGCTCAGAAATGAACGAACGGCAATTCAACGACAAATGCACGCTCTGTCTGGATAACAGGATTTCTGACGAATCTTAGTCATATGATGACCCGCTCAGCGTGATTTGGCAGTCAGCACTAGTGCTAGGTTTCCACCCCAGTAAATTAAATTGATCACATTTTCTCCTTCGTACATTTGTTTCTTCGTTGTTATGGTGATGTGTTCGTCAGCTTTGTGAACCGCTTGTTGACTAGAACACTTCAGTTGCAAAGCTTTCTCTGCTTCCTCAGTTGGAGAACACCTCACACGCAATCTTTGTTAACAAAGCAAGTGGACATCCAGAAGTTAATTGAGGGCGCATACTGACAACTTATGGCTGCATTCTCTCCGCCTCCACTGACTCGTCTTAACAAGGTGGGGATGCATTGTCTCTGCTACTGAAGGACACTTAAAGTTCTCAAACACCATTTATGGCATTACCTCCCCGTTGAGTATCAGGACGTGTTATTTTATGATTTGTGGTAGTGCTGAACCAGTAGGAGCCATACAACTGGAGAATAACATGTAATGAAGTTTGATCCGAGGAAAGTGGTGCGTAAGCTGATGCTCAGCGTTAGTACAAGTACCTGCTTTCGTAGGTGTGAGTGTACGTGGGAAGAGCCTTCACTACACTCCTCCTCCCCCCGAGGAATGTGCGTAAGCAGATGCTGAACGTTAGTACAAGTACGTGTTTTCGTAGGTGTGAGGGTACGTGGGAAGAGCCTTCACTACTATATTAGGTGGGAATGCGTGTTGGGGCCGCCTGCCCTTCCTCCTCTTTTTTTTTTCCATCTTATGCGTTCCTAAAGTCTCCCGAGCTAGACAGGTAATTTTGCGAGTACTGTCTGGCAGTATTTGTGTTTTATAAGTACCACTGAAGCCAGGTAACTAATCCTTCTTTACTCTTTCAGTAACGAGGGAGGAGTTGAGAAGTGACGGTGGTGTATGATGAATTGGTGGTAGTGCCAAAGCATCAGAGTATACTCAATGAGATAGCTTCTTACACAACCTCTGTTTGCAGCAACATCCTCCCTTGCATATTTAGAGCGATCATGGTCATTCCAGGCTGGGTAGTAGTAGACTGTGGCGTGGTCATTCTAGGCATATGTTTAGCTTTATATTTGTAGGTAGCACTAGGAAGTGGCCCTTTAACACCCCTCCCTCCCCTCCACAAATGGTAGTGGTGGTTGTCCTTGTCCACCTCACACACCCGTCACCACCACCACTCCCACTCCACTACTTCATTCATGCACTGGGCTTCTACTACCCTCTCCACTCCCTTACCCACCCTCTCTTCCTGGTGTTGCTGCCACATCTGTCACTGCTTGGCTTTCTTAACATTGTACACATCAGTTTACTACTGCCATTTTACTGAGTCTGCTTCTATTCATGCTTATAATGTTTAAGTTACCTCAACCCCTTTTGTACTTATGCACCTGCACATCCTAACACGCCTGTTGCAGGTAACACCATCGTGTTTTCCTGCTATCACCACATCGGTTTCATACCTTGCACACTGCATCTCAGTACTTCCATGTTTCCTCTCTTGCAACTTTCGCCACAATCGTACAAATACATAACCTGAGGGAACACTCGGCCGTATATCCAAAACGATTAGAAGACTCGGTAAGGTAGTGAAAGTCCTGACTTTCGAATGACTTAACGTGTATATGTCAAACCAGTTTTTAGTTGTATTAATCTAATTTCGTTTTAATGTAGTTATTGGCTTCTAAGTGATTTCCTACATGTATCATTTAATTCAAGAAAATCCTCTTGAAATTCGTCTAAATAAATTTATCTCTGAAATAAGTCTAAATAAATTTATCTCTGAAATAAGTCTAAATAAATTTATCTCTGAAATAAGTCTAAATAAATTTATCTCTGAAATAAGTCTAAATAAATTTATCTCTGAAATAAGTCTAAATAAATTTATCTCTGAAATAAGTTTAAATGGATTTATCTTTGAAATAAATATAAACAAATAAATAAATTTAGTTTGGAAGTTCATTCAACTAAATTATTTTTCTTTGAAATTCATCTTATCTTATTTTTTAAGTGTTTCTGAGCTTTGTATCTGGGGAAACATTATTAAGTTAATTCACTGAGTCAAGGTAGTCGTGACCTTTGATAATTGTATATACTAATGTAAGCACACTTGTTTAATTTTCGCTTCATTTAGTTCTAAAGGGTTTAATTTTAGCCTCATTTAGTTCTTGGGTGTTACACGAGTTCTGTTTTCTTGGCTCTGCGCTGAACATTCATCAGTTTGTGTATTGTACACATTGAAGATACCTTGCTCGAGTCAGACTTCAAATGATCCACCAAAGAAATTTTTTTTTTTTTTGCCGAATTCATTATCTGTTATGCCAAAATTTCTTAGCTGTTACTCGGTATCATTTCCTGTATTGCCGTTACTCTTCCTGGTGTTGCTACTTTTCTTGCTGTTACAACTAGCCGTTTCTGCTACTGTTGATGCTACTTTTTTCACTTTTGCTACTGTTACAGCTGCTTCTGGTAAGGGAAAGCAGCGTGTTGTGTAGGGTTAGGTGGCCCATCTAAGGAGCAATATGGGTATTTGGAGTGGTAAGCTGAATTTGTTGATAATAATTGCATTGAGCTGGAGGGTGAAGGTATTTATGGCGCGGGAAGTGGGTTGTGTATGCAGACAGACAAATCCCGACTTCTGTGTTTGTGCAGTAGCTTGTGGGGCTTCACTCTCAGTGTATTATGTCAACGTTACTCCAGTCCCATTGTCCTCAACACTACTCACTTATACCTCCCTCCCTCCTTTCGTACCTGTCTTCTTGCCATGGCCAACCAGTATATAATGTTACCAGGTAGGGGCATACTCACAGGGTGGCCACGAGCCAGAGGTAGACGGAAGGCAGACAGGATGCCCCTATAGGTACTTGGAGATTGGTGAAGGTGGTGGTGTTTTATTTTTAACGTAATTAGATGCGTTCCGGTCACTGCGCGATTCGAGAAAAGTATCCCCCCTTATTTTGTAAGCCCAGACCCTACTCCCTCTATCTCAGTGGATGCAAAAGGAATAGTACAGTGTGTGGCATAAGTTTTTAATACAGTTAAATATGAAAGTTGAAGATTTGAGGCAAAGCAGAAGAGATATTCTTAAGTTATCGCATGGAAATTAATATCCCAATTTCTTAAATAAAATGCCAGATTGATTCTTATACAAACCCATTACGAACCTTCTACTAAGGTACACCAACAGGTATTAGAGTGGTAGACAGCAACCATCTAGGGAGGCACTACCAACCTGTCAGATGAGTGTGAAATGGAAACCTGTTAATTTTTTGCTCTAGCTGGATTGCTGATCTTTTATATTCCCTTCCACGAACACGTAAGATGACAGGCAGATCTTACAGACTTCTACTTACATTCAGTATACACATATTTTTACTTTTCTAAGTGCTTCTCAATAGTTCTTAATCATGTAATATTTACTTTCCAACCTAGAAAGCCTGGCCAGGCCAGAGCTACAAGCACATAATAGAGTTTTGAAAGTTTAAAGTCAGTCAGAAGAAACATTTTTTTTTTTAGTTATTGTGCAGATACTAATATTCCAAGATACCCTGGCACAATTAAGACTGAAGCTGCTTTTAGAAGCTCCATTCTCAAATTATCTGCGTTGAAGGTTTGAAGCCGATTGGATGAAATATTAACAAATAATAATTGCACAAAAATTAGCATTTAAGATTCCCCAATTTCTTCAGGTAAATTGGCACCTACACAGCTCAAAATTAATAAAAATTCCATAGGATACACCAGCGTTTAAGGTTTGAAGCCATTCAAAAGATGCATTCTCTAATTATAGCATGGAAAGCAATTTTTTAATAAAATTGGCAAATTAAAAGTTGCACACCCCAAAATCGATGTGAAGCTTTCTTTGAGATTATTATAATCATGGAGAAGCTCTAAACCCGTAGGATTATACAGCGCCTGTGGGAGGGGGGCATGGAAGGCATTCAAACTCAGTTCAGGGAACTGGAGCACATATCCAATTCCCGAGATCAAGAGCCCCTCACCAGCATCAAGGAACCTCCCCTGAGGGGCTTCCTTTGAGAAAAACACAGCTAGAAATTAAAAGTCGACTACAAGAAACATTCTCTGGTTATCGCATGGAATCCAACAGCTCGAAGTTTGTTATCTATATTAATAAATTGACAAATTTGAATCTACATAGACAAGACAAGATCCATTGGCTGTTAAATATTGAAACCATGCAGAAGCGGCATACTCGAGTTTATTTAACAGAAAAATATCACCATTTTTAACAAAATTAGCAAGCTGGAACCTACAGCTGTAGGATAGCTTACACTAGTCTTCAAAGTTTGAAGCTGATCAGAAGAGGCTACCTCAAGTTATTGCACCGTAACAAAATCTAGGAATTGTTTACATAAAATTGACCACAGGGCACCAACACATGCCAGTAATTGCATAATTCTTTTCCTTATTACAGTTAACCAGCTTTAAAAATTTAAAGCCGATCGGATCAGTCGCTTTTGAGTTATAAATGAAAACCTTGTAAGGGAAAAATAAAAGTCAACTACTTAAAAGCACCTCTTCAGGGATACCAAATTACTACAACTGCAGCGCACGGTTACCCTATTCTATAGGTTACATGGTGGAAACATACCCGGTTGATGGCAGTGGTAACGGCGGCTGGAGCTGTAGTTGTGGAGGCGGCCGGCCTACCATTGCGGTGCTTATTTGGTCTTGCCTCCGTCACCCCTATTAATCAGTCTCACTAGCTTCTCTACTCATGCAAGACTTAATATGGTTGCTGATAAACATTAATGTAATACGGATTGACTGCTTATGTGACATTGTCAGTTGGGCTTAATTTATATCTAATTATACAAAGGGATTATTATGCTGGTCTCGTCCAATATGTGGATATGAAAACTTTATGTAATGATATTTTTTATGAAGATAATTATATATACTTAGCCTCAATCCAGAATCTCGTGTCTCCACACTTGGTTGCAGGCTAACCTCTAGATTTATGAGAGGAAAGGAAATACCCACTGATTTTAGGTACAGTACATTAGCTTAAACGTCAAGTTATTTTCGTTTGAAAGTTATACAGATTTTAGATATAGTGCATTTAGTTAGGTTTAAACGTTATTAAGATTTAAACGTTAAAGCATATCAAGACATGCGGCTCATTAAATTAAGGCACCAAATACGAATTAAACTCTCAGTGTATGTGCACAGATACACACATCTCTGTATAGACTAGCATATACAAATCTACAAACCTCTTGGTGTATATACATACAAATACTGGTGTATATGCATAGATAAACACTGGTCGTTTGTTTATACCCTGTTAATGGCCAACTTGCCCTGAATAGGCAGTACCAGGTTACAATTGATGTAAAATATAATGGGTTTGAGCAGGAATTGGAGGCTCGTTGTGAAAGGGTGTTGTGTTGTCTGTGTATCCTTGTTGGTGGCACCTCGGCACTAGTTATGGTTGCATGACTGACTGCCTTATTGCTGCCTCCGTTACTAGTCTTGGCTGTAAGACCAGTGCCTTGGGGTGTACCCAGCAGTCAACTTAGATATACAGGGGAAGTGTTTTACTTTGGGCAATATCGAGTTGTATCGATTGTAGGGAATTGCCTTGAGTGTACAGGGAAATGTAGCGGGTGTCTCAGCACGCAAATGTTGCATGTGCTCGCCGCACTAACTGTAAAACTTACCGCTGGGAAAAAACTTGGAGAGATAATACATTTTACTGGCGAAAACAGTACCAGAGGAGCGCTGGGAACGCAGTTATGAAGCCTGGCTCTATGAATGTCAAAAGTAGTGTAGTTTTATCAGCTAGCATAACCATAATAGATGTGTGTGTCCTGGCGTCTGACGGTAACCTTCAGACCGTATAGTTCCCAACGAATTTAGTGAAATTAGTATATCGCCGGATATACCCATTTACGTTGTTATTTTAGTTATTAGCACACATATTTCAGTTTTACGTTAATTTAAGGTAATAACAGTAGCCTAACAAAATAACTAATATACGAAAAATGTTGGCGGCGTAGATCGTTAAGAAACAGACGCCCATAAATGCGCTAGGAAAAAAAAAATCCTGTATATATGAAGGGGGAGTCTGTGACGTAACTTTGTGGGCGAGATTTGGATGTGTGTACTGTATATGTGATGACCGCGCCTCTGCTGTGAAGCGTGGCCCATTACTAACCAGTATATGTGGCTGGGAAGCCCGCTTGAGTGAGCATGCTTGTGCTCGTTGCTGTGGGTAAGTAAGGATGTTTTCTTGGTACGGATTTGTTTTGCTTTAAGAGTGCTCTTTATAATGTGTAGATTGTTTTTTTTTTTTTTTCATATTATTCCAGTAATGGAATATTACAAGGAAACTGCTAAGTTTTGTTCTCATCGTGTAATGATAGAATAGGAGAGCCTCACACTGCGGGTCCTGAGTGATCTTGTGGAGTTAATAGAAACTGTTTGATGGTGATGGATGTGTTAAACGGCCACGCATGACGTAACCAACACTCACTTCCCTGAGAGAAATGACTAACTTGCTTGACACCTAGTGTGGGAACAAGTGGAACCAAAATGCTGAGATAATTTACTTATTCACAACTAATTACAGGTTCCCGATAACCTCATTTTCCCCTCCGTTTTCTATCTTCCATCCTGTACTCCCGAGATTATACCATAGCAATCATTACTGGAGAGTCACCAGGAGTGGAGAGAGATGGGAGAGTGGTAATACGTGTACTTGTAGTCGCTTCCAGGGGTCAACGCACCCCGCGGCCCGGTCCCAGACCAGACCTGCTTGCTGACCAGATCGACCAGTCTGTTGATACCCGCTGCTCGCAGCTCATCGTATACATCACAACCTGGCTGATCAGTACTGACATGAGGAAGTTATCAGTTTCTTGAAGATATCTAGGAATTTGGTGGCAATTCCCCTTATGCATGAAGAGTGGGTGTTGAAGAATCAGGCTCTGTACACTTTTTGAGTTAGTCTGTATATTCATCGTGCTCATGCTTTTCATTGGAGGTATCTTGCAAAATTTGCCAGGCTTCTTGCAGGTTTGGGACCAGTCTCCAGAATCACCTAGGTGTAGAGTAAGATGTATTTTTATCGCCTACAATCTAATGAGTAGAATTCGAGGGACTTCAAGCTCTCCGAGTAATTTAGGTGCTTGAGTTTATTAGAGCTGTGAAGATTCTCTATACATACTCCATTTCTGAATTTCACCAGCCTTGAAAGGGGCAGTTAGTATACAACAATATTCCAGCCAAGTTTTATCCAGAATTTGTGGGTTGTGAATTATTCCAGACACGATATTGTGATTTATTCAAGACAGTAATTTCCATGTGGGGAGACCTGACGCGACACCAGTCACCTATCTCGCAACTAGTTCAGGATGGAGCGAGGTATGGTGCCCCCAGACCATGGTAATCACACCAAGCCATCGCACCATATCTGTGACTTAGGAACCCGTCCGGCCTTGGACCACTCTTAACGTCACTAAACTGGCTTCCACCGCTCCTCCTCTCACCTGACTAGCTATATGCGAGTTGGCATTAGGTCTTGGTGCAGCAGTGAGAACGCGACCCATAGACCTACCTGCTGTGTCTGCCTCATTACACAGTCCGTCCTCACACATTGTTTCAAATGAATTAAGCAACTAGTATGTTGTATAACCCTGCTGTCAACATTACCCTCCTGTTTATGAAAATTTAGTTTAATTTAAGGTAAATTGCAGTATGATAAATAACTAGTACTTAGTTTTCAAGGTTTAGAATCGTTAAAAAAAAGACTCAAACATGCTAAAAAAAGCGAAAGGTGTAACTTGAGGACAGGATGCTATATCTTAAGTAACGCCGGTTTTTAACTTTTCCTGACGACGTTGGTAAGGCGACATTAGCACTAAAACGAAGATACCGTTATTTGACAATGTATTGCAGTCCACTCGGTGGGTTTCTGTTTTCTTTAGCGCTTCAAAAATTTTATGGCCTTCAGGGATAATTTCACTTATGTTATCAGATTATAAATAGTAAATATTGTTTATAGACGACTTTCTAACGTAAGAATATAAGAAAGGATGAGTACTGTAGTAGTTCCACTGACCCATGCTAGGCTAGTTCAAGTCGCACCCATCTACACCCTCTCATGTACTTCTCCAACCTACTTTAAAGCTGCCCAAAGTTCTCGCTTCAGTTACAATACATCGGAGTCTGTCCACTCGTCCACAACTCCATTGGAGTTTGTTCCACTCGTCCACAATTCTGTTGCCAAACCAGTATCTTTCTATATCCATTCGCATACACTCCATTGTTGTCTGCCAGGGATATAGGAAACTACTGGTCCAGCAATAAAGTTCCTGAGTGGAACATTCTCTCAAGTGAGTCATTGTTGATGAGTAGAACAATCTACCAAGCGGGTCACCGTTGATGAGTGGATCAATCAGCCAGGTAGGGTCACCGAAACCTAACCTAATCTAAATAACGTATATTGATAAATTTTCTTTAAAATATTTGTGAGACTTCGACATTGGCGCTAGGGTAGGTTTCTTAGTAACTTGCTAATTTCAATATATATATATATATATATATATATATATATATAGATATATATATATATATATATATATATATATATATATATATATATATATATATATATATATATATATATATATAACAGTTTTTGATCGTACGTTTTTTGTTATGCAATTCATATTAGAGATACACGATAATATGTACAGGTAATTACAGTTTCCTGTTAAATAATTTAGGTTAGGTTAGGTAAGGTTCGTCAGGAAACAGGACAAGTGTTTCCTGACGCGGGTTTTAGTCATATGATGACCCGCCGTTGGAGCTTTTGATTATCTGACCGAGGCCTTCTGCTGGCTTACCGATCCACCCTTTTAAAAATTATGGCCATAGTTATAACCATTTTAAATTAAATAATTTATCTTGTAATAATATACTGTATATGTTTAAGCAATTGTTAAGAGGCGAATTTCTGAAGAGGTCTTTCTTCGGGATTCAGGTACACTAATAAAATTGGCTATGATTTATTATTATTATTATTATTATTATTATTATTATTATTATTATTATTATTATTACTGATTTTAGAATTACGTAGAGCGCTATACTTGTATGGGTCATTCAGCACAAAGATTGGTGGAGGCTTGATGCTCCGTCCACCAATCGCACGTTGGCTAATACTCTGGCTGCCAGACTTCCTCTTCTCCTTGGAATTAATAACACCCCAGTTGATTTTATTTTGTAAGGGAAAGTCGTATGTTGGTAACATGGTTGCTGATGTCACGCCATGTCCTATAAATACTTCAGGTTATCAGATGGTGTTTGTTTATGGCATGTCTTTAATACTTGTGGTTACCAGACTGTTGATTGTAAATAGTATAATGATACAGACAAGCTGTGGATAAAGACACACACTAAGTGAAACGTTTTGCCACTATACCTGGAGGATGTTCCGTGGGATAAACACTCCCGAGGCCCTGTCCATGACCAGGCCTCGCGATGGATCAGGACTTGAGCAACAAGGCTATTGGTGACGATACGTTTCCTTCACGAAATGTCCTGAACTGTACATAAGTGTGACGTAAATGGCTTAGAAAACTATTTATATCATATCTGCCAGACACAGCAACATTTTGGTATCTTGATACAGGGAATACCTCAACGCTTGCTTAAGCTATAGGCATGGCCTACTTACACAAGTGGATTTTTCCACTAGTGACTCCCCATGCTGCTTCAACTCACCTGTCTGCAGTATGTAAACGCCACTTCTCCGCGCATATTCTGTATAGTCAAGAGTCCAGTAATGGTTGTAATTATAACCATATTTTTTAAAGGGGTGGACCGGTAAGCCAGCGAAAGGCTTGTGTCAGATGACCAAAACCTCCAGCTGTGGGTCATCATATGACTTAAGACCCGCGTCAGGAAACACTTGTCCTGTTTTCTGACAAACCTTTCCTACCTACCATACGCTGTACTTTTCTCAAGGTTGATGAACTGAACACATCAACTCCAGGCTGAGGGACTGATTGCCGTAAACTACTACTTATCTTTCACCTTTCCTCTCTGTATTAGACAGAAGAAGCCACTGGCTAGCGAAACGTTTCTACAGTAACAATTCCCAAATGTTGCACAAGTGTCTCACTCTTGATTTTGTACAAGTTACCAGGCGATGTGGACTTGATAAAGGTAGTTGTATTTGTATCGTGCAGTTTTGAGAGATATCTTGTGGTAACAGGTTCTACTTGAATTTCCCCTTGCGATGTTTGTTAACACCACGCGTTTCACGCCAGATATATAGGCTTAGTGCCTGATAGTAGCTGTTATACACATTGGGCCACTTGAAAATTTCTCAAATCCCTCAAGGAACAGCAGTTAACTAAATCTATGCTCATTCTTAGATAGGTTAGGTAAAGGAAGTTTTATATAGCGTATATTTTAATAAGGTTAGGTTGCTGAGTTAGCTGTGGTGATAAAATGACAAAAATGTTAATAGATTTAGTTTAGCTGCATCTATTTGTGTTTACGGATTTTAGATTTTAGTCAGTTTGGGAGACTGTTATTGCGAGGACAGGTCAGTATTGTGAGGATAGGTCATTGTAAGGACAGGTCAGTATTGTGAGGATAGGTCAGTATTGTGAGGATAGGCCAGTGTTGTAAGGACAGGTCAGTATTGTGAGGATAGGTCAGTATTGTGAGAGGTCAGTATTGTGAGAGGTCAGTATTGTGAGGACAGATTAGTATTGTGAGAATAAGTCAGTATTGTGAGGGCAGGTCAGTGTTGTGAGGACAGGTCAATATTGTGAGGACAGGTCAGTAGTGTGAGGGCGGGTCAGTGTTGTGAGGACAGGTCAATATTGTGAGGACAGGTCAGTATTGTGAGGACAGGTCAGTATTGTGAGGACAGGTCAGTGTTGTGAGGACAGGTGAAGACACGTTTTGAGGATAAGCCAAAACGCGGTGTTGTGAGGAAAGGTCAAAACACGTGCTGCTGAGGGTTGAGTACAAGTACCCAGGTGAGACGAAAGCGTTAAGCGTCGCCTTAAGCTGCGGATGTGGGTAGAGGTGAGGGCATGGGGCCACACCAAGGATGGGTGAGGATAAAGAGCCCCATGCAGGATGTGCCAGGACCTGGTGGCAGCCACTGCACCCCAGGCAAGGTATCACCCTGCTACTACACACCTGTTGACTTGCTGCATTACCACCTGTTTACCTGCCCTCTAGTAGTCGCCCTATCCCCACCACCCTCCTAGTGCTATATCGCATTTATTCATGACATAACTGAGTATCATATTTTATGATACAGGTATGCAATGGTACAGAAAGTAGACAGTGAGTTGGTGGAGTTAGGCCTCTTGTCTACCCATCGGCCTTTTAGATTATTTTGTTTACACCCACCATTGATTCTTTGTTTTCCAACTTACCTCTTGTGATGTCAGGTTGGTTTGATGAATGTTACATAAGCTGCGTAGGCTCCATCGGATGCTACATTTTCTTTTTTTTTGTATGTGAAGAGAGAACGCATCTATTGCATGGTAACATGTATAGCCTTAAGCCGGGCTAGGTGAGTGTGGGACAGGACAGAGGATCGCCTTTAAACCCCAACACAACACTGATAAGTAATCAACACGCCTTTGTTTCACCTGATGCTGTCTTGGTATATTTTTTTATAGTACATCACTTCATTACTTGAACATTATACATTACAGGGATAAATACGTTGTAGGTAATGTAGCTCCATTGACGTTATTTTGCGTGTATCGTTATCTTATGTTTCTGATGACTAAAGGTGATGGGTGGGCGGGGGAGTGAGTGAGGTAACTGATGACGCTGGTTGCTGCATGATTACTTGCACAGTGGTGGGTGGAGTTCATTCTAGGCTACTAATGACCCATACAGGGGCGCCAGGGTCGTTGCACCAGGCTTGCAGGCAACGCATGTTGTTATGTTGATGCTTGCCTTTAGGGTAGGCTGTAACTCCTTGTAGTGCATCGAGCTTTGCATTCAAATACTGTTTAGCTAAGATGTATGGCTTGTAATGTGTATGTATTAGTATACATAAGATTGTAAATAGTTACATCGTAGGAGTACCAGAGTTTATGAAGTAGGTGGGCAAACGTTAACACCTTCGGTTATTACACTGGTAAATTGGGTGAGATTCCTGAAGATTTGACATTGGAAGTGGGTGGTTAGGAAGCTGTAGAGGAATTTTACGGTCATGTAACTGGCCAGTCGTGGGCATTAAGTTCGTCCAGTGTGTACCGGAAAAATCAGGTCACGTGTTTGAGGAAAACTTGTAGCAAACAAGAAATTCACATTACGAAACAAATAGCAAGTGATGTGTCCATGCCAGCGGCAGAGTGATCCCACTGATGTGTAATGGAAGTGTTATTACGTGTTCTTTGCCTGTGTCATGAGGCCAATTATGTTTCATTAGAGTTTTTGGGGTGTGTATAATGGCGAATGTTTTCGTCGTATTGTGCAGTTGAACGTTGTTGGATGCTGAAAACAGCTTTACTCTTCCGTGTTCTTCCTCACATCCTGTATTCTGATAGCATCTTTTTCTCAGCTTTACTCTCCTTTAACACTTGCCACCTTATTCCTCACATCCTGCATGCTTAGTATCTTTCTCTCTTAGCGTTTCTCTCCCACACACCAGCCACCTTCTTCACATCCTGCATCTTACTCTCACAGTTTTACGTTCACACTCGCCATCTTCTCATTTTTGGTACCTCTGGAGTAGCTATGTATGATTTAAACATCTGAAAGCATTCTCTTTATTAAGAGCAATATTTCAAAGCATAAGACATTGTAATTTAAACACCCATTATATGTGTTTTTATATACTTAAACTTTCTTGTTTAGTTTCTTGATGGTATTGCTGCAGTTTTCTTTTATTGCCGCAAATTTCCAGTATAAGCAACCATGACTGGATATACTGGAGTGTCACGGAAAGCTTCCTACTGTCTCGCTATTTCTCTCTTTCTCTGACCAGACCTGTCAGGGAACACTGGCTTTCAACAGACACTATTTCCATTTAGCTACCAGGATCTTTTTAGCGACTGATTTTTTTTAAGTTGTGTGGCGCAAGACACTCGAGTAGCCTGAGCGTAGCATCCCAGCCCCACCTCACAATACATCCTTTTTCATCTTAGTATTTTTGTGACCTTCGCTGCATACACTGGTCCTGCACAGTGAAGTTTACCTTAAAATTGGATCTACAGAAATTCTAATATATATATATATATATATATATATATATATATATATATATATATATATATATATATATATATATATATTTGTGTGTGTGTGTGTGTGTGTGTGTGTGTGTGTGTGTTAACTTGGCTACAGAGTGGGCGCAAGGCTTTTTAGTACTCCTTAAACACCTTGTTACTTTCACGGTGCTGCTGATACAAGTGACAGTGTGATAAATAGTTACATAGTGTAAGATGACCATGAGGAGGGATGTTGCCTGGAGGGTCCTGTAACTAGTTGCTGCTTCCGTTCCTGCTGCTATCTCAAGAATTCCTCTTTCCTTCTTTTTATTACCTTGTTCTGCTCTATCTTTTTATTTTCTGTCTTACTTTCTTTTTACTCTTTATGTAACGTATGTGTTTTTTTCTGGAGACAAATCCCTAATTGTAACAGAGATGGCGTGTTAAAGTGTGTGTGTGTGTACTCACCTAATTGTACTCACCTAATTGTGGTTGCAGGGGTCGATACTCAGCTCCTGGCCCCGCCTCTTCACTGATCGCTACTGTGTGTGTGTGTGTGTGTGTGTGTGTGTGTGTGTGTGTGTGTGTGTGTGTGTGTGTGTGTGTGTGTGTGTGTGTGTCCGAGGCCAGGAGCTGTGAATCGACTCCTGCCACCACATTTAGGTAAGTACACACACACACCCATACACCCCACATATGCCCCACTCACACTGCTCACCTCCTCTACACCCACACAGAATGTTGTGATTCAAGATTGTTATATTTCATGGCATATGTGGAAATAGTGTTGACACGGTAACAAAGGAGTGACAATAACTGCCTGAGGGTGATTGTAATGCGTGGCATACCCTCTCAAGCCTGGCATTTTCAGTAGGCAGCTAGCAGTGTGCACTTCCTGGGTAGCGCGACCCCAGCCCGTTGCGGTAATAGCTAGCAAGTTTACACAAAAACAACACCCCATGGGCCTCACACAAATGTCAACACATAGACTTAACATCTCAGTATGTTTTTACCCATTATTGTTCTGGGGCTTTTGTACTTACCGAATTTTCCAATTCTTTTTTTCTTTCTGTTTGAGCCTTTGTATACTTGTTACCGATTTTGATGATGGTTCTAATTTGGAAGCCTGCCTGAGGAAGACTCCTTGTTGACTGCATGATCAGAAATTCTTGTTTCAGCCAGCTGCCCGCAGATATATTGCATCCTGGCTCATCTGACACTTTGTTGCCATTTAAAGTATTGTGGCGTTAGTGATATTATTACATTCACTGGGAAGCGCTAAGAGCGTAGGGATCATACGGCACTTGAGAGTAGCTCGAATTTCTTAGGTCGAGAGTTCTTGAACATCAAGGCACCACTCTTCAAGGTGTAGTCAGCGATAGAGCATAGTGTGTCTCATTACTGAGGTTATGAGAGTGGCGTACACGTAACCTATGTTTTCTGTCAGGATTAACTGTCAGTAGAGTCCTCCGTAAGTAGCTGTGACGGAGGCTGACGAGTGACCCTGTCAGCGTCTTAACAATGTTGTAGACGTGAGTTATCCTCTTATGTACCGTTAATAATTGACCTCGCAGTTGTTGCCGTAAAGAAGTGTTGCGGGTGTCATATACTTGACAGTCACAGACGCGGCAGTACTGCATTCTTCTCAGAACTAAGTTTGTGCTTGAGAAAAACGTATGCTCAAGATGTCTGTGATGATTGGAATGAAAGTCAAGTTTCCTCACCAAGGGTAAGCCTGTGTACCCCGGGGGCTCACAACTCTTGCGTGACACGTAGACTGAAGTGTGAATAGGTAAAACTGGTCAGTTAGCAAGAACTCGTTTAAATTAAGTCCTTTGTACAATTTTCTCCTATACGTTTAAATATATATTTTTTCATTTATATTAATGTAAAAAATAATAATTTTGTACCAAAAGAACCTTAGAAAACTTATCTTATAACACGCACAATTTAATTTAGCCTAATCCAACTAAATATATTTTAGGTAAATTTACAATACTTTAATAATAAACAACCATAATGAAATATATTTTTTTCGTTAGGTTCAGAATTTTTGCGAAATTACTGCATACACAAATTTTCGCATGCATAAGGCAAGCTAAAATTTGTGTATGCAGTAATTTCGCAAAAATCATCTCAAGTTTTACCTACTCGGCACGACATACATACATACATACATTATATATATATATATATATATATATATATATATATATATATATATATATATATATATATATATATATATATATATTATATATATATATATATATATATATATATATATATATATATATCGTTTATAGCGAGAGGGTGGATTTGCAATGTTTATTAAGAGTGAATCACTCAACATTGAAAATAATCAGGATACCTACAAACGATACTACATAAAGTAGATGATTAGCAACTATATGATGAAATTGTAACATACATACATACATATATATATATGTATATATATATATATATATATATATATATATATATATATATATATATATATATATATATATATATATATATATATATATTTATTTATTCGGTGTGGTTTGTTTAAGGACACATAGTGACCCCTGTACTCTCATATCTTTTTGTAGATTCTACTGCTTACACTATAAGCAAGAGGTGCAAAATAAACTGCAAAATTAAAAACAAAATCTCATCACATTGGCAAGTGCATACGACATTGAATGCCAGGCAGGACCAGCACATGACGGAAGCAAGGTGTTGTCAAGTGTGTTTAGATTTAGACCCGAATGGACGAGTTTGTTGTGCACCGTCACTTGTCCTTGAGTGAACATTTTGCCATTGCTACCTGTTGATTATTTGTTGAGTGTTCAGGTCACTGCCCCCCCGTTGAACTGCGTGCTAGCAACATGCAGTTCAACATAAGTACCACAGCCTGGCTGATCAAGAACTGTATGAAGAATCTCACCAAGTTCTTTTCCGTAATGACAATACATTACAGGTATGTTATGGACAAGAGTGTCCTTGTACCAGCAGCCTCCACCTGGGATAGTGTGGGAGTTATTAATTTTTTGGTCCTAAGGCCCTTGAAGGGGAGGGGATAGGGTTCATGCTGAAAGGCTTTTGATTCAAGTAATTGGAGTTACCATTCCCTTATTCGGATCAAACCTGATTACCTCCCTTTAAAATCCTGGCGCTTATAACCCTTGCGGAATTAGCGTTTCCCCCATGATTACAATAACGCTGTCATAATAGTAGGTCCTAAGGCAAGGTGGACGAGCTGTAGGGGTGGTAAGTGCGGCAAAGGCCGCCACATATATTTTTATTGGCCGTTCACAAGCTTCATGATTACGTCGGAACAGTATTGTGACACCAGCTGGAGACATGCTGCGCTTATGGTGTGGGGTTGGCAGCAGCAGCACCACGAGCGCACGTTGCGGTATTGTCACTCCAGACACCAGAAAACACCATTGTTGTAATAACATTCATTATTGTTACCTCTTGTTTTTTTATCGTACCCCGTTATTTTAAGTAGTTTTTCTATTTGTTATTGTTACGAGCTATTGCTCTCATGACTCCAGATAAGAAAAAAAGAGAGTGAAAGCCTAGCTCCAGGACCGCTAGTCTTAAACGTACAATTTGGACTGACAGTGAACAAGTGTGGCTTAGTAAAAACAATTGTATTCACTTAATACTGTACATTAAGTTAATTATCTGCACATTATTCGGGTAGTCACGTGACGATTTCAACAAATATATAAATTTTATACAAATCCACAGATTTCGGTAAACAGTAAATAAATTTATACAAACGCTACACCGAAGATATTAAAAGACAAAGCAGTATCGCCATAGCGCCAAAGGTTGCCAATTCAGCAGCAGTCTGATTGCATAAGCATCAGTCCACGGTTAGCGGGCGGAGAATCGAATCTCCACACCTTGTGCCAAATGAATCGCATGGATTTAGCGTTTCATTAAATACAATATCGAAATCAGGGTGTCACAGTGTATGTACACTGAGAGGTGTACCTCTCTTAGTGTATATACACCAAGTTTACTCTTTGGAATTAAATCATTCTTAAATGGTTGAGTTCAGGTGAATTGCAGCCTTAATGACTTTCGTATAATTTATAGGCTTCAAACCTTACAAAACACTTAGTCAAAAGTTATGGCGTGGATAGCATGAGTTGCAACACGAACCCGGGTGAGGAACATGCAGTATCGTTGTCGTCCTTAGGTGCTTCAACCATCGATATTTAGGTAAATCGGATATTATCAGTCAAGATAACATTAACTCCAAACAGGAATTAAAGTAGAATTTTTGCCTATGTAGTTATAGACATGCATCATTCGTGTATAGTCGACGGGCGTCTTGATCGCTACTCTCAACACATACTCGAGTCACTGCTAAATACGCAGCACTTGCTTGAAACAAACTTTTTCCACCTAAGTATATGAGAGAATGCTCACGGTACTATACGTGCCATTGAATCACCCACATGGTTGAGGACTTTATGTAAGGTTATTAATATTATACAGACGCAATTTGGATTAAGTTCTGGTATCTTAATCGAAATGTTTTGTAGAATACAACTTTATCACTTGTTCTGTCTAACATTTGTTTTGCTTTGCTTTGCAGGTGAGTTGTTATGGTGATAGTGTTACCTGACTTTGGATAAGGTAGGTATGATGGTGTTTACCTCTTGAAGGTTCCGGGATCATCACCTCCTCGGCCCGGTCTCAGACGAGTTATATTAACTTCATTTCAACTGGAACGAAACATTTGAAGCTGTCGTAGTCACTGAAGTAACTCGCCACAGTTGTGTATCATTTGCAGATGATACCAGAATAAGCATGAAAATTGTCACCTCGGTAGAAGACACGGAGAAATTGTAGGAAGATATAAGTAGGGTTTTCTAGTGGGCAGAGGAGAGCAATATGACGTTCAGTGGTGGTAAGTTCCAGGTGCTTAGATATGGAAAGAATGAAGAATTCAAAAGGGACATTGTAAGCAAACCCAAGAGGACCATCAAATAGCACGAAAGAAACGCGTGAAAGACCTGGGACTAGTAATATCGGTTAAGCTTTCTTTGAAAGAATACAAGGCAAATGGCACGACAGCCAGGAAGATGATGGGATGAATAATGAGACATTATTATGGTGACATTATTCAAATCTCTATCTCCCCCCACCCTGAACGGGTGGGGGAGATAGAGCTGGAACAGATACAGAGATCATTTACGACCCTCATAGTCAGTAAGGCATTTAAATTACTGAGAACGACTAATAGTCCTAAATATGTACTCACTGGAGCGCAGAAGAGAGATACATGATAATATATACGTGAAAAGTACTCGGGGCCTAGTCCCAAATCTGCACACTGCTATCACATATTGGAGTGAGAAATATGGGAGGAAGTGTAAAATAAACCCAGTGAAAAATAGGGGCGCTTTGTGCATAATAAGAACACATTGTACCAGCATCCGTGGCCCCAGACTATTCAACATCTTACTGGAAGATATCAGAAACACTGCAGGGACAGTTGTAGAAGTGTTCAAGAAGAAACTGAACAAGGTGCCAGATGTATATATGGGCTAACTGGCCGCCAACAGCAACATATTGACCAGGCAAGCATCAGACAAGCCTGGCCCAGGGCCGGGCTTCAAGAGTAGAAAAATCTCGAAACTCAACAAAGTTAAAAGTATGCGCTGAATGACCCTGACGAGTTTAACTCTTTACATAAATACGATAGGATAATTGAGGATATCCTCATCTCTTTACGGTAGTCTCTCAGCTCAGCTCTTCAGATTGCATTACCAGATTAATGACAGCCATCCCGTGTGATGGTTTGTGACACCTTGCTTTTGTTCCATTTATGATACGTATCTTATGCAGATTAAGGTATCAGCACACTGCCGATGTACCTAATTTTGTTCAATAATGAAGCCTTGGTCTCCTGGTTGACTGCCTTAATAGCCCGGTGTACCACACGGCTAGGCCTCCAGGCATATACTCCCCTCTATTACTAAAAAGTGTTTACTGAATGATACAGAGGAAGAGATGAGTGGTAGAGGTGGCACAGTACGTAACCTCCCAAGTCACCTGTTGATCTCTGCACCTGCTGGTTGCTACACCTGTGCCTAGTCCACATTACGCCATGACTCCGCCTACAGGAAATACTGGTGTTATAACAGGTTAAAGGAGGGACTAGCGAGGACTTCTTATGGCTGGTAGTGGGAGAGTTAGTGAAAACTTGGATCGGTGCTTTGTAGTTTAGTAGCTGTGGGTTGGATGGAGGTGGTGGAGAAGTGTAGCGCGGGGTGGCATTGGTAGTGTGGTTATGAAGGTAGCGTGGTTGTGGCGTGATGGTAGTTTGGCTATTGGTGGCAGTATCGTTGTAGCGTGGTGGTAGTTGGGTTATGATGGCAGTGTGGTTGTGGTGTGGTGGTAGTGAGGTTATAATGGTAGTAAGGTTGTGGCGTGATGATAGTTCAGTTATGATGGTAGTGTGGTTGTGGTGAACCACACCTGGACTCTGAATGGGCCGGCTCACCTGTTTCCTCCCCACCCAGGTAACGGGACAATCTTCCTCAGCCATTCTTTTGTGGTCACTTACCGAGATACAGATTTTCCTCATCCATAAACGTCACGGGTAATTCTTTGTGAGCTTAAGCCATATATTGGATTGTTGGAGTTGACTGGAAGCGTAGCCAAACAAGTGTTATGTACCTCGTGCACATATGTGCTCAAATAAACATACAAACTGAGCTTCTGTTTACTTTTTTTTTGCCATAATCTTATTTTGGTGTAAGTACAAAAGTTTTGCTTGTGTAATATGGTATAAATAGGTAAACATTGATGCAGGAATGGTTTCCTGCTTATATAATATGGTTTAATACGTAAACATTGGTGCTGCATCCCTCTCATGGGTTTAATGCTTCCCACTAAATTTTATAATGTGTGCATTTGGCAGTTTATGTATTCACTTCATTTTTCTTAGTTGTATGTATATATATATATATATATATATATATATATATATATATATATATATATATATATATATATATATATATATATATATATATATAATGTCGTGCCGAATATGTAAAACTGGTCATTTAGCAAGAACTCATTTAAAATTAAGTCCTTTCTAAAATTTTCTCTTATGCGTTTAAATGTATATTTTTTCATTAATCTTAATGTAAAAAAAAATTAATTTTGCTCCAAACGAATCTTAGAAAACTTACCTAATCTTATTATAACAAGAACAATTTATTTTAGCCTAACCCAAGTAAATATATTTTAGATTTGTTTACAATAATTTAATACTAAATAAACATTGTGAAATATATTTTTTTCGTTAGGTTCAGAATGATTTTGGCGAAATTATTGCCTACACAAATTTTCGCTTGTCCTATATGGCAAGATGAGCGTTGCTATTTAAGCCAAGATCGCAAGTTCTGCCTATTCGGCACGCTATATGTATATATATATATATATATATATATATATATATATATATATATATATATATATATATATATATATATATATATATATGTGTGTGTGTGTGTGTTAGGAGGATCACGCCAGGCTTCCGGGTACTCTGGACCTCACCCAACCCATGTCTTTCTACTCGATTAAAGCAACTCCAGTCCTGCTGGAATGAAACTTATAAAACCGACGTAGCTACTGAACTCAGTGATATACCTGACGATTTCCTCATTACCTAAACTGAAGTCTTCCAGTTGAGGCTGATGAACTTCATTATGATTGTATTCATAACCACAGTTTTTGAAAGGGTGGACCGGCAAGCCAGCGGAAGGCCTCGGTCAGATGACCAAAGCTCCGGCGGCGGGGCATCATATGACTAAGACCTGCGTCAGGAAGCACTTGTCCTTTTTTCTGACAAATTTTACCTAACTTAACCTTCGTATGTGACGGAATATGACAGGGGGAAACAGCTATCTTTATTCACTCACCATAATGAAGATAGTATGGAATCAGACAGCTGCACACTATAGTTGCATTCTTTTATGTTAAAAATACTTGGTCAATCTTTGTTGGTGTTCAGGTGAATGTGCGGTTCTTGCGAGTGCTTCCAGTAGTATTTGTTGATGGTGTTGACCTTGTCCGGTTCCCCAACCTTCAAGGATGGTTCCGTAATGGTGGTAAAGGGCTCTTTTGCTAAGGAATTAAGACCACCTCCCTTCCTCATATCAGACCTGATTACCCCCACTCCTGCTCTCTATGCGCTGTCTGTTACTATTGATATATTAATGAGGCACTAAACCCGTGTGGGTCATTCAGCGCAAAGAGTGATGAAGGCTTGAGCCTTCGTCAAATACCGTATGACCTTTACCAGTTTAGTGCTTCACCATGAATATATTAAATAATTTAGATCTCCCTGCCATATTTCCATTTGCTTATTAAAGACATACTTGCTCTCGTATACTGTTGTTCTGTGCTAGTCACCTGTCCAGTCCAGGTGCCCTGGAGGGCGGCACGAAGGGACTTTCCGTTAAGGTTTTTATAAATGAAATTCTGAGTGTAGGAATGTTTTAGTGGAGGAGATGCACAATTGAGTACACTGTAGAAAGCTGGCCAGCACTGTGATGGAATACACTACAGGAGGCTGGTTACTATTGATGGAGTACGCCCCAGGAGGCTGGTTACCACTGATAGAGAAATACACTCCTGAAGATGGGTCATCTTGTGGAGTTGGTCATATCTTCGTGGCTAGTGGATTTACTAGCGACTAATGCTGTTGCTGCTGTTGTTCCAGCTCATGCTGTTCCTGCTCTACCGCATGTCGCACCCAGGATGCTGTGGCTGGTAACCACGTCAGTATTATTGAATAACAACGGTGTTATATTACCCAAGAGTGGAGACTCAAGTGTCGCTCCTGTCACGTAAATCTAACACCTCTGTTACTAGTGAGAAAATTGAGGCTACAATCAGCACGAAGTTGGTCAAACAAATACCCAATGTATCGTCGTAGGTTTGTTTAATTTGTGTAAAAGTCTTCAGGATATTTATATGCAGTAATAAAACTATTATATGCTAAAATGATACAACAGAAGTGTTAGTAAAATAATAATAATAATAATAATAATAATAATAATAATAATAAGAAGAAGAAGAAGAAGGAGAATACAATACAAATATTGGTGCTTGTTGTGAAGACCATTGCTTGCAGTTGTTGGTGCTGAAAGTCATTGTTATGCTAATGTG